>NC_134359.1:178038160-178638160 GCF_048569485.1 Anomaloglossus baeobatrachus
ACACACGGCCCGCACACACACACGGCCCACACACACGGCCCACACACACACGGCTTACACACACACGGCCCACACACACACACGGCCCCCCCACACACGGCACACACACACACGGCCCACACACACACACACGGCCCCCCCACACACACATGGCCCACACACACACACAGACGCCCCCCCCCACACACACACACACACGGCCCACACACACACACACACGGCCCACACACACACACACACGGCCCACACACACACACACGGCCCCCACACACACGGCACACTCACACGGCCCACACACACACACACGGCCCACACACACACGGCCCACACACACACACACACACATGGCCCACACACACACACATGGCCCACACACACACACACGGCCCACACACACACATACACGGCCCACACACACACCCACACACACGGCCCGCCCATACACACACACGGCCCACACACGGCACACACACACAAACGGCCCACACACACGGCGCCCACACACACACGGCCCCCCACACACACACGGCCCACACACGGCCCACACACACACACGGCCCACACACACACACGGCCCCCCCCACACACACGGCCCACACACACACGGCCTACACACACACGGCCCACACACACACGGCCCACACACGGCACACACACGGCCCACACGGCCCACACACACACACGGCCCACACACAAACACACGGCCCACACTCACACGGCCCACACAGACACACACACACGGCCCCCACACACACACACACACGGCCCTCACACACAGACACGGCCCACACACACACACGGCCCCCCACACACACACACACACGGCCCCCACACACACGGCCCCGCTCACACACACGGCCCGCGCACACACACACGGCCCGCACACACACACACGGCCCGCACACACACACGGCTCGCACACACACACACGGCCACACACACACACACGGCCCCCCCCACACACGGCCCACACACACACACGGCCCCCCCACACACGGCACACACACGGCCCACACACACACACACACACGGCCCCCCACACACACACATGGCCCCCCCACACACACACACAGACGGCCCCCCCACACACACACACACACGGCCCACACACACACACACACGGCCCACACACACACACACACACGGCCCACACACACACACGGCCCCCACACACACGGCCCCCACACACACACGGCCCCCACACACACACACGGCCCACACACACACGGCCCAAACACACACAAACACGGCCCACACACACACACACACGGCCCACACACACACACACGGCCCCACACACACACACACACACGGCCCACACACACACACACACATGGCCCACACACACACGGCCCACACACGCACGGCCCACACACACACACACGGCCCACACACACACGGCCCACACACACACTTACACATACGGCCCGCCCACACACACGGCCCACACACACACACACGGCCCACACACACGGCCCACACACACACACGGCCCACACACACAGCGCCCACACACTAACGGCCCACACACACACACACGGCCCACACACACACACACACGGCCCCAACACACACACACTGCCCACACACACGGCCTACACACACACGGCACCCACACACACACACGGCCCACACACGGCACACACGGCACACACACGGCCCACACGGCCCACACACACACACGGCCCACACACACACACACGGCCCACACACACACACACGGCCCACACACACACACACACGGCCCACACACACGGCCCACACACACACACGGCCCCACACACACACACACACACCGCCCACACACACACACACGGCCCACACACACACACGGCCCACACACACGGCCCACACACACACACACACACACGGCCCACACACACACACACGGCCCCAACACACACACACTGCCCACACACACGGCCTACACACACACGGCACCCACACACACACACGGCCCACACACGGCACACACGGCACACACACGGCCCACACGGCCCACACACACACACGGCCCACACAACACACACACGGCCCACACACACACACACGGCCCACACACACGGCCCACACACACGGCCCACACACACACACGGCCCACACACACACACACACACACACCGCCCACACACACACACACGGCCCACACACACACACGGCCCACACACACGGCCCACACACACACACACACACACGGCCCGCGCACACACACACGGCCCGCACACACACACACGGCCCGCACACACACACGGCCCACACACACGGCCCACACACACACGGCTTACACACACACGGCCCACACACACACACGGCCCCCCCCACACACGGCACACACACACACGGCCCACACACACACACACGGCCCCCCCCACACACACATGGCCCCACACACACACACAGACGCCCCCCCCCCACACACACACACACACGGCCCACACACACACACACGGCCCACACACACACACACACGGCCCACCACACAGCCACACGGCCCCCACACACACGGCACACTCACACGGCCCACACACACACACACGGCCCACACACACACGGCCCACACACACACACACACACACGGCCCACACACACACACATGGCCCACACACACACACACGGCCCACACACACACATACACGGCCCACACACACACCCACACACACGGCCCGCCCATACACACACACGGCCCACACACGGCACACACACACAAACGGCCCACACACACGGCGCCCACACACACACGGCCCCCACACACACACGGCCCACACACGGCCCACACACACACACGGCCCACACACACACACGGCCCCCCCCACACACACGGCCCACACACACACGGCCTACACACACACGGCCCACACACACACGGCCCACACACGGCACACACACGGCCCACACGGCCCACACACACACACGGCCCACACACAAACACACGGCCCACACTCACACGGCCCACACAGACACACACACACGGCCCCCACACACACACACACACGGCCCTCACACACAGACACGGCCCACACACACACACGGCCCCCCACACACACACACACACGGCCCCCACACACACGGCCCGCTCACACACACGGCCCGCGCACACACACACGGCCCGCACACACACACAGCCCGCACACACACACGGCTCGCACACACACACACGGCCCACACACACACACACGGCCCCCCCACACACGGCCCACACACACACACGGCCCCCCCACACACGGCACACACACACACGGCCCACACACACACACACACGGCCCCCACACACACACATGGCCCCCCCCCACACACACACACAGACGGCCCCCCCCACACACACACACACACGGCCCACACACACACACACACGGCCCACACACACACACGGCCCACACACACACACGGCCCCCCACACACGCACCACACGGCCCCCACACACCACACGGCCCCCACACACACACACGGCCCACACACACACGGCCACAAACACACACAAACACGGCCCACACACACACACACGGCCCCACACACACACACACGGCCCCCACACACACGGCCCACACACACACATGGCCCACACACACACACGGCCCACACACACGGCTCACACACACACGGCCCACACACACACACACACACACGGCCCACACACACGGCCCACACACACAGACACACGGCCCACACACACACTTGGCCCACACACACACGGCCCACACACACACACACACACGGCCCATACACACACACACGGCCAACACACACACACGGCCCACACACACACACACGGCCCACACACAAACACACACGGCCCACACACACACGGCCCACACACACACGGCCCCCCACACACACACACACACACGGCCCACACACACGGCCCCACACACACACACACGGCCCCCACACACACACATGGCCCCCCCACACACACACACAGACAGCCCCCCCCCCCCCCCACACACACGGCCCCACACACACACACACACACGGCCCACACACAGACACACGGCCCACACACACACACACACGGCCCCCACACACACGGCCCCCACACACACACGGCCCCAACACACACACACGGCCCACACACACACGGCCCACACACACACAAACACGGCCCACACACACACACACAGCCCACACACACACACACGGCCCCCCACACACACGGCCCACACACACACGGCCCACACACACACACGGCCCCACACACACGGCCCACACACACACACACACACGGCCCACACACACGGCCCACACACACAAACACACGGCCCACACACACACTTGGCCCACACACACAACGGCCCACACACACACACACACGGCCTATACACACACACACGGCCAACACACACGGCCCACACACACACACATGGCCCACACACACACACGGCCCCCACACACACACGGCCAACACACACACATGGCCCACACACACACACGGCCCACACACATACACACACACACACACGGCCCCCCCACACACACACACACGGCCCCACACACACACACGGCCCCCCCCCCCACACACACACACGGCCCCCACACACACACACGGCCCCCACGGCCCCACCCACACACACACGGCCCACACAAACACGGCCCACACGCACACGGCCCCCACACACACTGCCCCCCACGCACACACACACGGCCCCTACACACACACGGCCCCACACACACACGGCCCACACACACACACGGCCCCCCCCACACACACACACGGCCCCCCACACACACACACACGGCCCCCACACACACACACACGGCCCCCACACACACACACACACACGGCCCCCCCACACACACACACGGCCCCCACACACGGCCCCCACACACACACACACGGCCCCCACACACACACACACGGCCCCCACACACACACATGGCCCCCACACACACACGGCCCACACACACACACACGGCCCACACACACACACACGGCCCCCCCACACCCCCCCACACACACACACACGGCCCCCCCCCCCCCCCCCCCCCCCCCCCCCCCCCCCCCCCCCCCCCCCCCCCCCCCCCCCCCCCCCCCCCCCCCCCCCCCCCCACCCCCCCCCCCCCCCCCCCCCCCCCCCCCCCCCCCCCCCCCCCCCCCCCCCCCCCCCCCGGCCCCCCCCCCCCCCCCCCCCCCCACCACACACACACGGCCCCCACGGCCCCCCCCCACACACACACGGCCCACACAAACACGGCCGACACGCACACACGGCCCCCACACACACGGCCCCCACGCACACACACACGGCCCCCACACAAACACATGGCCCCACACGCACACGGCCCCCACGCACACACACACGGCCCCCACACAAACACACGGCCCCACACACACACGGCCCCCACACACACACGGCCCCCCCACACACACACACGGCCCCCACACACACACACACGGCCCCCCCACACACACACACACACGTCCCCCACACACACACACACACGGCCCCCCCCACACACACACACGGCCCCCACACACACACACACACACACACACACACACGGCCCACACACACGGCCCCCCACACACACACACACACGGCCCCCACACACACACACACGGCCCCCACACACACACACACGGCCCCCCACACACACACATGGCTCCCCACACACACACGGCCCCCACACACACACACGGCCCCCACACACACACACGGCCCCCACACACACACACCGGCCCCCACACACACACACACACACGGCCCCCCACACACTAACGGCCCCCACACACACACACACACACGGCCCCCCCACACACACACACACACACACGGCCCACATACACACACACGGCCCACACACACACACACACACACACGGCCCCACACACACACACACACACACACACACGGCCCACACACACACACACACACACGGCCCCACACACACACACACGGCCCACACACACACGGCCCACACACACACACACGGCCCACACACACGGCCCACACACACACACACGGCCCACACACACACACACACACGGCCCACACACAAGGCCCACACACACACACACATGGCCCACACACATGGCCAACACATATACACACACGGCCCACACACGGCCCACACACCACACACACGGCCCACACACACACACGGCCCACACACACACACACGGCCCACACACACACATACACACGGCCCACACACACACACACACGGCCCACACCACACACACACGGCCCCCACACACACGGCCCACACACACACACGGCCCACACACACACACACGGCCCACACACACACGGCCCACACACACACAAATACGGCCCACACACACACACACGGCCCACACACACACGGCCCCCACACACACGGCCCACACACACACACGGCCCACACACACACACACGGCCCATACACACGGCCCACACACACACGGCCCACACACGGCCCACACACACGGCGCCCACACACACACACACACGGCCCACATACACACACGGCCCCCACACACACACACACACGGCCCACACACACACACACACGGCCCATACACACACACACGGCCAACACACACACACGGCCCACACACACACACACGGCCCACACACACGGCCCACACACACACACACGGCCCACACACACACACACGGCCCACACACACACGGCCCACACACACACGGCCCCACACACACACACGGCCCACACACACACACACAAACACGGCCCACACACACACGGCCCACACACACACGGCCCACACACACACACAGCCCCCACACACACACACACACACACACGGCCCACACACACACACCACGGCCACACACACACACGGCCACACACACACACACACGGCCCACACACACACACGGCCCACACACACACACACACGGCCCACACACACACACACACGGCCCACACACACACACACACATGGCCCACACACACACACGGCCCACACACACACGGCCACACACACACTTACACATACGGCCCGCCCACACACACGGCCCACACACACACACACACACGGCCCACACACACGGCCCCACACACACACACGGCCCACACACACAGCGCCCACACACAACACGGCCCACACACACACACACGGCCCACACACACACACACGGCCCCAACACACACACACTGCCCACACACACGGCCTACACACACACGGCACCCACACACACACACACGCCCACACACGGCACACACGGCACACACACGGCCCACACGGCCCACACAAACACACACGGCCCCACACACACACACACGGCTCGCACACACACACACGGCCCCCCCACACACGGCACACACACACACGGCCCACACACACACACACACGGCCCCCACACACACACATGGCCCCCCCACACACACACACAGACGGGCCCCCCCCCCACACACACACACGGCCCACACACACACACACGGCCCACACACACACACACACACGGCCCACACACACACACGGCCCCCCACACACACGGCCCCCACACACACACGGCCCCCACACACACACACGGCCCACACACACACGGCCCAAACACACACAAACACGGCCCACACACACACACACGGCCCACACACACACGGCCCCCACACACACGGCCCACACACACACATGGCCCACACACACACGGCCCACACACACGGCTCACACACACACGGCCCACACACACACACACACACGGCCCACACACACGGCCCACACACACAGACACACGGCCCACACACACACTTGGCCCACACACACACGGCCCACACACACACACACACACGGCCCATACACACACACACGGCCAACACACACACACGGCCCACACACACACACACGGCCCACACACAAACACACACGGCCCACACACACAGCGGCCCACACACACACGGCCCCCACACACACACACACACGGCCCACACACACGGCCCACACACACACACACACGGCCCCCACACACACACATGGCCCCCCACACACACACACAGACAGCCCCCCCCCACACACACACACACGGCCCACACACACACACACACACGGCCCACACACAGACACACGGCCCACACACACACACGGCCCCCACACACACGGCCCCCACACACACACGGCCCCAACACACACACACGGCCCACACACACACGGCCCACACACACACAAACACGGCCCACACACACACACACAGCCCACACACACACACACGGCCCCCACACACACGGCCCACACACACACGGCCCCCACACACACACGGCCCACACACACGGCCCACACACACACACACACATGGCCCACACACACGGCCCCACACACACAAACACACGGCCCACACACACACTTGGCCCACACACACACGGCCCACACACACACACACACGGCCTATACACACACACACGGCCAACACACACGGCCCACACACACACACACGGCCCACACACACACACGGCCCCCACACACACACGGCCAACACACACACATGGCCCACACACACACACGGCCCCACACACATACACACAAACACACACGGCCCACACACACACACACACACGGCCCACACACACACACGGCCCCCCCACACACACACACACGGCCCCCACACACACACACGGCCCCCCACGGCCCCACCCACACACACACGGCCCACACAAACACGGCCCACACGCACACGGCCCCCCACACACACTGCCCCCACGCACACACACACGGCCCCTACACACACACGGCCCCACACACACACGGCCCACACACACACACGGCCCCCCCACACACACACACGGCCCCCCACACACACACACACGGCCCCCCACACACACACTCACGGCCCCCACACACACACACACACACGGCCCCCCCACACACACACACGGCCCCCACACACGGCCCCCACACACACACACACGGCCCCCACACACACACACACGGCCCCCACACACACACATGGCCCCCACACACACACACGGCCCACACACACACACACCGGCCCACACACACACACACGGCCCACACACACACACGGCCCCCACACACACACACACACGGCCCCCACACACACACGGCCCCCACGGCCCCCCCCACACACACACGGCCCACACAAACACGGCCGACACGCACACGGCCCCCCACACACACGGCCCCCACGCACACACACACACGGCCCCCACACAAACACACGGCCCCACACACACACGGCCCCCACGCACACACACACGGCCCCCACACAAACACACGGCCCCACACACACACGGCCCCCACACACACACGGCCCCCCCACACACACACACGGCCCCCACACACACACACACGGCCCCCCCCACACACACACACACACGTCCCCCACACACACACACACGGCCCCCCCCACACACACACACGGCCCCCACACACACACACACACACACACGGCCCACACACACGGCCCCCACACACACACACACACGGCCCCCACACACACACACACACGGCCCCCACACACACACACACGGCCCCCACACACACACATGGCCCCCCACACACACACGGCCCCCACACACACACACACGCCCCCACACACACACACACGGCCCCCACACACACACACGGCCCCCACACACACACACACACACGGCCCCCACACACTAACAGCCCCCACACACACACACACACGGCCCCCCCCCCACACACACACACACCACGGCCCACATACACACACACGTCCCACACACACACACACACACACGGCCCACACACACACACACACACACACACGGCCCACACACACACACACACACACGGCCCACACACACACACACGGCCCACACACACACGGCCCACACACACACGCCCACACACACACACACGGCCCACACACACGGCCCACACACACACACACACGGCCCACACACACACACACACGGCCCACACACAAGGCCCACACACACACACATGGCCCACACACATGGCCAACACATATACACACACGGCCCACACACGGCCCACACACACACACACGGCCCACACACACACACGGCCCACACACACACACACACACGGCCCACACACACCATACACACACGGCCCCCACACACACACACGGCCCACACACACACACACGGCCCCCACACACACGGCCCACACACACACACGGCCCACACACATACACACGGCCCACACACACACGGCCCACACACACACAAATACGGCCCCCACACACACACACACACCGGCCCACACACACACGGCCCCCACACACACGGCCCACACACACACACGGCCCACACACACACACACGGCCCACACACACGGCCCACACACACACGGCCCACACACACACACACACACGGCCCACACACACGGCCCACACACACACACACACGGCCCACATACACACACGGCCCCCACACACACACACACGGCCCACACACACACACACACGGCCCATACACACACACACGGCCAACACACACACACGGCCCACACACACACACACGGCCCACACACACGGCCCACACACACACACACGGCCCACACACACACACACGGCCCACACACACACGGCCCACACACACACGGCCCACACACACACACGGCCCACACACACACACACAAACACGGCCACACACACACACACGGCCCACACACACGGCCCACACACACGGCCCACACACACACACGGCCCCCCACACACACACACACACACACGGCCCACACACACACACACGGCCCACACACACACACGGCCCACACACACACACACACGGCCCACACACACACACACACGGCCCACACACACACACACGGCCCACACACACACACACACGGCCCACACACACACACACATGGCCCACACACACACACGGCCCACACACACACGGCCCACACACACACACACGGCCCACACACACACGGCCCACACACACACTTACACATACGGCCCGCCCACACACACGGCCCACACACACACGGCCCACACACACGGCCCACACACACACACGGCCCACACACACAGCGCCCACACACACACGGCCCACACACACACACACACGGCCCACACACACACACACGGCCCCAACACACACACACTGCCCACACACACGGCCTACACATACACGGCACCCCACACACACACACGGCCCACAACCGGCACACACGGCACACACACGGCCCACACGGCCCACACAAACACACACGGCCACACACACACACACGGCCCACACACACACACACGGCCCACACACACACACACACGGCCCACACACACGGCCCACACACACACAACGGCCCACACACACACACACACACACGGCCCACACACACACACACGGCCCACACACACGGCCCACACACACACACACACACACACACGGCCCGCGCACACAACACACGGCCCGCACACACACACACGGCCCGCACACACACACGGCCCACACACACGTCCCACACACACGGCCCACACACACACGGCTTACACACACACGGCCCACACACACGGCCCCCCCCACACACGGCACACACACGGCCCACACACACACACACGGCCCCCCCACACACACATGGCCCACACACACACACACACGCCCCCCCCCACACACACACACAACGGCCCACACACACACACACTCGGCCCACACACACACACACACACGGCCCACACACACACACGGCCCCCCACACACACGGCACACTCACACGGCCCACACACACACACACGGCCCACACACACACGGCGCACACACACACACACACCGGCCCACACACACACACATGGCCCACACACACACACACGGCCCCACACACACACATACACGGCCCACACACACACCCACACACACGGCCCGCCCATACACACACACGGCCCACACACGGCCCACACACACACGGCACACACACACAAACGGCCCACACACACACACGGCCCACACACGGCCCACACACACACACGGCCCACACACACACACGGCCCCCCCACACACACGGCCCCACACACACACGGCCTACACACACACGGCCCACACACACACACGGCCCACACACGGCACACACACGGCCCACACGGCCCACACACACGGCCCACACACAAAACACACGGCCCACACTCACACGGCCCACACAGACACACACCACACGGCCCCCACACACACACACGGCCCTCACACACAGACACGGCCCACACACACACACGGCCCCCCCCACACACACACACGGCCCCCACACACACGGCCCGCTCACACACACGGCCCCGCGCACACACACACGGCCCGCACACACACACACGGCCCGCACACACACACGGCTCGCACACACACACATGGCCCACACACACACACACACGGCCAAACACACACGGCCCACACACACGGCCCCCCCACACACGGCACACACACACACGGCCCACACACACACACACGGCCCCCACACACACACATGGCCCCCCCACACACACACACAGACGGCCCCCCCACACACACACACACACGGCCCCCACCACACACGCCCACCACACACGCCACACACGGCCCACACACACACACACGGCCCACACACACACACGGCCCCCACACACACGGCCCCCACACACACACGGCCCCCACACACACACACGGCCCACACACACACGGCCCAAACACACACAAACACGGCCCACACACACACACACGGCCCACACACACACACACGGCCCCCACACACACGGCCCACACACACACATGGCCCACACACACACACGGCCCACACACACGGCTCACACACACACGGCCCACACACACACGGCCCACACACACGGCCCACACACACAGACACACGGCCCACACACACACTTGGCCCACACACACACGGCCCACACACACACACACACACACACACGGCCCATACACACACACACGGCCAACACACACACACGGCCCACACACACACACACGGCCCACACACACGGCCCACACACACACGGCCCACACACAAACACACACGGCCCACACACACACGGCCCACACACACACGGCCCACACACACCACACGGCCCCCACACACACACACACACACACACACACGGCCCACACACACGGCCCACACACACACACACACACGGCCGCCACACACACACATGGCCCCCCACACACACACAGACAGCCCCCCCCCCACACACACACACGGCCCACACACAGACACACACACGGCCCACACACAGACACACGGCCCACACACACACACGGCCCCCACACACACGGCCCCCACACACACACGGCCCCCCCACACACACATGGCCCACACACACACAGACGCCCCCCCCCCCACACACACACACACGGGCCACACACAAACACACACGGCCCCACACACACACGGCCCACACACACGGCCCCCACACACACGGCACACTCACACGGCCCACACACACACACACACGGCCCACACACACACGGCCCCCACACACACACACACACACACGGCCCACACACACACATGGCCCACCACACACACACACGGCCCACACACACACATACACGGCCCACACACACACCCACACACACGGCCCGCCCCATACACACACACGGCCCACACACGGCCCACACACACGGCACACACACACAAACGGCCCACACACACGGCGCCCACACACACACGGCCCACACACACACACACGGCCCACACACGGCCCACACACACACACGGCCCACACACACACACGGCCCCCCCACACACACGGCCCACACACACACGGCCTACACACACACGGCCCACACACACACGGCCCACACACGGCACACACACGGCCCACACGGCCCACACACACACACGGCCCACACACAAACACACGGCCCACACTCACACGGCCCACACAGACACACACACACGGCCCCCACACACACACACACACGGCCCTCACACACAGACACGGCCCACACACACACACGGCCCCCCACACACACACACACACACGGCCCGCTCACACACACGGCCCGCGCACACACACACGGCCCGCGCACACACACACGGCCCGCACACACACACACGGCCCGCACACACACACGGCTCGCACACACACACACGGCCCACACACACACACACACGGCCCACACACACACGGCCCACACACACACACGGCCCCCACACACACACATGGCCCCCCCCCCCACACACACACAGACGGCCCCCCCCCACACACACACACGGCCCACACACACACACACACGGCCCACACACACACACACGGCCCACACACACACACGGCCCCCACACACACACGGCCCCCACACACACACACGGCCCCCACACACACACACGGCCCACACACACACGGCCCAAACACACACAAACACGGCCCACACACACACACACGGCCCACACACACACACACGGCCCCCACACACACGGCCCACACACACACATGGCCCACACACACACACGGCCCACACACACGGCTCACACACACACGGCCCACACACACACACACACACGGCCCACACACACAGCCCACACACACAGACACACGGCCCACACACACACTTGGCCCACACACACACGGCCCACACACACACACACACACGGCCCATACACACACACATGGCCAACACACACACACGGCCCACACACACACACACGGCCCACACACACGGCCCACACACACACACACGGCCCACACACAAACACACACGGCCCACACACACACGGCCCACACACACACGGCCCACACACACACACGGCCCCCACACACACACACACACACATACACGGCCCACACACACGGCCCACACACACACACACAAACGGCCCCCACACACACACATGGCCCCCCACACACACACACAGACAGCCCCCCCCACACACACACACGGCCCACACACACACACACACACGGCCCACACACAGACACACGGCCCACACACACACACGGGCCCACACACACACTGCCCCCACACACACACGGCCCCCCCACACACACACGGCCCACACACACACGGCCCACACACACACAAACACGGCCCACACACACACACGGCCCACACACACACACACGGCCCCCACACACACGGCCCACACACACACGGCCCACACACACACACGGCCCACACACACGGCCCACACACACACACACACACGGCCCACACACACGGCCCACACACACAAACACACGGCCCACACACACACTTGGCCCACACACACACGGCCCACACACACACACACGGCCCATACACACACACACGGCCAACACACACACACGGCCCACACACACACACACGGCCCACACACACGGCCCACACACACACACACGGCCCACACACACACACACACGGCCCACACACACACGGCCCCACACACACACGGCCCACACACACACACGGCCCACACACACACACGGCCCACACACACACGGCCCACACACACACGGCCCACACACACACACGGCCCCCACACACACACACACACACGGCCCACACACACGGCCCACACACACACACACACGGCCCACACACACACACGGCCCACACACACACGGCACACACACACACGGCCCACACACACACACACACGGCCCACACACGGCCCACACACACACACACACACACATAAGGCCCACACACACATGGCCCACACACACACATGGCCCACACACACACAGACGGCCCACACACACACACATGGCCCACACACACACACACGGCCCACACACACACCCACACATATGGCTCACACACACACACGGCCCACACACACACACACACGGCCCACACACACACACACGGCCCACACACACACACACATGGCCCACACACACACACGGCCCACACACACACACACGGCCCACACACACACACACGGCCCACACACACACCCACACACAGCCCGCCCACACACACGGCCCACACACACACACACACGGCCCACACACACGGCCCACACACACACGGCCCACACACACACGACCCACACACACGGCGCCCACACACACACGGCACACACACACACTCACACGGCCCACACACACACGGCCCACACGCACACACGGCACACACACACATGGCCCACACACACACGCACACACGGCACACACACACACACGGCCCACACACACACACACACACACGGCCCACACACACGGCCCACACACACACACGACCCACACACACACACACGGCCCCCACACACGGCCCACACACACACACACGGCCCACACACACACGGCCCACACACACACGGCCCACACACACACGGCCCACACACACACACACGGCCCACACACACGGCCCACACACACACTGCCCACACACACACGGCCCACACACACACGGCACACACACACACGGCCCACACACACATGGCCCACACACACACACACACACACACACGGCTCACACACACACACACATGGCCCACACACACGGCCCACACACACACACACGGCCCACACACACACACACACGGCCCACACACACACACACACGGCCCACACACACACCCACACACACGGCCCGCCCACACACACGGCCCACACACACACACATGGCCCACACACACGGCCCACACACACACACGGCCCCACACACACGGCGCCCACACACACACGGCCCACACACACACAGCCCACACACGGCCCACACACACACACGGCCCACACACACACACGGCCCCCACACACACACACGGCCCACACACACACGGCCTACACACACACGGCCCACACACACACACGGCCCACACACGGCACACACACGGCACACACACGGCCCACACGGCCCACACACACACACACGGCCCCCACACACACACACGGCCCACACACACACTTGGCCCACACACACACGGCCCACACACACACACACGGCCCACACACACACGGCCCACACACACACTTACACATACGGCCCGCCCACACACACGGCCCACACACACACACACACACGGCCCACACACACGGCCCACACACACACACGGCCCACACACACAGAGCCCACACACACACGGCCCACACACACACACACGGCCCACACACACACACACGGCCCCAACACACACACACTGCCCACACACACGGCCTACACACACACGGCACCCACACACACACACGGCCCACACACGGCACACACGGCACACACACGGCCCACACGGCCCACACACACACACACGGCCCACACACACACACACGGCCCACACACACACACACGGCCCACACACACACACACACGGCCCACACACACGGCCCACACACACACACGGCCCACACACACACACACACACACGGCCCACACACACACACACGGCCCACACACACACACACACACGGCCCACACACACGGCCCACACACACACACACACACACACACACGGCCCGCGCACACACACACGGCCCGCACACACACACACGGCCCGCACACACACACGGCCCACACACACGGCCCACACACACGGCCCACACACACACGGCTTGCACACATACGGCCCACACACACACACGGCCCCCCCACACACGGCACACACACACACGGCCCACACACACACACACGGCCCCCCCACACACACATGGCCCACACACACACACACACAGACGCCCCCCCCCACACACACACACACGGCCCACACACACACACACACACGGCCCACACACACACACACACGGCCCACACACACACACGGCCCCCACACACACGGCACACTCACACGGCCCACACACACACACACGGCCCACACACACACGGCGCACACACACACACACACGGCCCACACACACACACATGGCCCACACACACACACACGGCCCACACACACATACACGGCCCACACACACACCCACACACACGGCCCGCCCATACACACACACGGCCCACACACGGCCCACACACACGGCACACACACACAAACGGCCCACACACACGGCGCCCACACACACACGGCCCACACACACACACGGCCCACACACGGCCCACACACACGGCCCACACACACGGCCCCCCCACACACACGGCCCACACACACACGGCCTACACACACATGGCCCACACACACACGGCCCACACACGGCACACACACGGCCCACACGGCCCACACACACACACGGCCCACACACAAACACACGGCCCACACTCACACGGCCCACACAGACACACACACACGGCCCCCACACACACACACACACGGCCCTCACACACAGACACGGCCCACACACACACACGGCCCCCCACACACACACACACACGGCCCTCACACACACGGCCCGCTCACACACACGACCCGCGCACACACACACGGCCCGCACACACACACACGGCCCGCACACACACACGGCTCGCACACACACACATGGCCCACACACACACACACACGGCCCACACACACACGGCCCACACACACGGCCCCCCCCACACACGGCACACACACACACGGCCCACACACACACACACGGCCCCCACACACACACATGGCCCCCCCCACACACACACACAGACGGCCCCCCCACACACACACACACACGGCCCCCACACACACACACACGGCCCACACACACACACACACACGGCCCACACACACACACGGCCCACACACACACGGCCCCCACACACACACGGCCCCCACACACACACACGGCCCACACACACACGGCCCAAACACACACAAACACGGCCCACACACACACACACGGCCCACACACACACACACGGCCCCCACACACACGGCCCACACACACACATGGCCCACACACACACACGGCCCACACACACGGCTCACACACACACGGCCCACACACACACGGCCCACACACACGGCCCACACACACAGACACACGGCCCACACACACACTTGGCCCACACACACACGGCCTACACACACACACACACACGGCCCATACACACACACACGGCCAACACACACACACGGCCCACACACACACACACGGCCCACACACACGGCCCACACACACACACACGGCCCACACACAAACACACACGGCCCACACACACACGGCCCACACACACACGGCCCACACACACACACGGCCCCCACACACACACACACACACACACACGGCCCACACACACGGCCCACACACACACACACACACACGGCCGCCACACACACACATGGCCCCCCCACACACACACACAGACAGCCCCCCCCCCACACACACACACACGGCCCACACACAGACACACACACGGCCCACACACAGACACACGGCCCACACACACACACGGCCCCCACACACACGGCCCCCCACACACACACGGCCCCCCCCACACACACATGGCCCACACACACACAGACGCCCCCCCCACACACACACACACGGCCCACACACACACACACACGGCCCCCACACACACACACACGGCCCACACACACACACGGCCCCCACACACACGGCACACTCACACGGCCCACACACACACACACGGCCCACACACACGGCCCACACACACACACACACACACACGGCCCACACACACACATGGCCCACACACACACACACGGCCCACACACACACATACACGGCCCACACACACACCCACACACACGGCCCGCCCATACACACACACGGCCCACACACGGCCCACACACACGGCACACACACACAAACGGCCCACACACACGGCGCCCACACACACACGGCCCACACACACACACGGCCCACACACGGCCCACACACACACACGGCCCACACACACACACGGCCCCCCCACACACACGGCCCACACACACACGGCCTACACACACACGGCCCACACACACACGGCCCACACACGGCACACACACGGCCCACACGGCCCACACACACACACGGCCCACACACAAACACACGGCCCACACTCACACGGCCCACACAGACACACACACACGGCCCACACACACACACACACACAGCCCTCACACACAGACACGGCCCACACACACACACGGCCCCCCACACACACACACACACACGGCCCGCTCACACACACGGCCCGCGCACACACACACGGCCCGCGCACACACACACGGCCCGCACACACACACACGGCCCGCACACACACGGCTCGCACACACACACACGGCCCACACACACACACGGCCCACACACACACGGCCCACACACACACACACACGGCCCACACACACGGCCCACACACACACACACACACGGCCCACACACACACACACACACACGGCCCACACACACACGGCCCATACACACACACGGCCAACACACACACACGGCCCATACACACACCCACGGCCCACACACACACACACACGGCCCACACACACACACACGGACCACACACACACGGCCCACACACACACGGCCCCCACACACATGGCCCACACACACACACGGCCCACACACACACACGGCCCACACACACGGCCCACACACACACACACGGCCCACACACACACGGCCCCCACACACACACACACACGGCCCACACACACGGCCCACAGACACACACACACGGCCCACACACACACACAGCCCACACACACACACACGGCCCACACACACACACACACGGCCCATACACACACACGGCCAACACACACGGCCCACACACACACACACGGCCCACACACACACACACGGCCCACACACACACGGCCCACACACACACACGGCCCCCACACACACACACACACACACACGGCCCACACACACACACACGGCCCACACACACACACGGCCCACACACACATGGCACACAGACACGGCCCACACACACACACACACGGCCCACACACACACACGGCCCACACACACACACACACGGCCCACACACACACACACATGGCCCACACACACGGCCCACACACACACGGCCCACACACACACACACGGCCCACACACACACACACACACGGCCCACACACACACCCACACATACGGCCCGCCCACACACACGGCCCACACACACACACACATGGCCCACACACATGGCCCACACACACACACGGCCCACACACACACACGGCCCACACACACAGGGCCCACACACACACGGCCCACACACACACACGGCCCACACACGGCCCACACACACACACGGCCCCAACACACACACATACTGCCCACACACACACGGCCTACACACACACGGCCCACACACACACACACGGCCCACACACGGCACACACACGGCACACACACGGCCCACACGGCCCA
The DNA here is from genome assembly GCF_048569485.1 of Anomaloglossus baeobatrachus. Classification (NCBI taxonomy): domain Eukaryota; kingdom Metazoa; phylum Chordata; class Amphibia; order Anura; family Aromobatidae; genus Anomaloglossus; species Anomaloglossus baeobatrachus. The sequence goes on from NC_134359.1 coordinate 178,059,205, forward strand.
CACACACACGGCCCACACACACACACGGCCCACACACACACACACGGCCCCCCCACACACACACACACACACGGCCCACACACACACACACGGCCCACACACACACACGGCCCACACACACACACACACACGGCCCACACACACACACACGGACCACACACACACACACACGGCCCACACACACACACGGCCCACACACACACACACATACACGGCCCACACACACACGGCCCGCGCACACACACACGGCCCGCGCACACACACACGGCCCGCGCACACACACACGGCCTGCACACACACACACGGCCCGCACATACACACATGGCCCACACACACACGGCCCACACACACGGCCCACACACACACACGGCACACACACACACGGCACACACACACACGGCCCACACACACACACACATACGGCCCCCCCACACACACATGGCCCACACACACACACACACAGACGGCCCCCCCCACACACACACACACACACGGCCCACATACACACACACACGGCCCACACACACACACGGCCCACACACACACACGGCCCCCACACACACGGCACACACACACGGCCCACACACACACGGCCCACACACACACGGCCCTCACACACACACACACGGCCCACACACACACACACATGGCCCACACACACACGGCCCACACACACGGCCCACACCCACGGCCCACACACACACACACGGCCCACACACACACACGGCCCACACACACACGGCCCATACACACACACGGCCCACACACACACACACGGCCCACACACACGGCCCACACACACACACACGGCCCACACACACACACGGCCCACACACACACGGCACACACACACACGGCCCACACACACACACACGGCCCACACACACACACCGCCCACACACACACACGGCCCACACACACATGGCCCACACACACACACGGCCCACACACACACACACACGGCACACACACACACACATGGCCCACACACACACGGCCCACACACACACCCACACATACGGCCTGCCCACACACACGGCCCACACACGCACACACATACGGCCCACACACACGGCCCACACACACACACGGCCCACACACACACACGGCCCACACACACAGCGCCCACACACACATGGCCCACACACACACACACGGCCCACACACGGCCCACACACACACACGGCCCCAACACACACACACTGCCCACACACACACGGCCTACACACACACGGCCCACACACACATACACGGCCCACACACGGCACACACACGGCACACACACGGCCCACACGGCCCACACACACACACACGGCCCACACACACACGGCCCACACACACACACACACGGCCCACACACACACACACGGCCCACACACACACACGGCCCACACACACACACACACACAGCCCACACACACACACACGGCCCGCACACACACACACGGCCCGCACACACACACGGCCCGCACACACACACGGCCCGCACACACACACACGGCCCACACACACACACACGGCCCACACACACACGGCCCACACACACACACGGCCCCCCCACACACGGCACACACACACACGGCCCACACACACACACACACGGCCCACACACACACACATGGCCCACACACACACACACAGACGGCCCCCCCCACACACACACACACGCGGCTGTTAAAAGCACTAAAATTAATACATCTAGTTATCAAATATTTTATAGTAGGACATATAAGTTCATAGTTCTGTTTATGTTGGAGGGCATAGGTTATTAATAAAGTTTATAAGGAATAAATATTAAAATGCCCATATTGAATATACTTGAGTACTGACATGGAAGGATATATTTAAATCTTCTCGAAGCTTCTAGAAGATTATGTCACATGGAACAACTATGTTCCACTAGAACACCCTATATGGATTGAACAGTTGGTATATAATACACGATGGAGGGGGCCACTTGTCGCTCCTCCACATTGCCTGCTGTCAGAAGACTCCAGTGCTGCAAGATGAAGACACGCTGTCCGGCCTAAGGGATGACACCCCCTGCTTTGCCATTCAGGACCCAAAGAGAGATGGGTAAAGATTTCCCATTGATCAGTATGGACTAAATGAACTCTTTTTACGTAAGCTGACAAAGTATATTATTTTTCCTTTCTGTAACTGAACCCTGGCAACCATTTTTAAATAGATAAAATACATTTATTTTTTACATTTTTGAAGTCCTTTCTTTCATGCGCTTTTACGTATTTGAAGAAAAATATATTTAAGAGTATATTTTTTAACATTTGGCGAGCTCAGTCATTCGTGATTTTTTTTACATTTTTTGTTGTTCCTTCACTTTGCATAAGGGGGGTCGAAGTCTCAAGTATCTCCTGCAAAGGATCAGGAATCGACAATTTATAAAAATCACGCAGAACCTAGGAAATACGTATAAGTCAAGTTGCATGAATGTTTTTTTTTTTTTTGAATGAACTTTAAAGTCTTTACAAAGCCACAGAAGTTAACTTTTGACGTATTTTTGAGCAAGAAAGATAAAGTCAGTCCATAAGAAGTATTGGACGTGCTGAGCAAGGTGAATCAAGTCTTACAGGATCATCCATCAGATCATCTGATCATTTCAGGTAAGAAAATGGATTTTATCTCTTCATATGTTAAGCAAAGTAAAATTCAGTTCACTTATTCAGATATTTCTAATGTGTAAGAGATTTGGTTACGCTTTTATGAGGAGTGTGAACTTGAGAATTCACGTATAGAATGCGTAAGGTCTTTTAAAAGAGAGAAACAGAAAATCAGAAATGTCTGTCATTTAGTCTATAATTTTCACAAGTTAATCGTAGAAAAGTGTAAAAATGGTGGAAATAGACAACCTGAATTGTCAGGAAAGTCAGTGACAGAGAAATCCAAAGACTGCTTAGAACCTGGAATGTCAGTCAGTGATATTGTGAATTCTGACTGTAATGTTGGAAATGATAAATCAGATTTAGACTGTGATTTTGCAAATCAGAATTTTGATAATGGCGGCAGACATGTGCTACGTAATCAAGGTGATTTTCAGCATACTGGGAAAGAAGCAGGAAATGACGTAGAGAAGCCATCAGGGGGAGGAGCCAGAGTGGGACACGTGCAGAAAGGACACGTGGAGAGAGAAAATGGCGACGATCAGTTTCTAAAAATAGAACAGGCTAAGTTAGGGATTAAACATAGAAAAAATTTATTGGACATATGCAAATTAATTCCCGCATATAATCCTAAAATACATGTTTGCAGAAATTCAGAGATATTTGAAAGTTCCATTGAGAAGTTAAATTTAACCAATAGTGAGACGAATCAGTTATTCCGTATGTGGATACCTCAGCATTTCTTTAGACAATTGGCATTAAAAAAGTCTTCTGACAATGAGACATTTGATTGTTCAAATGATAACGATATCATAAGGCTGAAAAATCTCATCTTCTGTGCAAGGAATGAATCTGATCCAAATTATGAGATGTTGAAGGAATTACAAATTGAACAGAATGAGAGTACGTTCTCATTTATGTCCGTTTTTGAACGTTTGTATAGGGCGGTCATTCCAAATGTCAGATTGGATGGAATGATACGTTTATTCATCAAGAAATTTAATTTCCTTGACAATGCCGCCTGTGCGGTGGCATTAAATAAAAAGTCCCTATTCGAATGTACGACATTTATCGATTTTCTTAGAAGTTGCCAAAGTCAATCAAAACAGAAATTAATTAATTCTGAAAAACCAACAGTGTCTCCCAGATCCAGATATTTCTGTGACAGGGTGTATGAAATTCGAAGGAAAATGCATACGTGTTACAAACCATACAATCCATCCCAATTTTTATCATCTAAAAATCCTTTTCCACAGGAAAAACCCTTGTCTCCAGTGAAGGGATCGGTCACTGGGATTGAGGATTCCAGACAAATGATGAGTAAAAGCTTTGAAAGACAGAAACAGGTGTCTTGTGGAGATCCTCTCCCTGGGTTAGAATTTGATAGCCAGCGACAGCTGGGAGACGTTCCTTCTCATTTAAGAGAAAAACTTGAATTACATAAGTTCAGAGATTCCTAGAAGTTTAAAATGAATCTAATAAACCGAATCTTTGAAGAAAAATTTAGGTTTGGTCTTCAGCTAAATAAAGTGGATTTCTGGGTAAATTAATTTTATTGTTTGATAAATATGTTTATTCATATACAGTGAATCTATGCATATATATATATATATATATATGTATATATATATATGTATATATATATATATATATGTATATATATATATATATATATATATTAAAGGTAGTGATAGTAAATCAAGGTCATATTTTCATTTAGTAAAATGATAGTTTTATGTTATAAATTAATAATTTGATCTCTGTATATGAATAATAATATTTAAAATAAAATAATAAGAGAAAGTAACAGATTTTAAGTGTTTTCATTTTTATCATAAATATGATAATAATTTTATTCTTTTATTTCCCTCAGAATTTATCAGTAAAGCAGATTGATGAAGTATTAATTTTTTTATTTATACATTTGTTCTTGTCCTCAATCAGGTAACATATATTTTATTGGGTAAGGTTAATCGCGAAAGCACGATTAATAATAATTATTATTTTCTCAGGTACCAATTGCCAGAGAACTATTACTTTAACGTTTCTTTTATAAATATACATACATCTTCTTTAGAGTTATTAGAAATGTAATCTGAGCTTTGGAGTGTAGTAAAACTGCTTGCTGTTTTGGAATGGTGTTCTTTGCACGTAACCAGAGCATGTGACTTGGTACTAAAGCTAATAATAAATGTTTGTTCTATGGTCAAATGTACAGCATGTAATACATTGGAATTTGTATTTTTTCGAGAAGTACTTCAAATTAGTAACATAATTTTTGAAATGCGCATAGAATAATTGGAAAAAAGGGATATGTGTCTGTCAGTTTCTATGTAGAAGTATATGTTAAAGAACCATGATAGTCTTGTGTGCATAGATGTGTCTATGAATGATTGATTGTCTGAGCAGCTGCTAAGGTCAAGTACTTTGGATCCAGAAAAAAAAAAGGGAATTTTTGTTTTAACTTCGAGGTTATAATATATGTATGTATACTATTAGAATAAATAAGTTATAGTACATAAGTATAAATAATGAAGGAATTTATACAGAATATATATCTTATTCTTAGACATATTTCTTTAATATAGAGATGTTAGGATCTTTTGTGTTAGTCACTTCTTTTACTGATACACAGATTGGTAATCATTTTTCTTTTCAAATATGGAAGTGATATTTATAATATGGTCTTGAAGATATACAACACAAATTTTAATTTAATTTAATCTAAACATATTAATTTTTATAATATCATATTTCATGATATTGAAAGGGGGAGGTTTGGTCTCAATCGCACATTTATATTTGATAAATATATGTGTTTACAGGATACTTTAATAATTAATATTTCAAGTACAAAGGAAGAATTGGGAATAAAAAATATATTTGAAGTATATCATAATGTATTTATATACTAAGAGAAGTGTATTATTTGCAAGGTTACATGACTTAATTATTTTTATAGGTTGCTGATATGATAGGTATGGTTATCCTATAATATACTGGTAACATTAAGGTTATGTATTATTAAAGATATAGGTGTTATATACATAGAAGGCCTTATTTCTATTTCAATTTTTTATTTTTATTCCGATTTTCATTTTTCCTTTTATTCCTATTTTTTATATTAATTATTATTTAATATTCACATTTTTAATCAAAATCTTAATTCTACAATTTTTATTTTTTCTTCAAATTTTAAATATCTCAATTGAGAAAACACTTTAATATTTAGTTCAGTAATATCTAATATAAGAATATTACTTTATTAAATATGAATCATATTAAAAGGGAAAAGTTCCACTTTTTTGGAAGAAAAGATACTTCCTTCATCAATATATACCATTGTTTACTTTCTGGTAATACATTATTTTTATATTAGTATGTTAACACAATAAGGATGAAATATTACTTATAGTTACACATTTTCTTATAGTAGATTATTTAATAAATAATAGACAAATCAAATAAATTAAATTAGAGTAATAAAGATGGAAGATCGAGGTACATCTAGGTTTACCTTCCTATATTTACAAATAATATATATTATATTTTTAATCAATAATAATTTATAATGGGTATTATTGTGTTTTGATGGAATCATCCAGTCTTTCCTAAAAGGTTATTTGCTTTAGTTTATAATTTTACAAATGATCTAACTAAAAAGCCACATTGTTGCCTTTCATATTTATAATATGATACATGTTATAGGTACACATTATATTATTTCATATTTTATATTATATTTTGGTTACATTCAACACATTGCCACCTATGGGTTTGGAAGGGTAACGCACCAATGACAAAAAAGGTCATTACATGAGAATACTATTGTCTATACCATTATGCAGTATTATTACATCATTCTAAGTATCAATTATTTTAATACTTCTACGATAATAATAATGACATGGTATTATAGTATTAGAGTTATGATACGCTGTGACATTTATTAGTGATAGTTATTGCCATATTTGGTATTTAGATTAGGGAATGAAGTCTTCAATCAAGATTATAGAAGATAAAAAGACTTTATAATTTTCCTAAAGTTAAAAGGGATTCTGCAAAAAGGTCCAAAAGGTAACGTCTCAAATAAGACTGTGAAACATACAAAATACACTTACCGTGTTTGCACTTCAGAAACACAGTGGTCTTATGGTTCCAGGATGGACAATGACACATGGTCTGTGCATTAAGACCTCCCTAAAGTTACTAAGAAGAGCAATGACGTGTTAAAGTTAACCCCTGTCGTGCTGACCAAGAACGTCTTAACATCTGTTCCAGGATTTGACAACAGGCAGCATGGAGGATAAAGGTGACTAATGTAAATTACACTGCACAGACATCAAAGACTTCTGCTATTCTTCTACACTCATGAACTGTGGTTTATCAACATTGGCTATGGACTTTGTAATAAAGAATAAAGTTTATGGACTTGATCTAACGATGATAAACGCAATACGGGACTGTATAAATTGGTAACCATTCATTTTTATCAAAGGATTTATTTCTAAGAGACTGTGTTTATGCCGGATTACATCGGAGATAAGAAGACATCAACTCAGAGGACATCATATGGAGACCGGATTTGGTTTTTTGCATTTCTTTTTAGGTCTAGCGAAGTATAGTTATATATTTTTATATGATTGATCAGTCACGGCCTATCATAACAGGAATCCACATTATTATGTTATTGAATTTACAACATGAATAATGCAAATTAATTATTCATCATTATTATTGATATTAATCCATTATCACCAAATAAGGAAAGAAGATTTGTTATTTTAATGATGTATTAATTAATTTTCGGGGTTACTCCACCCGCTTCAAGGGGGGATTGTTAAAAGCACTAAAATTAATACATCTAGTTATCAAATATTTTATAGTAGGACATATAAGTTCATAGCTCTGTTTATGTTGGAGGGCATAGGTTATTAATAAAGTTTATAAGGAATAAATATTAAAATGCCCATATTGAATATACTTGAGTACTGACATGGAAGGATATATTTAAATCTTCTCGAAGCTTCTAGAAGATTATGTCACATGGAACAACTATGTTCCACTAGAACACCCTATATGGATTGAACAGTTGGTATATAATACACGATGGAGGGGGCCACTTGTCGCTCCTCCACATTGCCTGCTGTCAGAAGACTCCAGTGCTGCAAGATGAAGACACGCTGTCCGGCCTAAGGGATGACACCCCCTGCTTTGCCATTCAGGACCCAAAGAGAGATGGGTAAAGATTTCCCATTGATCAGTATGGACTAAATGAACTCTTTTTACGTAAGCTGACAAAATATATTATTTTTCCTTTCTGTAACTGAACCCTGGCAACCATTTTTAAATAGATAAAATACATTTATTTTTTACATTTTTGAAGTCCTTTCTTTCATGCGCTTTTACGTATTTGAAGAAAAATATATTTAAGAGTATATTTTTTAACAACGGCCCACACACACACACACACGGCCCCCCCACACACACACACACACGGCCCACACACACACACGGCCCCCACACACACGGCCCACACACACACGGCCCACAAACACACACACACGGCACACACACACACACACGGCCCACACACGCGGCCCCCACACACACGGCCCACACACACACACGGCCCACACACACACATGGCCCACACACACGGCCCACACACAAACACGGCCCACACACACACACACGGCCCACACACACGGCCCACACACACGCACACACACACGGCCCACACTCACACGGCCCACACACACACACACACGGCCAACACACACACACACGGCCCACACACACGGCCCACACACACACACGGCCCACACACACACACGGCCCACACACACACACACACGGCCCCCACACACACACACGGCCCACACACACACACACAAACACGGCCCACACACACACACACGGCACACACACACACGGCCCACACACACACACAAACGGCCCACACACACACACACGGCCCACACACACACACACACACGGCCCACACACACACACACACACACATGGCCCACACACACACACACGGCCCACACACACACACACGGCCCACACACACACGGCCGGCCCACACACACACACACGGTCAACACACACACACACAAGGCCCACACACACAGCGCCCACACACAAACGGCCCACACACACACACGGCCCACACATGGCCCACACACACACACGGCCCCAACACACACACACTGCCCACACACACACGGCCTACACACACACGGTCCACACACACACACACACACACGGCCCACACACACACACACACACACGGCCCACACACACACACACGGCCCACACACACACACAAACGGCCCACACACACACACACGGCCCCACACACACACACACACACGGCCCACACACACACACACACACATGGCCCACACACACACACACGGCCCACACACACACACACGGCCCACACACACACGGCCGGCCCACACACACACACACGGTCCACACACACACACACAAGGCCCACACACACAGCGCCCACACACAAACGGCCCACACACACACACGGCCCACACATGGCCCACACACACACACGGCCCCAACACACACACACTGCCTACACACACACGGTCCACACACACACACGGCCCACACACGGCACACACACGGCACACACACGGCCCACACGGCCCACACACACACACACGGCCCACACACACACACACATGGCCCACACACACACACACACATACACACGGCCCACACACACACACACGGCCCACACACACACACGGCCCACACACACACACACGGCCCACACACACACACGGCCCACACACACACACACACGGCCCACACACACACACGGCCCCCCACACACACACGGCCCGCGCACACACACACGGCCCGCGCACACACACACGGCCCCCACACACACACACGGCCCGCACACACACACGGCCCGCACACACACACACGGCCCACACACACACACAGACGGCCCACACACACACGGTCCACACACACACACGGCCCCCCCACACACAGCACACACACACACGACCCACACACACATACACACACGGCCCCCCCACAACACACATGGCCCACACACACACACACACACGGTCCCCACACACACACACACGGCCCCCACACACACACACGGCCCACACACACACACGGCCCCCACACATACGGCACACACACACGGCCCACACACACACACACGGCCCACACACACACGGCCCACACACACACACGGCACACACACACACACATGGCCCACACACACACACGGCCCCCACACACACGGCCCACACACACACACGGCCCACACACACACACGGCCCACACACACGGCCCACACACACACACGGCCCACACACACACACACGGGCCACACACACGGCCCCACACACACACACACACACACGGCCCACACACACACACGGCCCACACACACACACACACGGCCCACACACACACACACGGCCCCCCCACACACGGCACACACACACACGACCCACACACACATACACACACGGCCCCCCCACACACACATGGCCCACACACACACACACACACGGTCCCCACACACACACACACGGCCCCCACACACACACACGGCCCACACACACACACGGCCCCCACACATACGGCACACACACACGGCCCCCACACACACACACGGCCCACACACACACGGCCCACACACACACACGGCACACACACACACACATGGCCCACACACACACACGGCCCCCACACACACGGCCCACACACACACACGGCCCACACACACACACGGCCCACACACACGGCCCACACACACACACGGCCCACACACACACACACACGGGCCACACACACGGCCCACACACACACACACACACACACGCCCACACACACACGGCCCACACACACACACACGGCCCACACACACACACATGGCCCACACACACGCCCAACAGGCACACACACACACACGGCCCACACACACACACACACGGCCCACACACACACACACACGGCCCACACACACACACACGGCCCACACACACACACACACGGCCCACACACACACACACACACACACGGCCCACACACACACACACACACGGCCCACACACACACACACATGGCCCACACACACACGGCCCACACACACACATACGGCCCACACACGCACGGCCGGCCCACACACACACACACGGTCCACACACACACACACAAGGCCCACACACACACGGCCCACACACACGGCCCACACACGCACACACACACGGCCCACACACACGACCCACACACACACACACACACACGGCCCACACACACACACACGGCCCACACACACACACACACACGGCCCACACACACACACACACGGCCCACACACACACACGGCCCATACATACACACACACGGCCCACACACACAACCACACCCACGGCCCACACACACGGCCCACACACAGACACACACACGGCCCACACACACACGGCCCACACACACACACGGCCCACACACAAACACACACCCCACACACATGGCACACACACACACGGCACAAACACGGCCCACACACACACACACGGCACACAAACACACACACACGGCCCACACACACACGGCCCACACACACACGGCCCCCACACACACACACACACACACACGACCCACACACACACACACGGCCCACACACACACGGCCCACACACACGCGGATCCCACACACACACACGGTCCACACACACACACGGCCCCCACACACACACAGCCCACACACACACACACGGCCCACACACTCACGGCCCACACACACACACACAAGGCCCACACACACACACACGGCCAACACACACGGCCACACACACACACACACGGCCCCACACACACACACACACGACCCCCACACACACACACACGGTCCACACACACACGGCCCACACACACGGCCCACACACACACACACACGGCCCACACACACACACGGCCCAAACACACACCCACACCCACGGCCCGCCCACACAAACGGCCCACACACACGGCCCACACACACACACACGGCCCACACACACACACACGGCCCACACACACACGGCCCACACACACACACACACACACGGCCCACACACACACACACGCGGCCCCCACACACACACGGCCTACACACACACGGCCCACACACACACGGCCCCCACACACACACACACGGCCCACACACACGGCCCACACACACACACACGGCACACACACGGCCCACACACACACACGGCCCACACACACACACACGGCCCACACACACACACGGCCCACACGCGCACACACACACACACACGGCCCCCACACACAAACAAACACGGCCCACACACACACACACACACGGCCCACACACACACACACACGGCCCACACACACACGGCCCACACACACACGGCCCACACACACACACACACATGGCCCACACACACACACACGGCCCCCACACACACACACACTCACACGGCCCACACACACACGGCCCACACACACACACACACATGGCCCACACACACACACATGGCCCACACACACACACACGGCCCACACACACACGGCCCACACACACACACACACACGGCCCACACACACACACACACACACACACGGCCCACACACACACACACGTCCCACACACACACACACGGCCCCCACACACACACACGGCCCCCACACACACAAACACGGCCCACACACACACACGACCCACACACACACACGGCCCACACACACACACGGCCCACACACACACGGCCCACACACACACACAAACACGACCCACACACACACACGGCCCACACACACACACACACACCCACGGCCCGCCCACACACACGGCCCACACACATGGCCCACACACACACACGGCCCAAATACACGGCCCACACACACACACACGGCCCACACACACACACACACACGGCCCACCCACACACACACGGCCCACACACACGGCCCACACACACACACGGCACACACACGGCCCACACACACACACGGCCCCACACACACACGGCCCCCCACACACACACACACACGGCCCCCACACACACACGGCCCCCACACACGGCCCACACACACACACACACACACGGCCCACACACACATGGCCCACACACACGCGGCCCACACACACGGCCCCCACACACACACACACGGCCCGCACACACACACAGCTCACACACACACACGGCCCACACACACACACACGCCCCCCCCCCCCACACACACACACACGGCCCACACACACACACACGGCCCACACACACACACGGCCCACACACACACACACACACACGGCCCACACACACATACACGGCCCACACGGCCCACGACACACACACACACACGGCCCACACACACACACACACACGGCCCACACACACACACACGGCCCACACACACACACACACATGGCCCACACACACACACACGGCCCACACACACACACACGGCCCACACACACACGGCCGGCCCACACACACACACACACGGTCCACACACACACACACAAGGCCCACACACACACGGCCCACACACAAGGCCCATACACGCACACACACACGGCCCACACACACACACACACACACACACGGCCCACACGGCCCACACACACACACACACACACGGCCCACACACACACACACACACACACACACACACGGCCCACACACACACACGGCCCACACACACACACACACGGCCCACACACACAACCACACCCACGGCCCACACACACGGCCCACACACACACACACACACGGCCCACACACACACACACGGCCCACACACACACACGGCCCACACACACACGGCCCACACACACACACACACACACACGGCCCACACACACACACACACGGCCCACACACACGGCACACACACACACGGCACACACACGGCCCACACACACACACACGGCCCACAAACACACACACACGGCCCACACACACACGGCCCACACACACACGGCCCCCACACACACACACACACGGCCCCCACACACACACACGGCCCACACACACACGGCCCACACACACACGGATCCCACACACACGGCCCACACACACACACGGCCCCCACACACACACAGCCCACACACACACACACACACACACACGGCCCACACACTCACAGCCCACACAGACACACACAAGGCCCACACACACACACACGGCCAACACACACGGCCCCCACACACACACACGGCCCACACACACACACACGACCCACACACACACACGGTTCACACACACACGGCCCACACACATGGCCCACACACACACACACGGCCCACACACACACACGGCCCACACACACACACACACGGCCCAAACACACACCCACGGCCCGCCCACACATACGGCCCACACACACGGCCCACAAACACACACACGGCCCACACACACACACACGGCCCACACACACACACGGCCCACACACACACACACACACGGCCCACACACACACACACACGGCCCACACACACACACGGCTTACACACACACACACACGGCCCACACACACGCACACACGGCCCACACACACACACACACGGCCCACACACACACACACGGCACACACACGGCCCACACACACACACACGGCCCACACACACACGGCCCACACACACACACGGCCCCCACACACAAACAAACAACACGGCCCACACACACACACACACACACGGCCCACACACACACACGGCCCACACACACACACACACGGCCCACACACACACGGCCCACACACACACGGCCCACACACACACACACATGGCCCACACACACACACACACGGCCCCCACACACACACACACTCACACGGCCCACACACAAACGGCCCACACACACACACACACATGGCCCACACACACACACATGGCCCACACACACACACACGGCCCACACACACACGGCCCACACACACACACACGGCCCACACACACACACGGCCCACACGCGCACACACACACACACACGGCCCCCACACACAAACAAACACGGCCCACACACACACGGTCCACACACACACACGGCCCACACACACACGGCCCACACACACACACACACATGGCCCACACACACACACACGGCCCCCACACACACACACACACTCACACGGCCCACACACACACGGCCCACACACACACACACACATGGCCCACACACACACACATGGCCCACACACACACACACGGCCCACACACAGACGGCCCACACACACACACACACACGGCCCACACACACACACACACACACGGCCCACACACACACACACGGCCCACACACACACACACGGCCCCCACACACACACACGGCCCCCACACACACAAACACGGCCCACACACACACACGACCCACACACACACACGGCCCACACACACGGCCCACACACACACGGCCCACACACACACACAAACACGACCCACACACACACACGGCCCACACACACACACACACACACCCACGGCCCGCCCACACACACGGCCCACACACACGGCCCACACACACACACGGCCCAAATACACGGCCCACACACACACACACGGCCCACACACACACACACACACGGCCCACCCACACACACACGGCCCACACACATGGCCCACACACACACACGGCACACACACGGCCCACACACACACACGGCCCACACACACACACACGGCCCACACACACACACACACACGGCCCACACACACACACGGCCCACACACACGGCCCACACACACACACACACACACGGCCCACACACACATGGCCCACACACACGCGGCCCACACACAAGGCCCCCACACACACACACACGGCCCACACACACACACAGCTCACACACACACACGGCCCACACACACACACACGGCCCCCCCCCCACACACACACACACGGCCCACACACACACACACACGGCCCACACACACACACGGCCCACACACACACACACACGGCCCACACACACACACACAGCCCACACACACACACACACACGGCCCACACACACACACACGGCCCACACGGCCCACACACACACACACGGCCCACACACACACACACGGCCCACACACACACACACGGCCCACACACACACACACATGGCCCACACACACACACACGGCCCACACACACACACACACGGCCCACACACACACGGCCGGCCCACACACACACACACACGGTCCACACACACACACACAAGGCCCACACACACACGGCCCACACACAAGGCCCACACACGCACACACACACACACACACACACGGCCCACACGGCCCACACACACACACACACACACGGCCCAAACACACACACACACACACGGCCCACACACACACACGGCCCACACACACACACACACGGCCCACACACACAACCACACCCACGGCCCACACACACGGCCCACACACACACACACACACGGCCCACACACACACACACGGCCCACACACACACACGGCCCACACACACACGGCCCACACACACACACACACACGGCCCACACACACACACACACGGCCCACACACACGGCCCACACACACACGGCACACACACGGCCCACACACACGGCCCACAAACACACACACACGGCCCACACACACACGGCCCACACACACACGGCCCCCACACACACACACACACACGGCCCCCACACACACACACGGCCCACACACACACGGCCCACACACACACGGATCCCACACACACGGCCCACACACACACATGACCCCCACACACACACAGCCCACACACACACACACACACGGCCCACACACTCACGGCCCACACACACACACACAAGGCCCACACACACACACACGGCCAACACACACGGCCCCCACACACACACACGGCCCACACACACACACACGACCCACACACACACACGGTTCACACACACACGGCCCACACACATGGCCCACACACACACACACGGCCCACACACACACACGGCCCACACACACACACACACACGGCCCAAACACACACCCACGGCCCGCCCACACATACGGCCCACACACACGGCCCACAAACACACACACGGCCCACACACACACACACGGCCCACACACACACACGGCCCACACACACACACACACACGGCCCACACACACACACACACGGCCCACACACACACACGGCTTACACACACACACACACGCGGCCCACACACACACACACACGGCCCACACACACACACGGCCCACACACACGGCCCACACACACACACACGGCACACACACGGCCCACACACACACACACGGCCCACACACACACGGCCCACACACACACACGGCCCCCACACACAAACAAACACGGCCCACACACACACACACACACACGGCCCACACACACACACGGCCCACACACACACACACATGGCCCACACACACACACACACGGCCCACACACACGGCCCACACACACACACACGGCCCACACACACACCCACACCCACGGCCCACACACACAGCCCACACACACACACACACGGCGCACACACACACACGGCCTACACACACACACACACACGGCCCACACACACACACGGCCCACACACACAACCACACCCACGGCCCACACACACGGACCACACACACACACACACACACGGCCCACACACGGCCCACACACACACACGGCCCACACACACACACGGCCCACACACACACACACACGGCCCACACACACACACACACGGCCCACACACACGGCCCACACACACACACACGGCACACACACGGCCCACACACACGGCTCACAAACACACACACACGGCCCACACACACACGGCCCACACACACACGGCCCCCCCCACACACACACACGGCCCACACACACACACACGGCCCACACACACACGGCCCACACACACACGGATCCCACACACACACACGGCCCACACACACACACACACGGCCCCCACACACACACAGCCCACACACACACACACACACGGCCTACACACTCACGGCCCACACACACACACACACAAGGCCCACACACACACACACGGCCAACACACACGGCCCAGACACACACACACACGGCCCACACACACACACACGACCCACACACACACACGGTCCACACACACACGGCCCACACACACAGTCCACACACACACACACACGGCCCACACACACACACGGCCCACACACACACACACACGGCCCAAACACACACCCACACCCACGGCCCGCCCACACATACGGCCCACACACACGGCCCACACACACACACACGGCCCACACACACACACACACACACGGCCCACACACACACACGGCCCACACACACACACGCACACACGGCACACACACACACACACGGCCCACACACACACACGGCCTACACACACACAAACACGGCCCACACACACACACACACGGCCCACACACACACACGGCCCACACACACGGCCCACACACACACACACGGCACACACACGGCCCACACACACACACACGGCCCACACACACACACACGGCCCACACACACACACACACACACACGGCCCCCACACACAAACAAACACGGCCCACACACACACACACACGGCCAACACACACACACGGCCCACACACACACACACACGGCCCACACACACACGGCCCACACACACACACACATGGCCCACACATACACACGGCCCCCACACACACACACACTCACACGGCCCACACACAATCGGCCCACACACACACACACACACATGGCCCACACACACACACATGGCCCACACACACACACACACGGCCCACACACACAAGGCCCACACACACACGGCCCACACACACACACACATGGCCCACACACACACACACGGCCCCCACACACACACACACTCACACGGCCCACACACAAACGGCCCACACACACACACACACATGGCCCACACACACACACATGGCCCACACACACACACACGGCCCACACACACACGGCCCAAACACACACACACACACGGCCCACACACACACACACGGCCCACACACACACACACGGACCCCACACACACACACGGCCCCCACACACACACACACGGCCCACACACACACACGGCCCACACACACACACGGCCCACACACACACACGGCCCACGGCCCACACACACACGGCCCACACACACACACAAACACGACCCACACACACACCTGGCCCACACACACACACACACACACACACCCACGGCCCGCCCACACACACGGCCCACACACACGGCCCACACACACACACACGGCCCACACACACGGCCCACACACACACACGGCCCACACACACACACACGGCCCACCCACACACACACGGCCCACACACACACAAGTCCCACACACACACACACGGCCCACACACACGGCCCACACACACACGGCCCACACACACACACACGACCCACACACACACACACACACGGCCCACACACACACACACACACGGCCCACACACACACGGCCCACACACACACACACGGCCCACACACACGCCCACACCCACGGCCCGCCCACACATACGGCCCACACACACGGCCCACACACACACACACGGCCCACACACACACACGGCCCACACACACGGCCCACACACACGGCCCACACACACACACACACGGCCCACACACACACACGGCCTACACATACACACGGCCCACACACACACACACGGCCCACACACACGCCCACACCCACGGCCCGCCCACACATACGGCCCACACACACGGCCCACACACACACACACGGCCCCCACACACACACGGCCCACACACACGGCCCACACACACGGCCCACACACACACACACGGCCCACACACACACACACGGCCTACACACACACACGGCCCACACACACACACACACGGCCCACACACACGGCCCACACACACACGGCACACACACGGCCCACACACACACACACGGCCCACACACACACGGCCCACACACACACACACACACACACACACGGCCCCCACACACAAACAAACACGGCCCACACACGGCCCACACACACACGGCCCACACACACACACACGACCCACACACACACACACACGGCCCACACACACACGGCCCACACACACACGGCCCACACACACGGCCCACACACACACACACGGCCCACACACACACCCACGGCCCACACACACGGCCCATACACACACACACACGGCCCACACACACACACGGCCTACACACACACACACACACGGCCCACACACACACACGGCCCACACACACGGCACACACACGGCACACACATGGCCCACACACAAACACACGGCCCACACACACACACATGGCCCACACACACACACACGGCCCACACACACAACCACACCCACGGCCCACACACACGGCCCACACACACACGGCCCACACACACACACACGGCCCACACACACACACACGGCCCACACACACGGCCCACACACACACACACACGGCCCACACACACACACACACGGCCCACACACACGGCCCACACACACACACACGGCACACACACGGCCCACACACACACACACACGGCCCACAAACACACACACACGGCCCACACACACACGGCCCACACACACACGGCCCCCACACACACACACACACGGCCCACACACACACACACGGCCCACACACACACGGCCCACACACACACGGATCCCACACACACACACGGCCCACACACACACACACACACGGCCCCCACACACACACAGCCCACACACACACACACACGGCCCACACACTCACGGCCCACACACACACACACAAGGCCCACACACACACACAGCCCCCACACACACACACGGCCCACACACTCACGGCCCACACACACACACACAAGGCCCACACACACACACACACGGCCAACACACACGGCCCACACACACGGCCCACACACACACGGCACACACACGGCCCACACACACGGCCCACAAACACACACACACGGCCCACACACACACGGCCCACACACACACGGCCCCCACACACACACACACACACGGCCCCCACACACACACACGGCCCACACACACACGGCCCACACACACACGGATCCCACACACACGGCCCACACACACACACGACCCCCACACACACACAGCCCACACACACACACACACACGGCCCACACACTCACGGCCCACACACACACACACAAGGCCCACACACACACACACGGCCAACACACACGGCCCCCACACACACACACGGCCCACACACACACACACGACCCACACACACACACGGTTCACACACACACGGCCCACACACATGGCCCACACACACACACACGGCCCACACACACACACGGCCCACACACACACACACACACGGCCCAAACACACACCCACGGCCCGCCCACACATACGGCCCACACACACGGCCCACAAACACACACACGGCCCACACACACACACACGGCCCACACACACACACGGCCCACACACACACACACACACGGCCCACACACACACACACACGGCCCACACACACACACGGCTTACACACACACACACACGCGGCCCACACACACACACACACGGCCCACACACACACACGGCCCACACACACGGCCCACACACACACACACGGCACACACACGGCCCACACACACACACACGGCCCACACACACACGGCCCACACACACACACGGCCCCCACACACAAACAAACACGGCCCACACACACACACACACACACGGCCCACACACACACACGGCCCACACACACACACACATGGCCCACACACACACACACACGGCCCACACACACGGCCCACACACACACACACGGCCCACACACACACACCCACACCCACGGCCCACACACACAGCCCACACACACACACACACGGCGCACACACACACACGGCCTACACACACACACACACACGGCCCACACACACACACGGCCCACACACACAACCACACCCACGGCCCACACACACGGACCACACACACACACACACACACGGCCCACACACGGCCCACACACACACACGGCCCACACACACACACGGCCCACACACACACACACACGGCCCACACACACACACACACGGCCCACACACACGGCCCACACACACACACACGGCACACACACGGCCCACACACACGGCTCACAAACACACACACACGGCCCACACACACACGGCCCACACACACACGGCCCCCCCCACACACACACACGGCCCACACACACACACACGGCCCACACACACACGGCCCACACACACACGGATCCCACACACACACACGGCCCACACACACACACACACGGCCCCCACACACACACAGCCCACACACACACACACACACGGCCTACACACTCACGGCCCACACACACACACACACAAGGCCCACACACACACACACGGCCAACACACACGGCCCAGACACACACACACACGGCCCACACACACACACACGACCCACACACACACACGGTCCACACACACACGGCCCACACACACAGTCCACACACACACACACACGGCCCACACACACACACGGCCCACACACACACACACACGGCCCAAACACACACCCACACCCACGGCCCGCCCACACATACGGCCCACACACACGGCCCACACACACACACACGGCCCACACACACACACACACACACGGCCCACACACACACACGGCCCACACACACACACGCACACACGGCACACACACACACACACGGCCCACACACACACACGGCCTACACACACACAAACACGGCCCACACACACACACACACGGCCCACACACACACACGGCCCACACACACGGCCCACACACACACACACGGCACACACACGGCCCACACACACACACACGGCCCACACACACACACACGGCCCACACACACACACACACACACACGGCCCCCACACACAAACAAACACGGCCCACACACACACACACACGGCCAACACACACACACGGCCCACACACACACACACACGGCCCACACACACACGGCCCACACACACACACACATGGCCCACACATACACACGGCCCCCACACACACACACACTCACACGGCCCACACACAATCGGCCCACACACACACACACACACATGGCCCACACACACACACATGGCCCACACACACACACACACGGCCCACACACACAAGGCCCACACACACACGGCCCACACACACACACACATGGCCCACACACACACACACGGCCCCCACACACACACACACTCACACGGCCCACACACAAACGGCCCACACACACACACACACATGGCCCACACACACACACATGGCCCACACACACACACACGGCCCACACACACACGGCCCAAACACACACACACACACACACACGGCCCACACACACACACACGGCCCACACACACACACACGGACCCCACACACACACACGGCCCCCACACACACACACACACGGCCCACACACACACACGGCCCACACACACACACGGCCCACACACACACACGGCCCACGGCCCACACACACACGGCCCACACACACACACAAACACGACCCACACACACACCTGGCCCACACACACACACACACACACCCACGGCCCGCCCACACACACGGCCCACACACACGGCCCACACACACACACACGGCCCACACACACGGCCCACACACACACACGGCCCACACACACACACACGGCCCACCCACACACACACGGCCCACACACACACAAGTCCCACACACACACACACGGCCCACACACACGGCCCACACACACACGGCCCACACACACACACACGACCCACACACACACACACACACGGCCCACACACACACACACACACGGCCCACACACACACGGCCCACACACACACACACGGCCCACACACACGCCCACACCCACGGCCCGCCCACACATACGGCCCACACACACGGCCCACACACACACACACGGCCCACACACACACACGGCCCACACACACGGCCCACACACACGGCCCACACACACACACACACGGCCCACACACACACACGGCCTACACACACACACGGCCCACACACACACACGGCCCACACACACGCCCACACCCACGGCCCGCCCACACATACGGCCCACACACACGGCCCACACACACACACACGGCCCCCACACACACACGGCCCACACACACGGCCCACACACACGGCCCACACACACACACACGGCCCACACACACACACACGGCCTACACACACACACGGCCCACACACACACACACACGGCCCACACACACGGCCCACACACACACGGCACACACACGGCCCACACACACACACACGGCCCACACACACACGGCCCACACACACACACACACACACACACGGCCCCCACACACAAACAAACACGGCCCACACACGGCCCACACACACACGGCCCACACACACACACACGACCCACACACACACACACACGGCCCACACACACACGGCCCACACACACACGGCCCACACACACGGCCCACACACACACACACGGCCCACACACACACCCACGGCCCACACACACGGCCCATACACACACACACACGGCCCACACACACACACGGCCTACACACACACACACACACGGCCCACACACACACACGGCCCACACACACGGCACACACACGGCACACACATGGCCCACACACAAACACACGGCCCACACACACACACATGGCCCACACACACACACACGGCCCACACACACAACCACACCCACGGCCCACACACACGGCCCACACACACACGGCCCACACACACACACACGGCCCACACACACACACGGCCCACACACACGGCCCACACACACACACACACGGCCCACACACACACACACACGGCCCACACACACGGCCCACACACACACACACGGCACACACACGGCCCACACACACACACACACGGCCCACAAACACACACACACGGCCCACACACACACGGCCCACACACACACGGCCCCCACACACACACACACACGGCCCACACACACACACACGGCCCACACACACACGGCCCACACACACACGGATCCCACACACACACACGGCCCACACACACACACACACACGGCCCCCACACACACACAGCCCACACACACACACACACGGCCCACACACTCACGGCCCACACACACACACACAAGGCCCACACACACACACAGCCCCCACACACACACACGGCCCACACACTCACGGCCCACACACACACACACAAGGCCCACACACACACACACGGCCAACACACACGGCCCACACACACACACACACGGCCCACACACACACACACACGACCCACACACACACACACGGTCCACACACACACGGCCCACACACACAGCCCACACACACACACACACACGGCCCACACACACACACGGCCCACACACACACACACACGGCCCAAACACACACCCACACCCACGGCCCGCCCACACATACGGCCCACACACACGGCCCACACACACACACATGGCCCACACACACACACACACACACGGCCCACACACACACACGGCCCACACACACACACACACGGCCCACACACACACACACACAGCCCACACACACACACGGCCTACACACACACACACACGGCCCACACACACACACACACGGCCCACACACACACACACACGGCCCACACACACGGCCCACACACACACACACGGCACACACACGGCCCACACACACACACACGGCCCACACACACACACACGGCCTACACACACACACACACACACACACACACGGCCCCCACACTCAAACAAACACGGCCCACACACACACACACGGCCCACACACACACACACGGCCCACACACACACACACGGCCCACACACACACGGCCCACACACACACACACACGGCCCACACACACACACACACGGCCCACACACACACACACGGCCCACACACACGGCCCACACACACACACACGGCACACACACGGCCCACACACACACACACGGCCCACACACACACACACGGCCCACACACACACACACACACACGGCCCCCACACTCAAACAAACACGGCCCACACACACACACACACACGGCCCACACACACACACACGGCCCACACACACACGGCCCACACACACACACACATGGCCCACACACACACACGGCCCCCACACACACACACACTCACACGGCCCACACACAATCGGCCCACACACACACACACGCATGGCCCACACAAACACACATGGCCCAAACACACACACACGGCCCACACACACACGGCCCACACACCCACACACACACGGCCCCCACACACACACACAGCCCCCACACACACACACGGCCCCCACACACACACACACACGGCCCACACACACACACGGCCCACACACACACACGGCCCACGGCCCACACACACACGGCCCACACACAAACACGACCCACACACACACACGGCCCACACACACACACACACACACCCACGGCCCGCCCACACACACGGCCCACACACACACACACGGCCCACACACACGGCCCACCACACACACACACACGGCCCACACACACACACACACACGGCCCACCCACACACACACGGCCCACACACACGGCCCACACACACACACACAGCACACACACGGCCCACACACACACACACACACGGCCCTCACACACACACGGCCCACACACACACACACGGCCCCCACACACACACACACACGGCCCACACACACACGCGGCCCACACACACGGCCCACACACACACACACACGGCCCACACACACATGGCCCACACACACACGGCCCACACACACGGCCCCCACACACACACACACGGCCCGCACACACACACAGCTCACACACACACGGCCCACACACAAACACACGGCCCCCACACACACACACATGGCCCCCACACACGGCCCACACACACACGGCCCACACACACACGGCCCACACACACACAAGGCCCACACACACACACACGGCCCACACACACGGCCCACACACACACGGCCCACACACACACACACGACCCACACACACACACACACACGGCCCACACACACACACACACACACACGGCCCACACACACACGGCCCACACACACACACACGGCCCACACACACGCCCACACCCACGGCCCGCCCACACATACGGCCCACACACACGGCCCACACACACACACACGGCCCACACACACACACGGCCCACACACACGGCCCACACACACGGCCCACACACACACACACACGGCCCACACACACACACGGCCTACACACACACACGGCCCACACACACACACACACGGCCCACACACACGCCCACACCCACGGCCCGCCCACACATACGGCCCACACACACGGCCCACACACACACACACGGCCCACACACACACACGGCCCACACACACGGCCCACACACACGGCCCACACACACACACACACACGGCCCACACACACACGGCCTACACACACACACGGCCCACACACACACACACACGGCCCACACACACGGCCCACACACACACGGCACAC
Organism: Anomaloglossus baeobatrachus; assembly: GCF_048569485.1. Lineage (NCBI taxonomy): Eukaryota > Metazoa > Chordata > Amphibia > Anura > Aromobatidae > Anomaloglossus > Anomaloglossus baeobatrachus. The sequence continues at coordinate 178,086,322 of NC_134359.1, forward strand.
ACACGGCCCACACACACACACACGGCCCACACACACACGGCCCACACACACACACACACACACACACACACGGCCCCCACACACAAACAAACACGGCCCACAAACGGCCCACACACACACGGCCCCCACACACACACACGACCCACACACACACACACACGGCCCACAAACACACGGCCCACACACACACGGCCCACACACACGGCCCACACACACACACACGGCCCACACACACACCCACGGCCCACACACACGGCCCATACACACACACACACGGCCCACACACACACACGGCCTACACACACACACACACACGGCCCACACACACACACGGCCCACACACACGGCACACACACGGCACACACATGGCCCACACACAAACACACGGCCCACACACACACACATGGCCCACACACACACACACGGCCCACACACACAACCACACCCACGGCCCACACACACGGCCCACACACACACACACACGGCCCACACACACACACACGGCCCACACACACACACGGCCCACACACACACACGGCCCACACACACACACACACGGCCCACACACACACACACACGGCCCACACACACGGCCCACACACACACACACGGCACACACACGGCCCACACACACACACACGGCCCACAAACACACACACACGGCCCACACACACACGGCCCACACACACACGGCCCCCACACACACACACACACGGCCCACACACACACACACGGCCCACACACACACGGCCCACACACACACGGATCCCACACACACACACGGCCCACACACACACACACACACGGCCCCCACACACACACAGCCCACACACACACACGGCCCACACACTCACGGCCCACACACACACACACAAGGCCCACACACACACACACGGCCAACACACACGGCCCACACACACACACACACGGCCCACACACACACACGACCCCCACACACACACACACACGGTCCACACACACACGGCCCACACACACAGCCCACACACACACACACACACACGGCCCACACACACACACGGCCCACACACACACACACACGGCCCAAACACACACCCACACCCACGGCCCGCCCACACATATGGCCCACACACACGGCCCACACACACACACATGGCCCACACACACACACACACACGGCCCACACACACACACGGCCCACACACACACACACACACGGCCCACACACACACACACACAGCCCACACACACACACGGCCTACACACACACACACACGGCCCACACACACACACACACGGCCCACACACACACACACACGGCCCACACACACGGCCCACACACACACACACGGCACACACACGGCCCACACACACACACACGGTCCACACACACACACACGGCCCACACACACACACACACACACACACACACACACGGCCCCCACACTCAAACAAACACGGCCCACACACACACACACACACGGCCCACACACACACACGGCCCACACACACACACACACGGCCCACACACACACGGCCCACACACTCACACACATGGCCCACACACACACACGGCCCCCACACACACACACACTCACACGGCCCACACACAATCGGCCCACACACACACACACGCATGGCCCACACAAACACACATGGCATAAACACACACACACGGCCCACACACCCACACACACACGGCCCCCACACACACACACAGCCCCCACACACACACGGCCCCCACACACACACACACACGGCCCACACACACGGCCCACACACACACACGGCCCACGGCCCACACACACACGGCCCACACACAAACACGACCCACACACACACACGGCCCACACACACACACACACACACCCACGGCCCGCCCACACACACGGCCCACACACACACACACGGCCCACACACACGGCCCACCACACACACACACACGGCCCACACACACACACACACACGGCCCACCCACACACACACGGCCCACACACACGGCCCACACACACACACACAGCACACACACGGCCCACACACACACACACACACGGCCCACACACACACACGGCCCACACACACACACACGGCCCCCACACACACACACACACGGCCCACACACACACGCGGCCCACACACACGGCCCACACACACACACGGCCCACACACACATGGCCCACACACACACGGCCCACACACATGGCCCCCACACACACACACACGGCCCGCACACACACACAGCTCACACGCACACACGGCCCACACACACACACACACGGCCCCCACACACACACACATGGCCCCCACACACGGCCCACACACACACGGCCCACACACACACGGCCCACACACGGCACACACACACTCACACGGCCCACACACAAACGGCCCACACACACACACACACATGGCCCACACACACACACATGGCCCACACACACACACACGGCCCACACACACACGGCCCAAACACACACACACACACACGGCCCACACACACACACACGGCCCACACACACACACACGGACCCCACACACACACACGGCCCCCACACACACACACACACGGCCCACACACACACACGGCCCACACACACACACGGCCCACACACACACACACGGCCCACGGCCCACACACACACGGCCCACACACCCACACAAACACGACCCACACACACACCTGGCCCACACACACACACACACACACACCCACGGCCCGCCCACACACACGGCCCACACACACGGCCCACACACACACACACACGGCCCACACACACGGCCCACCCACACACACACGGCCCACACACACACAAGGCCCACACACACACACACGGCCCAAACACACGGCCCACACACACACGGCCCACACACACACACACGACCCACACACACACACACACACGGCCCACACACACACACACACACGGCCCACACACACGCGGCCCACACACACACACGGCCCACACACACGCCCACACCCACGGCCCGCCCACACATACGGCCCACACACACGGCCCACACACACACACACGGCCCACACACACACACGGCCCACACACACGGCCCACACACACGGCCCACACACACACACACACGGCCCACACACACACACGGCCTACACACACACACGGCCCACACACACACACGGCCCACACACACGCCCACACCCACGGCCCGCCCACACATACGGCCCACACACACGGCCCACACACACACACACGGCCCACACACACACACGGCCCACACACACGGCCCACACACACGGCCCACACACACACACACACACGGCCTACACACACACACGGCCCACACACACACACACACGGCCCACACACACGGCCCACACACACACGGCACACACACGGCCCACACACACACACACGGCCCACACACACACGGCCCACACACACACACACACACACACGGCCCCCACACACAAACAAACACGGCCCACACACGGCCCACACACACACGGCCCACACACACACACACGACCCACACACACACACACACGGCCCACACACACACGGCCCACACACACACGGCCCACACACACGGCCCACACACACACACACGGCCCACACACACACCCACGGCCCACACACACGGCCCATACACACACACACACGGCCCACACACACACACGGCCTACACACACACACACACACGGCCCACACACACACACGGCCCACACACACGGCACACACACGGCACACACATGGCCCACACACAAACACACGGCCCACACACACACACATGGCCCACACACACACACACGGCCCACACACACAACCACACCCACGGCCCACACACACGGCCCACACACACACACACACGGCCCACACACACACACACGGCCCACACACACACACGGCCCACACACACACACGGCCCACACACACACACACACGGCCCACACACACACACACACGGCCCACACACACGGCCCACACACACACACACACGGCACACACACGGCCCACACACACACACACGGCCCACAAACACACACACACGGCCCACACACACACGGCCCACACACACACGGCCCCCACACACACACACACACGGCCCACACACACACACACGGCCCACACACACACGGCCCACACACACACGGATCCCACACACACACACGGCCCACACACACACACACACACACGGCCCCCACACACACACAGCCCACACACACACACACACGGCTCACACACTCACGGCCCACACACACACACACACACAAGGCCCACACACACACACAGCCCACACACACACACACACGGCCCACACACTCACGGCCCACACACACACACACAAGGCCCACACACACACACACGGCCAACACACATGGCCCACACACACACACACACGGCCCACACACACACACACACGACCCACACACACACACACGGTCCACACACACACGGCCCACACACACAGCCCACACACACACACACACACACGGCCCACACACACACACGGCCCACACACACACACACACGGCCCAAACACACACCCACACCCACGGCCCGCCCACACATACGGCCCACACACACGGCCCACACACACACACATGGCCCACACACACACACACACGGCCCACACACACACACGGCCCACACACACACACACACACGGCCCACACACACACACACACAGCCCACACACACACACGGCCTACACACACACACACACGGCCCACACACACACACACACGGCCCACACACACACACACACGGCCCACACACACGGCCCACACACACACACACGGCACACACACGGCCCACACACACACACACGGCCCACACACACACACACGGCCCACACACACACACACACACACACACACGGCCCCCACACTCAAACAAACACGGCCCACACACACACACACACACGGCCCACACACACACACGGCCCACACACACACACACACGGCCCACACACACACGGCCCACACACACACACATGGCCCACACACACACACGGCCCCCACACACACACACACTCACACGGCCCACACACAATCGGCCCACACACACACACACGCATGGAACACACAAACACACATGGCCCAAACACACACACACGGCCCACACACACACGGCTTACACACCCACACACACACGGCCCCCACACACACACACAGCCCCCACACACACACACGGCCCCCACACACACACACACACGGCCCACACACACACACGGCCCACACACACACACGGCCCACGGCCCACACACACACGGCCCACACACAAACACGACCCACACACACACACGGCCCACACACACACACGGCCCACACACACACACAGCCCACACACACACACACACGGCCCACACACACGGCCCACCACACACACACACACGGCCCACACACACACACACACACGGCCCACCCACACACACACGGCCCACACACACGGCCCACACACACACACACAGCACACACACGGCCCACACACACACAAACACACGGCCCTCACACACACACGGCCCACACACACACACACGGCCCCCACACACACACACACACGGCCCACACACACACGCGGCCCACACACACGGCCCACACACACACACACACGGCCCACACACACATGGCCCACACACACACGGCCCACACACACGGCCCCCACACACACACACACAGCCCGCACACACACACAGCTCACACACACACACGGCCCACACACACACACACACGGCCCACACACACACACACATGGCCCCCACACACGGCCCACACACACACGGCCCACACACACACGGCCCACACACACACAAGGCCCACACACACACACACGGCCCACACACACGGCCCACACACACACGGCCCACACACACACACACGACCCACACACACACACACACACACGGCCCACACACACACACACACACACACGGCCCACACACACACGGCCCACACACACACACACGGCCCACACACACGCCCACACCCACGGCCCGCCCACACATACGGCCCACACACACGGCCCACACACACACACACGGCCCACACACACACACGGCCCACACACACGGCCCACACACACGGCCCACACACACACACACACGGCCCACACACACACACGGCCTACACACACACACGGCCCACACACACACACACACGGCCCACACACACGCCCACACCCACGGCCCGCCCACACATACGGCCCACACACACGGCCCACACACACACACACGGCCCACACACACACACGGCCCACACACACGGCCCACACACACGGCCCACACACACACACACACACGGCCCACACACACACACGGCCTACACACACACACGGCCCACACACACACACACACGGCCCACACACACGGCCCACACACACACGGCACACACACGGCCCACACACACACACACGGCCCACACACACACGGCCCACACACACACACACACACACACGGCCCCCACACACAAACAAACACGGCCCACAAACGGCCCACACACACACGGCCCACACACACACACACGACCCACACACACACACACACGGCCCACAAACACACGGCCCACACACACACGGCCCACACACACGGCCCACACACACACACACGGCCCACACACACACCCACGGCCCACACACACGGCCCATACACACACACACACGGCCCACACACACACACGGCCTACACACACACACACACACGGCCCACACACACACACGGCCCACACACACGGCACACACACGGCACACACATGGCCCACACACAAACACACGGCCCACACACACACACATGGCCCACACACACACACACGGCCCACACACACAACCACACCCACGGCCCACACACACGGCCCACACACACACACACACGGCCCACACACACACACACGGCCCACACACACACACGGCCCACACACACACACGGCCCACACACACACACACACGGCCCCCACACACACACACACGGCCCACACACACGGCCCACACACACACACACGGCACACACACGGCCCACACACACACACACGGCCCACAAACACACACACACGGCCCACACACACACGGCCCACACACACACGGCCCCCACACACACACACACACGGCCCACACACACACACACGGCCCACACACACACGGCCCACACACACACGGATCCCACACACACACACGGCCCACACACACACACACACACGGCCCCCACACACACACAGCCCACACACACACACACACGGCCCACACACTCACGGCCCACACACACACACACAAGGCCCACACACACACACACGGCCAACACACACGGCCCACACACACACACACACGGCCCACACACACACACGACCCCCACACACACACACACACGGTCCACACACACACGGCCCACACACACAGCCCACACACACACACACACACACGGCCCACACACACACACGGCCCACACACACACACACACGGCCCAAACACACACCCACACCCACGGCCCGCCCACACATATGGCCCACACACACGGCCCACACACACACACATGGCCCACACACACACACACACGGCCCACACACACACACGGCCCACACACACACACACACACGGCCCACACACACACACACACAGCCCACACACACACACGGCCTACACACACACACACACGGCCCACACACACACACACACGGCCCACACACACACACACACGGCCCACACACACGGCCCACACACACACACACGGCACACACACGGCCCACACACACACACACGGTCCACACACACACACACGGCCCACACACACACACACACACACACACACACACGGCCCCCACACTCAAACAAACACGGCCCACACACACACACACACACGGCCCACACACACACACGGCCCACACACACACACGGCCCCCACACACACACACACTCACACACATGGCCCACACACACACACGGCCCCCACACACACACACACTCACACGGCCCACACACAATCGGCCCACACACACACACACGCATGGCCCACACAAACACACATGGCCCAAACACACACACACGGCCCACACACCCACACACACACGGCCCCCACACACACACACAGCCCCCACACACACACACGGCCCCCCACACACACACACACACGGCCCACACACACGGCCCACACACACACACGGCCCACGGCCCACACACACACGGCCCACACACAAACACGACCCACACACACACACGGCCCACACACACACACACACACACCCACTGCCCGCCCACACACACGGCCCACACACACACACACGGCCCACACACACGGCCCACCACACACACACACACGGCCCACACACACACACACACACGGCCCACCCACACACACACGGCCCACACACACGGCCACACACACACACACAGCACACACACGGCCCACACACACACACACACACGGCCCACACACACACACGGCCCACACACACACACACGGCCCCCACACACACACACACACGGCCCACACACACACGCGGCCCACACACACGGCCCACACACACACACGGCCTACACACACATGGCCCACACACACACGGCCCACACACATGGCCCCCACACACACACACACGGCCCGCACACACACACAGCTCACACGCACACACGGCCCACACACACACACACACGGCCCCCACACACACACACATGGCCCCCACACACGGCCCACACACACACGGCCCACACACACACGGCCCACACACGGCACACACACACTCACACGGCCCACACACAAACGGCCCACACACACACACACACATGGCCCACACACACACACATGGCCCACACACACACACACGGCCCACACACACACGGCCCAAACACACACACACACACACACGGCCCACACACACACACACGGCCCACACACACACACACGGACCCCACACACACACACGGCCCCCACACACACACACACACACACACGGCCCACACACACACACGGCCCACACACACACACGGCCCACGGCCCACACACACACGGCCCACACACACACACAAACACGACCCACACACACACCTGGCCCACACACACACACACACCCACAGCCCGCCCACACACACGGCCCACACACACGGCCCACACACACACACACACGGCCCACACACACGGCCCACCCACACACACACGGCCCACACACACACAAGGCCCACACACACACACACGGCCCAAACACACGGCCCACACACACACGGCCCACACACACACACACGACCCACACACACACACACACACGGCCCACACACACACACACACACGGCCCACACACACGCGGCCCACACACACACACACGGCCCACACACACGCCCACACCCACGGCCCGCCCACACATACGGCCCACACACACGGCCCACACACACACACACGGCCCACACACACACACGGCCCACACACACGGCCACACACACGGCCCACACACACACACACACGGCCCACACACACACACGGCCTACACACACACACGGCCCACACACACACACACACGGCCCACACACACGCCCACACCCACGGCCCGCCCACACATACGGCCCACACACACGGCCCACACACACACACACGGCCCACACACACACACGGCCCACACACACGGCCCACACACACGGCCCACACACACACACACACACGGCCTACACACACACACGGCCCACACACACACACACACGGCCCACACACACGGCCCACACACACACGGCACACACACGGCCCACACACACACACACGGCCCACACACACACGGCCCACACACACACACACACACACACGGCCCCCACACACAAACAAACACGGCCCACACACGGCCCACACACACACGGCCCACACACACACACACGACCCACACACACACACACACGGCCCACACACACACGGCCCACACACACACGGCCCACACACACGGCCCACACACACACACACGGCCCACACACACACCCACGGCCCACACACACGGCCCATACACACACACACACGGCCCACACACACACACGGCCTACACACACACACACACACGGCCCACACACACACACGGCCCACACACACGGCACACACACGGCACACACATGGCCCACACACAAACACACGGCCCACACACACACACATGGCCCACACACACACACACGGCCCACACACACAACCAGACCCACGGCCCACACACACGGCCCACACACACACACAGACGGCCCACACACACACACACGGCCCACACACACACACGGCCCACACACACACACGGCCCACACACACACACACACGGCCCACACACACACACACACGGCCCACACACACGGCCCACACACACACACACACGGCACACACACGGCCCACACACACACACACGGCCCACAAACACACACACACGGCCCACACACACACGGCCCACACACACACGGCCCCCACACACACACAGACACGGCCCACACACACACACACGGCCCACACACACACGGCCCACACACACACGGATCCCACACACACACACGGCCCACACACACACACACACACGGCCCCCACACACACACAGCCCACACACACACACACACGGCTCACACACTCACGGCCCACACACACACACACAAGGCCCACACACACACACAGCCCACACACACACACACACGGCCCACACACTCACGGCCCACACACACACACACAAGGCCCACACACACACACACGGCCAACACACATGGCCCACACACACACACACACGGCCCACACACACACACGACCCACACACACACACACACACGGTCCACACACACACGGCCCACACACACAGCCCACACACACACACACACACACGGCCCACACACACACACGGCCCACACACACACACACACGGCCCAAACACACACCCACACCCACGGCCCGCCCACACATACGGCCCACACACACGGCCCACACACACACACATGGCCCACACACACACACACACGGCCCACACACACACACGGCCCACACACACACACACACACGGCCCACACACACACACACACAGCCCACACACACACACGGCCTACACACACACACACACGGCCCACACACACACACACACGGCCCACACACACACACACACGGCCCACACACACGGCCCACACACACACACACGGCACACACACGGCCCACACACACACACACGGCCCACACACACACACACGGCCCACACACACACACACACACACACACACGGCCCCCACACTCAAACAAACACGGCCCACACACACACACACACACGGCCCACACACACACACGGCCCACACACACACACACGGCCCACACACACACGGCCCACACGCACACACACATGGCCCACACACACACACGGCCCCCACACACACACACACTCACACGGCCCACACACAATCGGCCCACACACACACACACGCATGGAACACACAAACACACATGGCCCAAACACACACACACGGCCCACACACACACGGCCCACACACCCACACACACACGGCCCCCACACACACACACAGCCCCCACACACACACACGGCCCCCACACACACACACACACGGCCCACACACACACACGGCCCACACACACACACGGCCCACGGCCCACACACACACGGCCCACACACAAACACGACCCACACACACACACGGCCCACACACACACACACACACACCCACGGCCCGCCCACACACACGGCCCACACACACACACACGGCCCACACACACGGCCCACCACACACACACACACGGCCCACACACACACACACACACGGCCCACCCACACACACACGGCCCACACACACGGCCCACACACACACCCACACACACACACACGGCCCACACACACACGCGGCCCACACACACGGCCCACACACACACACACACACGGCCCACACACACATGGCCCACACACACACGGCCCACACACACGGCCCCCACACACACACACACGGCCCGCACACACACACAGCTCACACACACACACGGCCCACACACACACACACACACGGCCCCCACACACACACACATGGCCCCCACACACGGCCCACACACACACGGCCCACACACACACGGCCCACACACACACAAGGCCCACACACACACACACGGCCCACACACACGGCCCACACACACACGGCCCACACACACACACACGACCCACACACACACACACACACGGCCCACACACACACACACACACGGCCCACACACACACGGCCCACACACACACACACGGCCCACACACACGCCCACACCCACGGCCCGCCCACACATACGGCCCACACACACGGCCCACACACACACACACGGCCCACACACACACACGGCCCACACACACGGCCCACACACACGGCCCACACACACACACACACGGCCCACACACACACACGGCCTACACACACACACGGCCCACACACACACACACACGGCCCACACACACGCCCACACCCACGGCCCGCCCACACATACGGCCCACACACACGGCCCACACACACACGGCCCACACACACACACGGCCCACACACACGGCCCACACACACGGCCCACACACACACACACACACGGCCCACACACACACACGGCCTACACACACACACGGCCCACACACACACACACACGGCCCACACACACGGCCCACACACACACGGCACACACACGGCCCACACACACACACACGGCCCACACACACACGGCCCATACACACACACACACACACGGCCCCCACACACAAACAAACACGGCCCACACACGGCCCACACACACACGGCCCACACACACACACACGACCCACACACACACACACACGGCCCACACACACACGGCCCACACACACACGGCCCACACACACGGCCCACACACACACACACGGCCCACACACACACCCACGGCCCACACACACGGCCCATACACACACACACACGGCCCACACACACACACGGCCTACACACACACACACACACGGCCCACACACACACGGCCCACACACACGGCACACACACGGCACACACATGGCCCACACACAAACACACGGCCCACACACACACACATGGCCCACACACACACACACGGCCCACACACACAACCACACCCACGGCCCACACACACGGCCCACACACACACACACACGGCCCACACACACACACGGCCCACACACACACACGGCCCACACACACACACACACGGCCCACACACACGGCCCACACACACACACACGGCACACACACGGCCCACACACACACACACGGCCCACAAACACACACACACGGCCCACACACACACGGCCCACACACACACGGCCCCCACACACACACACACACGGCCCACACACACACACGGCCCACACACACACGGCCCACACACACACGGATCCCACACACACACACGGCCCACACACACACACACACACGGCCCCCACACACACACAGCCCACACACACACACACGGCCCACACACTCACGGCCCACACACACACACACAAGGCCCACACACACACACACGGCCAACACACACGGCCCACACACACACACACACGGCCCACACACACACACGACCCACACACACACACACACACGGTCCACACACACACGGCCCACACACACAGCCCACACACACACACACACACACGGCCCACACACACACACGGCCCACACACACACACACACGGCCCAAACACACACCCACACCCACGGCCCGCCCACACATATGGCCCACACACACGGCCCACACACACACACATGGCCCACACACACACACACACACACGGCCCACACACACACACGGCCCACACACACACACACACACGGCCCACACACACACACACACAGCCCACACACACACACGGCCTACACACACACACACACGGCCCACACACACACACACACGGCCCACACACACACACACACGGCCCACACACACGGCCCACACACACACACACGGCACACACACGGCCCACACACACACACACGGTCCACACACACACGGCCCACACACACACACACACACACACACACACGGCCCCCACACTCAAACAAACACGGCCCACACACACACACACACACGGCCCACACACACACGGCCCACACACACACACACACGGCCCACACACACACGGCCCACACACACACACACATGGCCCACACACACACACGGCCCCCACACACACACACACTCACACGGCCCACACACAATCGGCCCACACACACACACACGCATGGCCCACACAAACACACATGGCCCAAACACACACACACGGCCCACACACACACGGCCCACACACCCACACACACACGGCCCCCACACACACACACAGCCCCCACACACACACACGGCCCCCACACACACACACACACGGCCCACACACACACACGGCCCACACACACACACGGCCCACGGCCCACACACACACGGCCCACACACAAACACGACCCACACACACACACGGCCCACACACACACACACACACCCACGGCCCGCCCACACACACGGCCCACACACACACACACGGCCCACACACACGGCCCACCACACACACACACACGGCCCACACACACACACACACACGGCCCACCCACACACACACGGCCCACACACACGGCCCACACACACACACACAGCACACACACGGCCCACACACACACACACACACGGCCCACACACACACACGGCCCACACACACACACACGGCCCCCACACACACACACACACGGCCCACACACACACGCGGCCCACACACACGGCCCACACACACACACACACGGCCCACACACACATGGCCCACACACACAAGGCCCACACACACGGCCCCCACACACACACACACGGCCCGCACACACACACAGCTCACACACACACACGGCCCACACACACACACACACGGCCCCCACACACACACACATGGCCCCCACACACGGCCCACACACACACGGCCCACACACACACGGCCCACACACGGCACACACACACACACACGGCCCACACACACACGCACACGCCCCCCCCACACACACACACACGGCCCCACACACACACACACACACACACACAAACGGCCCACACACACACACACACGGCCCACACACACACACGGCCCACACACACACGGCCCACACACACACACACACGGCCCACACACACACACGGCCTACACACACACACGGCCCACACACACACACGGCCCACACACACGGCCCACACACACACGGCACACACACGGCCCACACACACACGGCCCACACACACACGGCCCACACACACACACACACACACACACACGGCCCCCACACACAAACAAACACGGCCCACACACGGCCCACACACACACGGCCCACACACACACACACGACCCACACACACACACACACGGCCCACACACACACGGCCCACACACACACGGCCCACACACACGGCCCACACACACACACACACGGCCCACACACACACCCACGGCCCACACACGGCCCACACACACACACACACGGCTCACACACACGGCCTACACACACACACACACACGGCCCACACACACACACACGGCCCACACACACGGCACACACACACGGCACACACATGGCCCACACACAAACACACGGCCCACACACACACACATGGCCCACACACACACACACGGCCCACACACACAACCACACCCACGGCCCACACACACGGCCCACACACACACACACACGGCCCACACACACACACACGGCCCACACACACACACGGCCCACACACACACACGGCCCACACACACACACACACGGCCCACACACACACACACACAGCCCACACACACGGCCCACACACACACACACGGCACACACACGGCCCACACACACACACACGGCCCACAAACACACACACACGGCCCACACACACACGGCCCACACACACACGGCCCCCACACACACACACACGGCCCACACACACACGGCCCACACACACACGGCCCACACACACACGGATCCCACACACACACACGGCCCACACACACACACACACACGGCCCCTACACACACACAGCCCACACACACACACACACGGCCCACACACTCACGGCCCACACACACACACACAAGGCCCACACACACACACACGGCCAACACACACGGCCCACACACACACACACGGCCCACACACACACGACCCACACACACACACACACACGTCCACACACACACGGCCCACACACACAGCCCACACACACACACACACACGGCCCACACACACACACGGCCCACACACACACACACACGGCCCAAACACACACCCACACCCACGGCCCGCCCACACATACGGCCCACACACACGGCCCACACACACACACATGGCCCACACACACACACACACACACGGCCCACACACACACGGCCCATACACACACACACACACACACGGCCCACACACACACACGGCCCACACACACACACGGCCTACACACACACACACACGGCCCACACACACACACACACGGCCCACACACACACACACACGGCCCACACACACGGCCCACACACACACACACGGCACACACACGGCCCACACACACACACACGGCCCACACACACACACACGGCCCACACACACACACACACACACACACACGGCCCCCACACTCAAACAAACACGGCCCACACACACACACACACGGCCAACACACACACACGGCCCACACACACACACGGCCCACACACACGGCCCACACACACACACACATGGCCCACACACACACACGGCCCCCACACACACACACACTCACACGGCCCACACACAATCGGCCCACACACACACACACGCATGGCCCACACACACACACATGGCCCAAACACACACACACGGCCCACACACACACGCATGGCCCAAACACACACACACGGCCCACACACACACGGCCCACACACACACACACACACGGCCCCCACACACACACACAGCCCCCACACACACACACACGGGCCCCCACACACACACACGGCCCACACACACACACGGCCCACACACACACACGGCCCACGGCCCACACACACACGGCCCACACACAAACTCGACCCACACACACACACGGCCCACACACACACACACACACACCCACGGCCCGCCCACACACACGGCCCACACACACACACACGGCCCCACACACACGGCCCACACACACACACACGGCCCACACACACACACACACACGGCCCACCCACACACACACACGGCCCACACACACGGCCCACACACACACACACACAGCACACACACGGCCCACACACACACACACACACGGCCCACACACACACACGGCCCACACACACACACACGGCCCCCACACACACACACACACGGCCCACACACACACGCAGCCCACACACACGGCCCACACACACACACACGGCCCACACACACAATGGCCCACAGCACACACGGCCCACACACACGGCCCCCACACACACACACACACGGCCCGCACACACACACAGCTCACCACACACACGGCCCCACACACACACACACACGGCCCCCACACACACACACATGCCCCCACACACGGCCCACACACACACACGGCCCACACACACACGGCACACACACGGCACACACACACACACACGGCCCACACACACGGCCCACACACACACGCACACGGCCCCCCCCCCCCCCCCACACACACACACGGCCCACACACACACACACACACACACAAACGGCCCACACACACACACGGCCCACACACACACACACACGGCCCAAACACACACCCACACCCACGGCCCGCCCACACATACGGCCCACACACACGGCCCACACACACACACATGGCCCACACACACACACACACACGGCCCACACACACACACGGCCCACACACACACACACACACACGGCCCACACACACACACACACAGCCCACACACACACACGGCCTACACACACACACACACACACGGCCCACACACACACACACACGGCCCACACACACACACACACGGCCCACACACACGGCCCACACACACACACACGGCACACACACGTCCCACACACACACACACGGCCCACACACACACACACGGCCCACACACACGGCCCACACACACACACACACGGCCCCCACACTCAAACAAACACGGCCCACACACACACACACACACGGCCCACACACACACACGGCCCACACACACACACACACGGCCCACACACACACGGCCCACACACACACACACATGGCCCACACACACACACGGCCCCCACACACACACACACTCACACGGCCCACACACAATCGGCCCACACACACACACACGCATGGCCCACACAAACACACATGGCCCAAACACACACACACGGCCCACACACACACGGCCCACACACACACACACACACGGCCCCCACACACACAGCCCCCACACACACACACGGCCCCCACACACACACACACACGGCCCACACACACACACGGCCCACACACACACACGGCCCACGGCCCACACACACACGGCCCACACACAAAACACGACCCACACACACACACGGCCCACACACACACACCCACCCACGGCCCGCCCACACACACGGCCACACACACACACACGGCCCACACACACGGCCCACCACACACACACACGGCCCACACACACACACACACACACGGCCCACCCACACACACACGGCCCACACACAACGGCCCACACACACACACGGCCCACACACACACACACACACACGGCCCACACACACACACGGCCCACACACACACACACGGCCCCCACACACACACACACACAGCCCACACACACACGCGGCCCACACACACGGCCCACACACACACACACACGGCCCACACACACATGGCCCCACACACACACGGCCCACACACACGGCCCCCACACACACACACACGGCCCGCACACACACACAGCTCACACACACACACGGCCCACACACACACACACACGGCCCCCACACACACACACATGGCCCCCACACACGGCCCACACACACACGGCCCACACACACACGGCCCACACACGGCACACACACACACACACGGCCCACACACACGGCCCACACACACACGCACACGGCCCCCCCCCCCCCACACACACACACGGCCCACACACACACACACACACACACACAAACGGCCCACACACACACACGGCCCACACACACACACGGCCCACACACACACGGCCCACACACACACACACACACGGCCCACACACACACACACGGCCGACACACACACGGCCCACACACACACACACAAGGCCCACACACACACGGCCGACACACACACACGGCCCACACGCACACACCACAAACGGCCCACACACACACACGGACCAAACACACACACACGGCCCCCACACACACACACGGCCCACACACACACACACGGCCCACACACACACACACACACACACACACGGCCCACACACACATACGGCCACACACACACACGGCCCACACACACACACACGGCCCACACACGGCCCCCACACACACACACAGCCCCCACACACACACACGGCCCCCACACACACACACACACGGCCCACACACACACACGGCCCACACACACACACGGCCCACGGCCCACACACACACGGCCCACACACAAACACGACCCACACACACACACGGCCCACACACACACACACACACACACACCCACGGCCCGCCCACACACACGACCCACACACACACACACGGCCCACACACACGGCCCACCACACACACACACACGGCCCCCACACACACACACACACGGCCCACCCACACACACACGGCACACACACGGCCCACACACTCACACACACACACACGGCCCACACACACACACGGCCCACACACACACACACGGCCCCCACACACACACACACACGGCCCACACACACACACGGCCCACACACACGGCCCACACACACACGGCCCACACACACACGGCCCACACACGGCACACACACACACACACGCCCCACACACACGGCCCACACACACACGCACACGGCCCCCCCCCCCACACACACACGGCCCACACACACACACACACACAAACGGCCCACACACACACACACACGGCCCACACACACACACACACACACGGCCTACACATACACACACATGGCCCACACACACACACACGGCCCACACATACACACACGGCCGACACACACACGGCCCACACACACACACACAAGGCCCACACACACACGGCCGACACACACACACGGCCCACACGCACACACACAAACGGCCCACACACACACACGGACCACACACACACACACGGCCCCCACACACACACACGGCCCACACACACACACACATGGCCCACACACACACACACACACGGCCCACACACACATACGGCCCACACACACACACGGCCCACACACACACACACGGCCCACACACGGCCCCCACACACACACACAGCCCCCACACACACACACGGCCCCCACACACACACACACACGGCCCACACACACACACGGCCCACACACACACACGGCCCACGGCCCACACACACACGGCCCACACACAAACACGACCCCACACACACACACGGCCCACACACACACACACACACACACCCACGGCCCGCCCACACACACGGCCCACACACACACACACGGCCCACACACACGGCCCACCACACACACACACACGGCCCCCACACACACACACATGGCCCACCCACACACACACGGCACACACACGGCCCACACACTCACACACACACACACGGCCCCCACACACACACGGCCCACACACACACACACGGCCCCCACACACACACACACACACGGCCCACACACACACACGGCCCACACACACGGCCCACACACACACACACACGGCCCACACACACATGGCCCACACACACACGGCCCACACACACGGCCCCCCCACACACACACACGGCCCGCACACACCCACAGCTCACACACACGGCCCACACACACACACACGGCCCCCACACACACACACATGGCCCCCACACACGGCCCACACACACACGGCCCACACACACACGGCCCACACACGGCACACACATACACACACGGCCCACACACACGGCCCACACACACACGCACACGGCCCCCCCCACACACACACACACACGGCCCACACACACACACAAATGGCCCCCACACACACACACACACGGCCCACACACACACACATGGCCCACACACACACGGCCCACACACACACACACGGCCCACACACACACACATGGCCCACACACACACACACGGCCCACACACACACACACGGCCGACACACACACACGGCCCACACACACACACAAGGCCCACACACACACACACGGCCGACACACACACACGGCCCACACGCACACACACAAACGGCCCACACACACACACGGCCCACACACACACACGGCCCACACACACACACACGGACCCCACACACACACACGGCCCCCACACACACACACACACGGCCCACACACACACACGGCCCACACACACACGCGGCCCACGGCCCACACACACACGGCCCATACACACACACACACACGACCCACACACACACCTGGCCCACACACACACACACACCCACGGCCCGCCCACACACACGGCCCACACACACGGCCCACACACACACACACGGCCCACACACACGGCCCACACACACACACGGCCCACACACACACACATGGCCCACCCACACACACACGGCCCACACACACACGAGGCCCACACACACACACACGGCCCACACACACGGCCCACACACACACGGCCCACACACACACACACGACCCACACACACACACACACACGGCCCACACACACACACACACACACGGCCCACACACACACGGCCCACACACACACACACGGCCCACACACACGCCCACACCCACGGCCCGCCCACACATACGGCCCACACACACGGCCCACACACACACACGGCCCACACACACACACGGCCCACACACACACACGGCCTACACACACACACGGCACACACACGGCCCACACACACGCCCACACCCACGGCCCGCCCACACATACGGCCCACACACACGGCCCACACACACACACGGCCCACACACACGGCCCACACACACGGCCCACACACACACACACACGGCCCACACACACGGCCTACACACACACACGGCCCACACACACACACACACGGCCCACACACACGGCCCACACACACACGGCACACACACGGCCCACACACACACACACGACCCACACACACACGGCCCACACACACACACACACACACACGGCCCCCACACACAAACAAACACGGCCCACACACGGCCCACACACACACGGCCCACACACACACACACGACCCACACACACACACACACGGCCCACACACACACGGCCCACACACACACGGCCCACACACACGGCCCACACACACACACACGGCCCCACACACACCCACGGCCCACACACACGGCCCACACACACACACACACGGCCCACACACACACACGGCCTACACACACACACACACACGGCCCACACACACACACGGCCCACACACACGGCACACACACGGCACACACATGGCCCACACACAAACACACGGCCCCACACACACACACATGGCCCACACACACACACACGGCCCACACACACAACCACACCCACGGCCCACACACACGGCCCACACACACACACACACAGCCCACACACACACACACGGCCCACACACACACACGGCCCACACACACACACGGCCCACACACACACACACACGGCCCACACACACACACACGGCCCACACACACGGCCCACACACACACACACGGCCCACACACACACACACGGCCGACACACACACGGCCCACACACACACACACAAGGCCCACACACACACGGCCGACACACACACACGGCCCACACGCACACACACAAACGGTCCACACACACACACGGACCACACACACACACACGGCCCCTACACACACACACGGCCCACACACACACACACACGGCCCACACACACACACGGCCCACACACACATACGGCCCACACACACACACGGCCCACACACACACACACGGCCCACACACGGCCCCCACACACACACACAGCCCCCACACACACACACGGCCCCCACACACACACACACACGGCCCACACACACACACGGCCCACACACACACACGGCCCACGGCCCACACACACACGGCCCACACACAAACACGACCCACACACACACACGGCCCACACACACACACACACACCCACGGCCCGCCCACACACACGGCCCACACACACACACACGGCCCACACACACGGCCCACCACACACACACACACGGCCCCCACACACACACACACACGGCCCACCCACACACACACGGCACACACACGGCCCACACACTCACACACACACACACGGCCCACACACACACACGGCCCACACACACACACACGGCCCCCACACACACACACACACGGCCCACACACACACACGGCCCACACACACGGCCCACACACACACACACACGGCCCACACACACATGGCCCACACACACACGGCCCACACACACAGCCCCCCCACACACACACACGGCCCGCACACACACACAGCTCACACACACACACGGCCCACACACACACACACGGCCCCCACACACACACACATGGCCCCCACACACGGCCCACACACACACGGCCCACACACACACGGCCCACACACGGCACACACATACACACACGGCCCACACACACGGCCCACACACACACGCACACGGCCCCCCACACACACACACACACACGGCCCACACACACACACAAATGGCCCCCACACACACACACACACGGCCCACACACACACACATGGCCCACACACACACGGCCCACACACACACACACACACGGCCCACACACACACACACATGGCCCACACACACACACACGGCCCACACACACACACACGGCCGACACACACACACGGCCCACACACACACACAAGGCCCACACACACACACACGGCCGACACACACACACGGCCCACACGCACACACACAAACGGCCCACACACACACACGGCCCACAGACACACACACGGCCCACACACACACACACGGACCCCCCACACACACACGGCCCCCACACACACACACACACGGCCCACACACACACACGGCCCACACACACACACGGCCCACACACACACACGGCCCACAGCCCACACACACACGGCCCACACACACACACAAACACGACCCACACACACACCTGGCCCACACACACACACACACACACACCCACGGCCCGCCCACACACACGGCCCACACACACGGCCCACACACACACGGCCCACACACACGGCCCACACACACACACGGCCCACACACACACACACGGCCCACCCACACACACACGGCCCACACACACACAAGGCCCACACACACACACACGGCCCACACACACGGCCCACACACACACGGCCCACACACACACACACGACCCACACACACACACACACACACGGCCCACACACACACACACACACGGCCCACACACACACGGCCCACACACACACACACGGCCCACACACACGCCCACACCCACGGCCCGCCCACACATACGGCCCACACACACGGCCCACACACACACACACGGCCCACACACACACACGGCCCACACACACGGCCCACACACACGGCCCACACACACACACACACGGCCCACACACACACACGGCCTACACACACACACGGCCCACACACACACACACACGGCCCACACACACGCCCACACCCACGGCCCGCCCACACATACGGCCCACACACACGGCCCACACACACACACACGGCCCACACACACACACGGCCCACACACACGGCCCACACACACGGCCCACACACACACACACACGGCCCACACACACACACGGCCTACACACACACACGGCCCACACACACACACGGCCCACACACACGGCCCACACACACACGGCACACACACGGCCCACACACACACGGCCCACACACACACGGCCCACACACACACACACACACACGGCCCCCACACACAAACAAACACGGCCCACACACGGCCCACACACACACGGCCCACACACACACACACGACCCACACACACACACACACGGCCCACACACACACGGCCCACACACACACGGCCCACACACACGGCCCACACACACACACACACGGCCCACACACACACCCACGGCCCACACACGGCCCACACACACACACGGCTCACACACACGGCCTACACACACACACACACACGGCCCACACACACACACACGGCCCACACACACGGCACACACACGGCACACACATGGCCCACACACAAACACACGGCCCACACACACACACATGGCCCACACACACACACACGGCCCACACACACAACCACACCCACGGCCCACACACACGGCCCACACACACACACACACGGCCCACACACACACACACGGCCCACACACACACACGGCCCACACACACACACGGCCCACACACACACACACACGGCCCACACACACACACACACGGCCCACACACACGGCCCACACACACACACACGGCACACACACGGCCCACACACACACACACGGCCCACAAACACACACACACGGCCCACACACACACGGCCCACACACACACGGCCCCCACACACACACACACGGCCCACACACACACGGCCCACACACACACACGGCCCACACACACACGGATCCCACACACACACACGGCCCACACACACACACACACACGGCCCCTACACACACACAGCCCACACACACACACACACGGCCCACACACTCACGGCCCACACACACACACACAAGGCCCACACACACACACACGGCCAACACACACGGCCCACACACACACACACACGGCCCACACACACACGACCCACACACACACACACACACGGTCCACACACACACGGCCCACACACACAGCCCACACACACACACACGGCCCACACACACACACGGCCCACACACACACACACACGGCCCAAACACACACCCACACCCACGGCCCGCCCACACATACGGCCCACACACACGGCCCACACACACACACATGGCCCACACACACACACACACACACGGCCCACACACACACGGCCCATACACACACACACACACACACGGCCCACACACACACACACACGGCCCACACACACACACGGCCTACACACACACACACACGGCCCACACACACACACACACGGCCCACACACACACACACACGGCCCACACACACGGCCCACACACACACACACGGCACACACACGGCCCACACACACACACACGGCCCACACACACACACACGGCCCACACACACACACACACACACACGGCCCCCACACTCAAACAAACACGGCCCACACACACACACACACGGCCAACACACACACACGGCCCACACACACACACGGCCCACACACACACGGCCCACACACACACACACATGGCCCACACACACACACGGCCCCCACACACACACACACTCACACGGCCCACACACAATCGGCCCACACACACACACACGCATGGCCCACACACACACACATGGCCCAAACACACACACACGGCCCACACACACACGGCCCACACACACACACACACACGGCCCCCACACACACACACAGCCCCCACACACACACACGGCCCCCACACACACACACGGCCCACACACACACACGGCCCACACACACACACGGCCCACGGCCCACACACACACGGCCCACACACAAACACGACCCACACACACACACGGCCCACACACACACACACACACACCCACGGCCCGCCCACACACACGGCCCACACACACACACACGGCCCACACACACGGCCCACCACACACACACACACGGCCCACACACACACACACACACGGCCCACCCACACACACACGGCCCACACACACGGCCCACACACACACACACAGCACACACACGGCCCACACACACACACACACACGGCCCACACACACACACGGCCCACACACACACACACGGCCCCCACACACACACACACACGGCCCACACACACACGCAGCCCACACACACGGCCCACACACACACACACGGCCCACACACACATGGCCCACACACACACGGCCCACACACACGGCCCCCACACACACACACACGGCCCGCACACACACACAGCTCACACACACACACGGCCCACACACACACACACACGGCCCCCACACACACACACATGGCCCCCACACACGGCCCACACACACACGGCCCACACACACACGGCACACACACGGCACACACACACACACACGGCCCACACACACGGCCCACACACACACGCACACGGCCCCCCCCCCCACACACACACACGGCCCACACACACACACACACACACACACAAACGGCCCACACACACACACGGCCCACACACACACACACACGGCCCAAACACACACCCACACCCACGGCCCGCCCACACATACGGCCCACACACACGGCCCACACACACACACATGGCCCACACACACACACACACACGGCCCACACACACACACGGCCCACACACACACACACACACACGGCCCACACACACACACACACAGCCCACACACACACACGGCCTACACACACACACACACACACGGCCCACACACACACACACACGGCCCACACACACACACACACGGCCCACACACACGGCCCACACACACACACACGGCACACACACGTCCCACACACACACACACGGCCCACACACACACACACGGCCCACACACACGGCCCACACACACACACACACGGCCCCCACACTCAAACAAACACGGCCCACACACACACACACACACGGCCCACACACACACGGCCCACACACACACACACACGGCCCACACACACACGGCCCACACACACACACACATGGCCCACACACACACACGGCCCCCACACACACACACACTCACACGGCCCACACACAATCGGCCCACACACACACACACGCATGGCCCACACAAACACACATGGCCCAAACACACACAAGGCCCACACACACACGGCCCACACACACACACACACACGGCCCCCACACACACAGCCCCCACACACACACACGGCCCCCACACACACACACACACGGCCCACACACACACACGGCCCACACACACACACGGCCCACGGCCCACACACACACGGCCCACACACAAACACGACCCACACACACACACGGCCCACACACACACACCCACCCACGGCCCGCCCACACACACGGCCCACACACACACACACGGCCCACACACACGGCCCACCACACACACACACACGGCCCACACACACACACACACACGGCCCACCCACACACACACGGCCCACACACACGGCCCACACACACACACGGCCCACACACACACACACACACGGCCCACACACACACACGGCCCACACACACACACACGGCCCCCACACACACACACACACAGCCCACACACACACGCGGCCCACACACACGGCCCACACACACACACACACACGGCCCACACACACATGGCCCACACACACACGGCCCACACACACGGCCCCCACACACACACACACGGCCCGCACACACACACAGCTCACACACACACACGGCCCACACACACACACACACGGCCCCCACACACACACACATGGCCCCCACACACGGCCCACACACACACGGCCCACACACACACGGCCCACACACGGCACACACACACACACACGGCCCACACACACGGCCCACACACACACGCACACGGCCCCCCCCCCCCACACACACACACGGCCCACACACACACACACACACACACACAAACGGCCCACACACACACACGGCCCACACACACACACGGCCCACACACACACGGCCCACACACACACACACACACACGGCCCACACACACACACACGGCCGACACACACACGGCCCACACACACACACACAAGGCCCACACACACACGGCCGACACACACACACGGCCCACACGCACACACACAAACGGCCCACACACACACACGGACCAAACACACACACACGGCCCCCACACACACACACGGCCCACACACACACACACACGGCCCACACACACACACACACACACACACACGGCCCACACACACATACGGCCCACACACACACACGGCCCACACACACACACACGGCCCACACACGGCCCCCACACACACACACAGCCCCCACACACACACACGGCCCCCACACACACACACACACGGCCCACACACACACACGGCCCACACACACACACGGCCCACGGCCCACACACACACGGCCCACACACAAACACGACCCACACACACACACGGCCCACACACACACACACACACACACCCACGGCCCGCCCACACACACGGCCCACACACACACACACGGCCCACACACACGGCCCACCACACACACACACACGGCCCCCACACACACACACACACGGCCCACCCACACACACACGGCACACACACGGCCCACACACTCACACACACACACACGGCCCACACACACACACGGCCCACACACACACACACGGCCCCCACACACACACACACACGGCCCACACACACACACGGCCCACACACACGGCCCACACACACACGGCCCACACACACACGGCCCACACACGGCACACACACACACACACGGCCCACACACACGGCCCACACACACACGCACACGGCCCCCCCCCCCCACACACACACGGCCCACACACACACACACACACAAACGGCCCACACACACACACACACGGCCCACACACACACACACACACACGGCCCACACATACACACACATGGCCCACACACACACACACGGCCCATACATACACACACGGCCGACACACACACGGCCCACACACACACACACAAGGCCCACACACACACGGCCGACACACACACACGGCCCACACGCACACACACAAACGGCCCACACACACACACGGACCACACACACACACACGGCCCCCACACACACACACGGCCCACACACACACACACACGGCCCACACACACACACACACACGGCCCACACACACATACGGCCCACACACACACACGGCCCACACACACACACACGGCCCACACACGGCCCCCACACACACACACAGCCCCCACACACACACACGGCCCCCACACACACACACACACGGCCCACACACACACACGGCCCACACACACACACGGCCCACGGCCCACACACACACGGCCCACACACAAACACGACCCACACACACACACGGCCCACACACACACACACACACACACCCACGGCCCGCCCACACACACGGCCCACACACACACACACGGCCCACACACACGGCCCACCACACACACACACACGGCCCCCACACACACACACATGGCCCACCCACACACACACGGCACACACACGGCCCACACACTCACACACACACACACGGCCCCCACACACACACGGCCCACACACACACACACGGCCCCCACACACACACACACACACGGCCCACACACACACACGGCCCACACACACGGCCCACACACACACACACACGGCCCACACACACATGGCCCACACACACACGGCCCACACACACGGCCCCCCCACACACACACACGGCCCGCACACACCCACAGCTCACACACACGGCCCACACACACACACACGGCCCCCACACACACACACATGGCCCCCACACACGGCCCACACACACACGGCCCACACACACACGGCCCACACACGGCACACACATACACACACGGCCCACACACACGGCCCACACACACACGCACACGGCCCCCCCCACACACACACACACACGGCCCACACACACACACAAATGGCCCCCACACACACACACACACGGCCCACACACACACACATGGCCCACACACACACGGCCCACACACACACACACGGCCCACACACACACACATGGCCCACACACACACACACGGCCCACACACACACACACGGCCGACACACACACACGGCCCACACACACACACAAGGCCCACACACACACACACGGCCGACACACACACACGGCCCACACGCACACACACAAACGGCCCACACACACACACGGCCCACACACACACACGGCCCACACACACACACACGGACCCCACACACACACACGGCCCCCACACACACACACACACGGCCCACACACACACACGGCCCACACACACACGCGGCCCACGGCCCACACACACACGGCCCATACACACACACACACACGACCCACACACACACCTGGCCCACACACACACACACCCACGGCCCGCCCACACACACGGCCCACACACACGGCCCACACACACACACACGGCCCACACACACGGCCCACACACACACACGGCCCACACACACACACACGGCCCACCCACACACACACGGCCCACACACACACGAGGCCCACACACACACACACGGCCCACACACACGGCCCACACACACACGGCCCACACACACACACACGACCCACACACACACACACACACGGCCCACACACACACACACACACACGGCCCACACACACACGGCCCACACACACACACACGGCCCACACACACGCCCACACCCACGGCCCGCCCACACATACGGCCCACACACACGGCCCACACACACACACGGCCCACACACACACACGGCCCACACACACACACGGCCTACACACACACACGGCACACACACGGCCCACACACACGCCCACACCCACGGCCCGCCCACACATACGGCCCACACACACGGCCCACACACACACACGGCCCACACACACGGCCCACACACACGGCCCACACACACACACACACGGCCCACACACACGGCCTACACACACACACGGCCCACACACACACACACACGGCCCACACACACGGCCCACACACACACGGCACACACACGGCCCACACACACACACACGACCCACACACACACGGCCCACACACACACACACACACACACGGCCCCCACACACAAACAAACACGGCCCACACACGGCCCACACACACACGGCCCACACACACACACACGACCCACACACACACACACACGGCCCACACACACACGGCCCACACACACACGGCCCACACACACGGCCCACACACACACACACGGCCCACACACACACCCACGGCCCACACACACGGCCCACACACACACACACACGGCCCACACACACACACGGCCTACACACACACACACACACGGCCCACACACACACACGGCCCACACACACGGCACACACACGGCACACACATGGCCCACACACAAACACACGGCCCACACACACACACATGGCCCACACACACACACACGGCCCACACACACAACCACACCCACGGCCCACACACACGGCCCACACACACACACACACAGCCCACACACACACACACGGCCCACACACACACACGGCCCACACACACACACGGCCCACACACACACACACACGGCCCACACACACACACACGGCCCACACACACGGCCCACACACACACACACGGCACACACACGGCCCACACACACACACACGGCCCACAAACACACACACACGGCCCACACACACACGGCCGACACACACACGGCCCCCACACACACACACACACGGCCCACACACACACACACGGCCCACACACACACGGCCCACACACACACGGATCCCACACACACACACGGCCCACACACACACACACACACGGCCCCTACACACACACAGCCCACACACACCCACACACTCACGGCCCACACACACACACACAAGGCCCACACACACACACACGGCCAACACACACGGCCCACACACACACACACACGGCCCACACACACACACACGACCCACACACACACACACACGGTCCACACACACACGGCCCACACACACAGCCCACACACACACACACGGCCCACACACACACACGGCCCCCACACACACACACACGGCCCAAACACACACCCACACCCACGGCCCGCCCACACATACGGCCCACACACACGGCCCACACACACACACATGGCCCACACACACACACACACACACGGCCCACACACACACACACGGCCCACACACACACACACACGGCCCACACACACACACACACGGCCCACACACACACACGGCCTACACACACACACACACGGCCCACACACACACACACACGGCCCACACACACACACACACGGCCCACACACACGGCCCACACACACACACACGGCACACACACGGCCCACACACACACACACGGCCCACACACACACACACGGCCCACACACACACACACACACACACACACACGGCCCCCACACTCAAACAAACACGGCCCACACACACACACACACACGGCCAACACACACACACGGCCCACACACACACACACACGGCCCACACACACACGGCCCACACACACACACACATGGCCCACACACACACACGGCCCCCACACACACACACACTCACACGGCCCACACACAATCGGCCCACACACACACACACGCATGGCCCACACACACACACATGGCTCAAAGACACACACACGGCCCACACACACACGGCCCACTCACACACGGCCCACACACACACACACAGCCCCCACACACACACACGGCCCCCCCACACACACACACACGGCCCACACACACACACGGCCCACACACACACACGGCCCACGGCCCACACACACACGGCCCACACACAAACACGACCCACACACACACACGGCCCACACACACACACACACACACCCACGGCCCGCCCACACACACGGCCCACACACACACACACGGCCCACACACACGGCCCACCACACACACACGGCCCACACACACACACACACACGGCCCACCCACACACACACGGCCCACACACACGGCCCACACACACACACACAGCCCACACACACACACACACACGGCCCCCACACACACACGGCCCACACACACACACACGGCCCCCACACACACACACACGGCCCACACACACACGCAGCCCACACACACGGCCCACACACACACACACACGGCCCACACACACATGGCCCACACACACACGGCCCACACACACGGCCCCCACACACACACACACGGCCCGCACACACACACAGCTCACACACACACACGGCCCACACACACACACACACGGCCCCCACACACACACACATGGCCCCCA
The DNA here is from genome assembly GCF_048569485.1 of Anomaloglossus baeobatrachus. Lineage (NCBI taxonomy): Eukaryota > Metazoa > Chordata > Amphibia > Anura > Aromobatidae > Anomaloglossus > Anomaloglossus baeobatrachus. The sequence continues at coordinate 178,120,386 of NC_134359.1, forward strand.
CACACGGCCCACACACACACGGCCCACACACACACGGCCCACACACGGCACACACACACACACACGGCCCACACACACGGCCCACACACACACGCACACGGCCCCCCCCCACACACACACACACACGGCCCACACACACACACACACACACAAACGGCCCACACACACACACACGGCCCACACACACACACGGCCCACACACACACGGCCACACACACACACACACACACGGCCACACACACACACACATGGCCCACACACACACACACGGCCCACACACACACACACGGCCGACACACACACGGCCCACACACACACACACAAGGCCCCACACACACACGGCCGACACACACACACGGCCCACACGCACACACACACAAACGGCCCACACACACACACGGACCACACACACACACACGGCCCCCACACACACACACGGCCCACACACACACACACACACACACACGGCCCACACACACATACGGCCACACACACACACGGCCCACACACACACACGGCCCACACACGGCCCCCACACACACACACACAGCCCCCACACACACACACGGCCCCCCACACCACACACACACGCCCACACACACACACGGCCCACACACACACACGGCCCACGCCCACACACACACGGCCCACACACAAACACGACCCACAACACACACACGGCCCACACACTCACACACACACACACACCCACGGCCCGCCCACACACACACGGCCCACACACACGGCCCACCACACACACACACACGGCCCCCACACACACACACACATCGGCCACACCCCACACACACACGGCACACACACGGCCCACACACTCACACACAACACACCACGGCCCACACACACACACGGCCCACACACACACACACGGCCCCCCACACACACACACACACGGCCACACACACACGGCCCACACACACGGCCACACACACACACACACGGCCCACACACAACATGGCCCACACACACACGGCCCACACACACGGCCCCCCCCACACACACACGGCCCCCACACACACACACATGGCCCCCACCACACGGCCCACACACACACGGCCCCACACACACACGGCCCAACACACGGCACACACATACACACACGGCCCCACACACACGGCCCACACACACACGCACACGGCCCCCCACACACACACACACACACGGCCCACACACACACACAAATGGCCCCCACACACACACACACACGCCCACACACACACAAGCATGGCCCACACACACACGGCCCACACACACACACACACACACGGCCCACACACACACACACATGGCCCCCACACACACACACGGCCCACACACACACACGGCCGACACACACACTGGCCCACACACACACACAAGGCCCACACACACACACACGGCCGACACACACACACGGCCCACACGCACACACACAAACGGCCCACACACACACACGGACACACACACACACACGGCCCCACACACACACACACGGCCTCACACACACACACACACGGCACAACACACACACACCCACACACACACACGGCCCACACACACACACACGGCCCACACACAGCCCACACACACACACACACACACGGCCCACACACACGGCCCACACACACACACACGGCCTACACACATACACGGCCCACACACACGCACACACGCACACACACACACGGCCCACACACACACACACACGGCCCACACACACACGGCCCACACACACACGGCCCACACACAGCCCACACACACACACACACACACGGCACGCACACACACACACACGGCTCACACACACACGGCCCACACACACACGGCCCACACACACACACACACACACACGGCCCCCACACACACGGCCCACACACACACACACGACCCCCACACACACACACACACGGCTCACACACACACGGCCCACACACACATGGCCCACACACACACACACGGCCCCCACACACACACATGGCCCCCACACACACACACGGCCCACACACACACACAGCCCACACACACACACACATACGGCCCACACACACACACGGCCCACACACACAAACGGCCCACACGGCCCACACACACACACGGCCCACACACGGCCCACACACACACACACGGCCCACACACACACGGCCCACACACACACACGGCCTACACACACACACGGCCCACACACACACACACACGGCCCACACACACACACGGCCAACACACACACACGGCCCACACACACACGGCCCACACACACACACAGCCCACACACACACGGCCCACACACACATGGCCCACACACACACACACACACACACCACCCACACACACGGCCCACACACACACACACGGCCCACACACACACCCACGGCCCACACACACGGCCCACACACACACACACGCGGCCCACACACACACACGGCCTACACACACACACACACGGCCCACACACACACACGGCCCACACACACGGCACACACACGGCCCACACATGGCCCACACACACACACACGGCCCACACACACACACACATGGCCCACACACACACACACGGCCCACACACACACACACGGCCCACACACACACACACACATGGCCCACACACACACACGGCCCACACACACACACGGCCCACACACACACGGCTCCCACACACACACGGCCCACACACACGGCCCACACACACACACGGCCCACATACACACACAGCCCACACACACACACCATCGGCCCACACAGACACACACGCCCCCCCCCACACACACACACACACACATGGCCCCCACACACGGCCCACACACACACGGCCCACACACACACGGCCCACACACACACGGCCCACACACACAGCCCACACACACACGGCCCACACACACGGCCCACACACACACGGCCCACACACACGGCCCACACACACACACACACGGCCCACACACAAACACGGCCCACACACACACACACGCACACACACACGGACCCCCCCACATACACACGGCCCACACACACACACACGGCCCACACACACACACACGGCCCCCACACACACACACACATGGCCCCCACACACACACACACACGGCCCACACGCACACACACAAATGGCCCCCACACACACACGGCCCCACACACACACACACACAGCCCACACACACACACACGGCCCACACACACACACACGGCCCACACACACACACACACACATGGCCCACACACACACATACGGCCCACACACACACACGGCCCACACACACACACACGGCCCACACACGGCCCCCACACACACACACACACGGCCCACACACACGGCCCACACACACACACACGGCCTACACACACACACGGCCCACACACACGCACACACACACACACGGCCCACACACACACACACATGGCCCACCACACACACGGCCCACACACACACGGCCCATACACAGCCCACACACACGGCACGCACACACACACACACGGCCCACACACACACACACATGGCCCACACACACACGGCCCACACACACACACACACACACACGGCCCCCACACACACACGCACACACGGCCCACACACACACACACGGCCCCCACACACACACACACACGGCTCACACACACACACACACACGGCCCACACACAACACGGCCCCCACACACACACACGGCCCCCCCACACACACACGGCCCACACACACACACACGGCCCACACACACACTTGGCACACAAACACACACACACACACGGCCCCCACACACACACACATACGGCCCACACACACACACGGCCCACACACACACACGGCCCACACGGCACACACACACACACACACGGCCCACACACACACACACGGCCCACACACACACACACACGGCCCACACACTGCCCACACACACACACGGCCTACACACAACACACGGCCAGGGGGCGACGCTGCACGTTTGGGGGGGCTGGCAGGGGGCAACGCTGCACGTTTGGGGGGGGCTGGCAGGGGGCGACGCTGCAAGTTTGGGGGGGCTGGCAGGGGGCGACGCTGCACGTTTGGGGGGACGGCAGGGGGCGACGCTGCACGTTTGGGGGGCTGGCAGGGGGCGACGCTGCACGTTTGGGGGAGCTGGCAGGGGGCGACGCTGCACGTTTGGGGGGGCTGGCAGGGGGCGACTCTGCACGTTTGGGAGGGGTGCTCTCCCTGGGCACCGGGGGCATTGGTGCGTGTTGTGGGGGCTCTCCCTGGGCACCGGGGCATTGGTGCGTGTTGTGGGGGCTCTCCCTGGGCAGCGGTGCGTGTTGTGGGGGCTCTCCCTGGGCAGCGGTGCATGTTGTGGGGGCTCTTCCTGGGCAGCGGTGGCCCCCCGCAGCGCCCCCAGCTGCCCAGCAAGAGCCCCCCGCAGCGCCCCCAGCTGCCCAGCACGAGCCCTTGCATAAGAGGATCAGGGGCTGCTAAAGACAGAAAATAAACTGTCAGCAAGATCTGAACAGCCCCCCCCCCGACGTGCAGCCTCTATCCCTCCGAGCCCCCCCCCTCGATGTGCAGCCTCTCTCCCTGCGAGCCCCCCCCTCGATGTGCAGCCTCTCTCCCTGCGAGCCCCCCACTCGATGTGCAGCCTCTCTCCCTGCGAGCCCCCCCGACGTGCAGCCTCTCTCCCTGCGAGCCCCCCCACAACGTTCAGCATCGCCCCCTGCCCAGAGCGAGCCCCCCCCACAACGTTCAGCGTCGCCCCCTGCCCAGAGCGAGCTCCCCCACAACGTTCAGCGTCGCCCCCCTGCCCAGAGCGAGCCCCCCCAAAACGTTCAGCGTCGCCCCCTGCCAAGAGCGAGCTGCCCCACAAGGTTCAGCGTCGCCCCCTGCCCAGTGCGAGCCCCCCCACAACGTTCAGCGTCGCCCACTGCCCAGTGCGAGCCCCCCCACAACGTTCAGCGTCAACCCCTGCCCCGAGCGAGCCACCCCACAATGTTCAGCGTCGCCCCTTGCCCAGTGCGAGCCCCCCCACAACGTTCAGCGTCGCCCCCTGCCCAGTGCGAGCCTCCCAAACGTGCATCACCTCCTGCAAGCCCCCCCAAATGTGCAATATAGCCCCCTGTCCAGTGCGAGCCCCCCCAAACGTGCCGCCGCCCAGCGAGCCCCCCCCTCCACCAATGCGCCGCTGCCCAGCGGGAGTCCCCGCAGCGCCCCCGGGGCGTGGGGGGGGCTCGCGGGGCAGCGGGGGGGGGTGCGTTTGGGAGGTTCGCACTAGACAGTGGGATATACTGCACATTTTGGGGGGCTTGCAGGGGGCGATGCACATTTGGGAGGCACGCACTGGGCAGGGGGCGACGCTGCACGTTGTGGGGTGGGCTCGCACTGGGCAGGGGGCGACGCTCTATTTTTGGTGGGGCTCGCAGGGAGAGAGACTGCACGTCGGGGGGGGGCTCGCAGGGAGAGAGACTGCACGTCGCGGGGGGGGCTCGCAGGGAGAGAGACTGCACGTCGGAAGGGGGGGTGCGCAGGGAGAGAGACTGCACGACGGAAGGGGGGGCTCGCAGGGAGAGAGACTGCACGTCGGAAGGGGGGGCTCGCAGGGAGACAGACTGAACGTCGGAAGGGGGGGCTCGCAGAGAGAGAGACTGCACGTCGGAAGGGAGGGCGCACAGGGAGAGAGACTGCACGTCGGAAGGGGGGGCGCGCAGGGAGAGAGACTGCACGTCGGAAGGGGGGGCGCGCAGGGAGAGAGACTGCACGTCGGAAGGGGGGGCGCGCAGGGAGAGAGACTGCACGTCGGAAGGGGGGGCTCGCAGGGAGAGAGACTGCATGTCGGAAGGGGGGGCTCGCAGGGAGAGAGACTGCACGTCGGAAGGGGGGGCTCGCAGGGAGAGAGGGTGCACGTCGGAAGGGGGGGCTCGCAGGGAGAGAGGGTGCACGTTGGAAGGGGGGCTCGCAGGGAGAGAGGGTGCACGTCGGAAGGGGGGGGCTCGCAGGGAGAGAGGGTGCACGTCGGAAGGGGGGGGCTCGCAGGGAGAGAGGGTGCACGTCGGAAGGGGGGGCTCGCAGGGAGAGAGGGGTGCACGTCGGAAGGGGGGGGCTCGCAGGGAGAGAGGGTGCACGTCGGAAGGGGGGGCTCGCAGGGAGAGAGGGTGCACGTCTGAAGGGGGGGCTCGCAGGGAGAGAGGGTGCACGTCTGAAGGGGGGGCTCGCAGGGAGAGAGGGGTGCACGTCGGAAGGGGGGGGCTCGCAGGGAGAGAGGGTGCACGTCGGAAGGGGGGGCTCGCAGGGAGAGAGGGTGCACGTCGGAAGGGGGGGGGCTCGCAGGGAGAGAGGGTGCACGTCGGAAGGGGGGGCTCGCAGGGAGAGAGGGTGCACGTCGGAAGGGGGGGGCTCGCAGGGAGAGAGGGTGCACGTCGGAAGGGGGGGGCTCGCAGAGAGAGAGGGTGCACGTCGGAAGGGGGGGGCTCGCAGGGAGAGAGGGTGCACGTCGGAAGGAGGGGCTCGCAGGGAGAGAGGGTGCACGTCGGAAGGGGGGGCTCGCAGGGAGAGAGGGTGCACGTCGGAAGGGGGGGGCTCGCAGGGAGAGAGGGTGCACGTCGGAAGGGGGGGGCTCGCAGGGAGAGAGGGTGCACGTCTGAAGGGGGGGGGCTCGCAGGGAGAGAGGGTGCACGTCGGAAGGGGGGGCTCGCAGGGAGAGAGGGTGCACGTCGGAAGGGGGGGCTCGCAGGGAGAGAGGGTGCACGTCGGAAGGGGGGGCTCGCAGGGAGAGAGGGTGCACGTCGGAAGGGGGGGGGCTCGCAGGGAGAGAGGGTGCACGTCGGAAGGGGGGGGGCTCGCAGGGAGAGAGGGTGCACGTCGGAAGGGGGGGGCTCGCAGGGAGAGAGGGTGCACGTCGGAAGGGGGGGGCTCGCAGAGAGAGAGGGTGCACGTCGGAAGGGGGAGGCTCGCAGGGAGAGAGGGTGCACGTCGGAAGGGGGGGGCTCGCAGGGAGAGAGGGTGCACGTCGGAAGGGGGGGCTCGCAGGGAGAGAGGGTGCACGTCGGAAGGGGGGGGCTCGCAGGGAGAGAGGGTGCACGTCGGAAGGGGGGGCTCGCAGGGAGAGAGGGTGCACGTCGGAAGGGGGGGGCTCGCAGAGAGAGAGGGTGCACGTCGGAAGGGGGGGGCTCGCAGGGAGAGAGGGTGCACGTCGGAAGGAGGGGCTCGCAGGGAGAGAGGGTGCACGTCGGAAGGGGGGGCTCGCAGGGAGAGAGGGTGCACGTCGGAAGGGGGGGGCTCGCAGGGAGAGAGGGTGCACGTCGGAAGGGGGGGGCTCGCAGGGAGAGAGGGTGCACGTCTGAAGGGGGGGGCTCGCAGGGAGAGAGGGTGCACGTCGGAAGGGGGGGCTCGCAGGGAGAGAGGGTGCACGTCGGAAGGGGGGGCTCGCAGGGAGAGAGGGTGCACGTCGAAGGGGGGGGCTCGCAGGGAGAGAGGGTGCACGTCGGAAGGGGGGGGGCTCGCAGGGAGAGAGGGTGCACGTCGGAAGGGGGGGGCTCGCAGGGAGAGAGGGGTGCACGTCGGAAGGGGGGGGCTCGCAGGGAGAGAGGGTGCACGTCGGAAGGGGGGGCTCGCAGAGAGAGAGGGTGCACGTCGGAAGGGGGAGGCTCGCAGGGAGAGAGGGTGCACGTCGGAAGGGGGGCTCGCAGGGAGAGAGGGTGCACGTCGGAAGGGGGGGCTCGCAGGGAGAGAGGGTGCACGTCGGAAGGGGGGGGCTCGCAGGGAGAGAGGGTGCACGTCGGAAGGGGGGGCTCGCAGGGAGAGAGGGTGCACGTCGGAAGGGGGGGCTCGCAGGGAGAGAGGGTGCACGTCGGAAGGGGGGGGCTCGCAGGGAGAGAGGGTGCAGGTCGGAAGAGGGGGCTCGCAGGGAGAGAGGGTGCACGTCGGAAGGGGGGGGGCTCGCAGGGATAGAGGGTGCACGTCGGAAGGGGGGGGGCTCGCAGGGGTATCGGGCTGTGTTCACACATTGCTGTAGGTAACTTCCAATCCTCACATGTAGACCCACAGTAAATTATTCAGATCTCGCTCACAGCTTATTTTCTGACTTTAGCAGCCCCTGATCTTCTTATGCCCCCCATTTATTAGGCCTCAGTCGTGTTTCTCAGTGTTTCCCTCTTTTTGTGGCAACATAACTCTATAAGGCTCACACCGCCTGATTCAGGTCATTTGGGGCGAAACCTTTTTTTATTTATTTAAAGGGACGTAAGTCGCTGAGGGTCTGAAGCTGTTGCCACTACTGTTCCATAGGACAGGCTCTGGCAGAGGTCACACTACATATTTTAAAGAGGGGGTAACAATACTCCTTAGAAATTTTGAGAAGTATTTTTAGCCAAGGAGGAGAACATCATAATTTGCAACAACACAAAACTATACAGTAGATGGGTATCCATAAGGCCCCTTTCAGATGTCCGTGTTTAAACAGTTGCAAGTCACACGTGCCGGTATGGTCGTCCGTGTGGTATCAGTAAAAAAAGTAAGACACTGAAATTAATGTGTTTTTTTGGGGTTTTTTTGTTTTGTTTTTTTGTAAAGCCTGAAAAATTATAAATACATATATAAAGATTAAATAGAACAGATAGCTTGACGAGCTGTTTTACACTATTTTTATTTTTTAATTTAAAAAAATTAAATGACGCGGGGTCCCCCCAATGTTCATGTCTAGAGCACAGGAACAGCAGTAGCTGCAGGCAACCCGCAGTTGTCTGCTGTACCTTGGCTGGTTATGAAAAAGAGTGGCTCCCATGCTTATTTTTCAAATTATTAGATTTTAAAAAAAAATGTTGTGGGGTCCCCTCCATTTTACTAAAAACCCCTCCATTTTACTAAAAACCAGCCATGGTACAGCAGACAACTGGGGGATGATATTATTAGGGTGGAAAGGGCCATGGTTATTTGGCCCTTTCCAGCCTAAGGGCTCATGCGCACGTTGCGTACTTACAGGCATTTACGCTGCGTTTAGCACTGCATCGTAAATGCATGCGTCCTGTGTTCAATGCCCAATCTATGTAGATTGGGCATGAGATGTGCGCAAATTGCTTTTTTTTGAACACAGCGATTTGGGTGCTAAAATTTTTACCCAAATCCATGCGTTTATAAAAGCAGCATGTCAATTATTCCATGTGCTATGGATGCAGCTCCCGCTCTGTCTATGGTGGGGGCAGCATCCCTTGCGCATGAAATCGGCTTTTTTTTAACAAAAAATGGCGTACATTAAGCAGCGTTTCTGCAGCGATTTGAAGAGCACATGTGCTGTCAAATTGCTGCAGAGTATTCAGCAGTTACGTGCGCATGAGCCCTTACAATAGCAGTCCACAGACGCCTGAAAAGTGGAACATCCATTAGAGGCGCCAATTCTGGTGCTGGATTCGGCTCTTCACGTTGTGCTGGTGTGATGGCAAATGGGGTAATATATGTAGGGTTGATGCCAGCTCCAGCTGGTATCAAGACTTGGTATTAGTAATGGGTGGCGTATAGCATACACCCCCTATTACTAATCCAGTAGTTGAAATACGAATAACAAAGTTTATTTGAACAAAAAACCTCCGACTAGGCCCTCATTCACCAATTTATTTGATTTTTATAAATAAAAGTTCCGCTGTAATCCATGGTGAGGTCCCATGACATTCCCCAAAAGCAAACCTCGAAAGACATGAAAAGAATCATTCAAAAAATAAAGACGAAACACCCTCTTTTCCAATTTATTTCTCTAGCAAAGCCCTAATCCTGGTCTGCCGAAATCCAATTGGGGTGGCCACGTCGATCCAATACTGCTGTCACATTCAATGAAGAACTGATCGTTCCTCATTTATTGTGGGAGCGCACACACACTGCTGTGTATTCTTCAGATCGGTGACCTGGATCTCATAAGGTGAGCTCAGGTCACCGCAGGGACGACCTTAGCGGTATGTGTGCGGGTGTGGCAGTGATGTCATGGGTTAATCGGCGTTCACAATGAAGTCCAATGACATCCTGATGATACCCCTGTGACGTCCACGGTATTGTGGGTGTCGCGGCAGTAACGTCATGGGTTCATCTGAGTACCCAATGAACTTTGATGAACCCGCAGTAGCGTGGGTGTCTCAGGATATCATCAGAGTTCCTTGGATACTCACCTGTCCCCAGCGATGCTGTCCCTGGCACTAGTGTCTCTGGTGGTGCTGCTTCCAGGTCCTCTGTGCAGTGCATATTCATTGAGTATAATGAGCCGGGATCGGAAGCAAGTGACAGCAAGGCTGGAGACAAGTGAGTATAATAAATCATGTTATTTCAGAGACACGTATTTTCTCTGGTACGTGTTATACGGATCACATCAGTGTGACACCCGTGCTGCTGGAGGAAAAACGGACATGTCTGTGTGCAGGGAAACATGGGGCCACACGGTCCATGTGAAAACATGCATGTGTGAGGAATACCATAGAATAACATGAGTACGTGGGGCATCCATGTTAAAAACGGATGTCACACACCTGAAACATGGATAAAAATTCCCTGCTTTCCCAATCAGTGCGGGTCCCAGTGATCAGACACTGTCATATGGATAGGTGATAACTTGTTTTTCCCCTTTCGCCCATGACAGCACCACCTGAGAGATAGGTTGTGCTGTCATGGGCTTCTGAAAATCCCATTACCGGTAAGTAATTAAGATTTTCACTAAACAATCCCTTTAAGGCCCGTAAACAATTCCTACAATCATTTTTCCGACCGCTGTCTCTTGATTATCACATACAGGAGTGCTCGGCCAAATGTTCTTGTGTTCTCTATCAGAGAACAGATGTCGCATTCTCTGGGGGTGGATTATCTTTCAAAAGAACAAAAGGATCAACAAGTGGAATTCCAATAAGCCGGTTCCTTCCCTCCCTTGACATCCATTCTCGAGGTAAGTCGGGAATCCCCCATACACCTCAGATTGTTGTCTGATCCGGGCGACTTTAGCCCTATGTTTATGGGAGCCTTCATGAAATCTTTATAAGGGCCTATTCAAACATCTATGCACGTCTGTACAATCTCGAACACAATGCATGGACTGGCTGAGGCCATCCTTATAGACAGTACTGTGAGCTCAGAAATCATGAGCCTCAGTGCAGCAACTCCGCTCTAGTCACCTCTGTAGTGACACAGCTAGAATGGAGCTGCTGCAGGGAGGACGTCCTTATTAGAGATGAGCGAACCGGTCGCGGTTCGGCTCGAGGTCGGTTCGCCGAACGGGGGTCCCGTTCGAGTTCGGTTCGTCGAACGTTCGACGAACCAAACTCGAACCTATAGGCTATAATGGGAGGCAATCACAAACACATAAAAATGCATTATAAATGTACACAAACAGTTAATAAACATTGCCATAACACTTACCGGTCCTCGCGATCCCTTCTGCACTCTGTCTCCTGCCGCTATTCCATCCGATGATCGCTGAATCCTCCCGGTGACGGCACTGCCAGCAGAGATGCAGGACCTATCGTGACGTCAAAATAGCCATGTGACCAGTCACGTGGCTATTATCTCATTGGCTACAGACTGGTCACATGACTATGACGCGTCATGTAGGACCTGCGAGTGCATCTCTCCGGTACACGGTGCACATATGTGTATCGCCGTGTACCGGCGACATGCTCTAGCACACGGTCGACTCCCCGTTCCGTTAGGGACCGGCTGACACAGCCAGTCATTAACGGAGATCACCGTTGCCATAGCAACGCAGTTAGCGGTGACGTCACCGCTAACCGCGGCTCCGAGAGCACCGTTGCTATGGTAACGCGTCTGTCAGCGTTACCGCTGTTACCGCTGACAGCCAGCACTGATCACTCACGGAGTGAAGGCTGCACGCTGCTTCCCGATTGTAGTGAGGATTGTAGTGAGGATGAGGTTCCCCAGCCCCAAGTGATGAGCTGGTGCACCTCATCCTCACTACAATCGTCACTACTACTACACTAGTGAGGATTGTAGTGAGGATGAGGTTCCCCAGCCCCAAGTGATGAGCTGGTGCACCTCATCCTCACTACAATCGTCACTACTACTACACTAGAAAGAAAGAAGACAGAAGAGCAGGATCGTGGAGGGCTGACAGGGGGTAATAAAGATGGAGTCTCTAATGTGTCTGTGTATTTATTTCTATTAAAGTATTTTTTCTCTGTGTGGTGTCTTTTTTTTAACCCTTTATTGGAGATCCTTAATGGCCGGGTCAAACGTGCCTGACATTAAGAATCTCTGGCTTAATACTGGCTAGTAAAACAAAGCCAGTATTAACTCATGATTACCCAACAAGCCACCCGGCTCCAGGGCTGTTGGAAGAGTTGGATACAGCGCCAGATGATGGCGCTTCTATGAGAGCGCCATTTTCTGGGACGGCTGCGGACTGAAATCCGCAGCAGAGGCGCCCAGAAACCTCGGGCTAACCTGTGCTGCGGATTCCAATCCCCAGCTGCCTAGTTGTACCCGGCTGGACACAAAAATGGGGCGAAGCCCACGTCATTTGTTTTTTAATTATTTCATGAAATAAGTGAAATAATTAAAAAAAAACGGGCTTCCCTATATTTTTGGTTCCCAGCCGGGTACAAATAGGCAACTGGGGGTTGGAGGCAGCCCGTGGCTGCATGCTGTACCTGGCTAGCATACAAAAATATGGCGAAGCCCACGTCATTTTTTTGGTGGGCAAAAAAATTCTGCATACAGTCCTGGATGGAGTATGCTGAGCCTTGTAGTTCTGCAGCTGCTGTCTGCTCTTCTCCATACAGACAGCAGCTGCAGAACTACAAGGCTCAGCATACTCCATCCAGGACTGTATGCAGAAGTTTTTTGCCCCCTGAAAAAATTATGTGGGCTTCGCCATATTTTTGTATGCTAGCCAGGTACAGCAGGCAGGTACGGCTGCCCCCAACCCCCAGTTGCCTATTTGTACCCGGCTGGGACCCAAAAATAAAGGGAAGCCCTTTTTTTATTATTTCATGAATTTCATGAAATAATTAGAAAACAAATGACATAGGCTTCGCCCCATTTTTGTGTCCAGCCAGGTACAACTAGGCAGCTGGGGATTGGAATCCGCAGCACAGGTTGGCCTGAGCTTTCTGGGCCCCACTGCTGCGAATTGCAGTCTGCAGCCGCCTCAGAAAATGGCATTTTCATAGAAGCGCCATCTTCTGGCGCTTTATCCAACTCTTCCAGCACCTGCCTGCTATACCTGGCTAGCATACAAAAATATGGCGAAGCTCACGTCCTTTTTTTGTAGTTTTTTGGCAAAAAAAATAAAAAATGCTTCCCTGGATTTTCCATTGCCAGTGAAGGTAACACCAAGCAGTGGGGGTTAGCAGCCAGTAGCTGCTTGGATTACCCTTAGCTAGCAATACAAAAAATGCAGCGGGAGCCCATATATATTTTTTTTAATTATTTATTTAAATAACTAAAAATAAAATGGGCTTCCCTGTATTTTGATTGCTGGACATCACAGTGCTGTAAAAATAAATCTTTAAAAAAATGACGTAGCGCTCCGCGGTATTTTTGATTCTCAGCGCAGATAAAGCAGACAGCTATGGGTTGCCACCCCCATCTGGCTGCCGTTACCTTGGTTGGCAATCAAAATACAGGGAAGCCCATTAATTTTTTCTATTTAAAAAATAGTTAAAAAAAAAAATGACGTTGGGTCCCCCCATTTTTGATAGCCAGCTAGGGTAAAGCAGACGGCTGTAGCCTGAAAACCACAGCTGGCAGCTTTACCGTGGTTGGGGATCCAATGTGGAGGTCCCCTCAGGCTCTTTTTTATAATTATTTTATAAATATTAATAATTACACAATAAAAGTAGGGTCCCCCCCAAATTGGATCACCAGCCAAGGTAAAGCGGACAGCTGTGGTCTGGTATTCTCAGGGTGGGAAGGTCCATAGTTATTGGGCCTTCACAGCCTAAAAATAGCAGGCCGCAGGCACCCCAGACGTGGCGCATCCACTAGATGCGCCAATCCTGGCGCTTCACCCCAGCTCATCCCGTGCCCTGGTGCAGTGGCAAACGGGGTAATAAATCGGGTTGATACTAGCTGTAAAGTAACCTGAGATCAAGCCCAGCAGTTTGTGATGTCATGGCGTCTATTAGATACCCAACATCATAAACTGTCAGTACTAACAAAAAAAAAAAATCGACAAAAGAAATTTATTTGAAAAAACAGTCCCCAAAACATTTCCTCTTTCACCAATTTATTGTAAGAAAAAAAATAAAGGGGTCCCACGACGACTCTGGACCGTCTAGAATATGGGGGGGAGACACTCAGGGAACGTATCCCCCATTTTCTAGTAGTGCGGACCCTTCATGTGACGAATGTGGGTGCAATGAATCTGCACTCACTCTTCTCGGGTCCACAGCAGCAGAGTCCATGTCGTAATGGTTGCTACCAAAGCTGCAATGTCCTGCTCATGAGGTAAGGGCATGCCTAATCAGGAGAACTACTGTAGAGGAAGCTCTGCTCACTGGTATATAGGTGCTCAGAGGTAATAATAGATAAAATTAGTGAGTAACCTCGGCACTCTAAATCTCCCAGACTAAGTCAGTAAGTCACAATGGATAGTAATGCAAAATCAGTCTTTATTGGTCCGTATTAAGAAAAAATTTTTTTTCATAAGCATATATGTTTTTGTCCAAAACAAGTTACAAATAACGTTTCGGCCTGAGCCTTCGTCAGATTGGACTTATCTGCATGTAATCATGAAAAATGACAATAATCAGTATCACATAAGAGTGAGAGAACAATAACATAAACTCGAACAATGTAGAGGTACAATTGGGATGCAGCAAAAAAATTGCAACACAGCAAGAAATGAAACACATGATACAAATGTCATAATACAGTACAAGGACAATATAGTAATGACAAATATGGGGTCAGAGTAGACTTAGACAGCTCTGGTACGAAAGAGATGTCAATGATAAAGTAACATGTGCAGTAGGTGTAGAGCTACAGTATGCATGGCAGAGCTAATGGGTAGACCGACCATAGAAAAAGAACGGAGAAAAAGTGGAGAAAAAATGGAGAAAAAAGTGGAGAAAAAGTGGAGAAAAAGTGGAGAAAAAGTGGAGAATAAGTGGAGAATAAGTGGAGAAAAAGTGGAGAAAAAGTGGAGAAAAAGTGGAGAAAAAAATGGAGAAAAAGTGGAGAAAAAATGGAGAAAAAGTGGAGAAAAAGTGGAGAAAAAGTGGAGAAAAAAATGGAGAAAAAAATGGAGAAAAAGTGGAGAAAAAGTGGAGAAAAAGTGGAGAAAAAGTGGAGAAAAAAATGGAGAAAAAGTGGAGAAAAAGTGGAGAAACAGTGGAGAAAAAATGGAGAAAAAGTGGAGAAAAAAATGGAGAAAAAGTGGAGAAAAAGTGGAGAAAAAAATGGAGAAAAAGTGGAGAAAAAATGGAGAAAAAGTGGAGAAAAAGTGGAGAAAAAGTGGAGAAAAAAATGGAGAAAAAAATGGAGAAAAAGTGGAGAAAAAGTGGAGAAAAAGTGGAGAAAAAGTGGAGAAAAAGTGGAGAAAAAAATGGAGAAAAAGTGGAGAAAAAGTGGAGAAACAGTGGAGAAAAAAATGGAGAAAAAGTGGAGAAAAAAATGGAGAAAAAGTGGAGAAAAAATTGAGAAAAAGTGGAGAAAAAGTGGAGAAAAAATGGAGAAAAAGTGGAGAAAAAATGGAGAAAAAGTGGAGAAAAAGAGGAGAAAAAGTGGAGAAAAAGTGGAGAAAAAATGGAGAAAAAGTGGAGAAAAAAATGGAGAAAAAGTGGAGAAAAAGTGGAGAAAAAGTGGAGAAAAAAATGGAGAAAAAAATGGAGAAAAAGTGGAGAAAAAGTGGAGAAAAAGTGGAGAAAAAAATGGAGAAAAAGTGGAGAAAAAGTGGAGAAACAGTGGAGAAAAAATGGAGAAAAAGTGGAGAAAAAAATGGAGAAAAAGTGGAGAAAAAGTGGAGAAAAAAATGGAGAAAAAGTGGAGAAAAAAATGGAGAAAAAGTGGAGAAAAAGTGGAGAAAAAGTGGAGAAAAAAATGGAGAAAAAAATGGAGAAAAAGTGGAGAAAAAGTGGAGAAAAAGTGGAGAAAAAGTGGAGAAAAAAATGGAGAAAAAGTGGAGAAAAAAATGGAGAAAAAGTGGAGAAAAAATGGAGAAAAAGTGGAGAAAAAGTGGAGAAAAAATGGAGAAAAAGTGGAGAAAAAGTGGAGAAAAAATGGAGAAAAAGTGGAGAAAAAGTGGAGAAAAAGTGGAGAAAAAGTGGAGAAAAAAATGGAGAAAAAGTGGAGAAAAAGTGGAGAAAAAGTGGAGAAAAAATGGAGAAAAAAATGGAGAAAAAGTGGAGAAAAAGTGGAGAAAAAGTGGAGAAAAAATGTAGAAAAAAATGTAGAAAAAGTGGAGAAAAAATGGAGAAAAAGTGGAGAAAAAGTGGAGAAAAAGTGGAGAAAAAGTGGAGCACCCTTTGGTGCCTTTCATGTGGCACTAAGGGGTGCTTAGCTTTGTATTTAGCCAAAAAAAATGAAAAAAAAAAAAGACGTAGGGTTCCCCCTAGTTTTGTAGCCAGCTAGGGTAAAGCAGACGGCTGCAGCCTGCAGACCACAGCTGGCAACCTCACCTTGGCTGGTAATCCAAAACTGAGGGCACCCCACGCTGTTATTTTAAATTAAATAAATAATTAAAAAAAAAACACGTAGGGGTCCCCCAAAATTGGATCACCAGCCAAGGTAAAGCAGACAGCTGGGGCCTGATATTCTCAGACTAGGGAGGTCCATGGTTATTGGACTCTCCCCAGCCTAAAAATCGCAGGCCGCAGCCGCCCCAGAAGTGGCGCATCCATTAGATGCGCCAATCCTGGTGCTTCGCCCCAGCTCATCCCGCGCCCTGGTGCGGTGGCAAACGGGGTAATATATGGGGTTAATACCAGATGTGTAATGTCACCTGGCATCAAGCCCTGGGGTTGGTGAGGTCAGGCGTCTATCAGATACCCGACATCACCAACCCAGTCAGTAATAAAAAAAATAGACAACAAACACATTTTTATTTGAAAAAACACTCCCGAATACACTCCCTCTTTAACCAATTTATTAGAATGAAAAACAAATCCAGGTCTGGTGTAATCCAAGGGGTTGCCATGACGATCCACACTGTCCCAGTCAATGAAGAGCAGGATGTTCCCCATTGGCTGGGAGAGCAGTGCAGTGACCTGAGCTAACATCAATGGGTCAGCCCAGGTCACTGCAGGGCATGACAAGTGCTGCTGTCAGCGAGGTACATTACCTGCGCTGATCTCCAGCACACTGACAGCCCCTGTCACTGAGTTCAATGACCGCCGCCTTCACACCAAGTATCGCGAGAGGCCCGTGACGTCACCGCTAGTCAGTCTCGGGTCGGAAGCGAGAGAAGGTGATGTGACAAGCGGCGGCCATGGAGGACAGTGACAGCGCTGAGGTCGGGATGGCGGGACTTCATCACCGCAGGTAAGCCGAGCGGGACCATGTGTGTGTGTGTGTGTGTGTGTGTGTGTGTACAATACATGCCGCGGGCAGGAGGGGGTGGAGCGAGCTGAGCGGGGAAGTGTGGGCTTCCTGCACGTAACTAGGATAAACATCGGGTTACTAACCAAAGCGCTTTGCTTGGATACCCGATGTTTATCTTGGTTACCAGCTTCTGGCAGGCTGCCAGCTATGGCTCCTGCACACTGTAGCTGTAAAAAGCCCTGCTTTTTGCTGCTAGAACCGTTCTCGAACGTATCTAGAACTATCGAGCTTTTGCAAAAAGCTCGAGTTCTAGTTCGATCTCGAACAGCCCCCAAAATCACTCGAGCCTAGAACTGGAGAACCTCGAACCTCGAACCGCGCTCAACTCTAGTCCTTATACACAATACCCAGAAATCGTGGACTTAGGTGCAACAACTCCGATCTAGTCATCTCTGTACTGAAACATCTATAATGGAGTTGATGTACATGTGCCGCCCCCCCACGCCCATAGCAGCCGGACTGCTCAGATCCGGACTCGCTGAGTGGCTCGAGGGATCCTCCGGACCTGGGGGTCACGCGGACACGCCGAATGAAAAAGGGGGGAACGTAGTGGTACGGGCTTGTCCGTACTCTGTTCGTGATGCCACCTACGGTGTGTGTTGAAGTGGGACACCATCGCTGCTGTTGGGGGGCACCCGGGAGAGATGCGGTGGCAGCTCGATGTTAACCCCTCCGTGGGTAGGGATGGTTGCCCCGGGGCCCAATGTCTCTGTGCAGGGTATGGCGATGGCAAGGGACTGCGCGCCCGGACGTACCAAGGGATGTTTGGTTACTCACAAATGAATCACACGAGTCTTTTGGTAAACCAAGGTGCTGGTAGCCGGCCGCCGTGGCCTGTTGTACTCTGGTCCCCCACCCGGGCTGGTGGTCGCCGTCTTTTTCTCTGCACTATTATTGTTGTTTGTTTAGACTTCCCGGTATGGAACATGGGAGTCTGATCCTGGCCTTTTGTGTACCTGAGGAGCCGTGCCCGCTGACGCTGACCCGTGGGATCTATGGGCCCTGACGGTTGCCCTATCCCTCTCTGTGAGTGGTTGTCTGCTTTGGGGACTTTGGTTGGGACAGGACATCTAATCCTGCCCTCAATCGGTTGATTAGCTATGCCGTTGGTTCCGATCCTGGCTTCAGGGTCCGAGTACCCCCTCTGTGCACGGTTTCCGGGTAAGGTCTCCGGTGTCGGTACCGGCGGGCTCCAACCCTGTCCCGGTCCACCTCGGATCTCCGGCTCCGTCTTGCCATTGCCTGCCGACGGAGACCACCGTCTGCCACCTAGCCAAGGTACCAGGGCTCCAACCCTGGCACCGTTCAACTTGAGCTACTCCTCTGCTGGAGCTACACCTAGCCCCAGCCTCCACTCCTCTCCACTTGAACTCCAAAACTTCACTGCTTGTTTTACCGCCCCGGGCTTTTTAGATACCTAGGTGGGGGTTCCCTAACCGCCTGGTCCCGCCCACTGGTGTGCCTGTCTTGCCCTAAGGGGGGTGACTAAGGTTTCAGGTTGGCTGAGTGTAACCTTGTGAGGGAAGATGTTATGCAGGGGCCTAATGTGTGACTACCTGGTTTTGCCGGGGCGTCACATACACCAGACGTCCTTATAGACAGTACAGTGAGCACAGACATTATGAGCCTCAGTGCAGCAACTCCGATCTAGTCACCTCTGTAGTGAGATAGAATGGAGTTACTGTACAGAGGACGTTCCTTATAAACAGTGCTGTGAGATCAGACATCATGAACCTCAGTGCAGCAACTCTGATCTAGTCACCTCTGTAGTGAGAAAACTAGAATGGAGTTGCTGTTCAGAGGGTTTTCCTTAGGCCAGAGCCACACTAGCATAAGGCATCAGATGTGATATACTAATGGCACTTGGATCAGGTTCTGCTGTGAGTGTCGAGTGTCATTATACAGTGATCCGATCCGGTGATCGGATCACAGATGAAGGGGAGAGGGAGGGATTAATCTCCCCATCTTCTCCATTACTTATCTCTGCGTGTATCCAGATGTCATCTGAGTGCAGTGCGATGTATCACACGCACCCCTAGACTTGTATGAGTGCAAGTGAGTCCAGACTCCCTGCAATCACAACATGCTGCCATTTTTTCCTTAGTCCGATTGGGACTGAAGAAAAGATCGTAGATCTGAGCTGCATCATTGTCTAACATGAAGCCGAGTGCAATGCGAGATTTTCTCGAGTCATACGCCAGTGTGACTCTAGCCTTATAGACAGTACAGTGCCCAAAAATCATGAACCTCAGTGCAACAACTGTGATCTAGTCATCTCTGTACTGAGCAGTGGTGTAACTAGAGTTTGATAGGCCCCAGTGCAAAGTTTGGATCTGGGCCCCCCCCAACACAGACACACGGGGTACGGGATAATGACGCTAACACCCGGGGTATGGGATAATGACATCGACACTCGGGGTACGGGTAATGTTGTTAACACTTGTTAACACTTGGCTCTTTCCCTCAGCACCCAGGTTTCCTATGATCTGAAATACCTCTTTCTATCATCATCCAGCTTTACTTTGTTCTGATATCCATCTTGTCCTCAGCACCCAGCATCCCTATGCTCTGCTATACATCTTTCCCTCAGCAACTAGCTCTCCCATATCATAGCATCGGAAAGCTGGGTGCTGCGGGAAAGAGCCTCTTTCCATCAGTACAAAACTTTCCCATCCCAAGCTTATGTCTTTGTCCCCCCTCGCATATATAGTTCTCCAAATACTATATTGGCCCCCACATAGCCTTCCATATAGTATATTGGGTCCCACGTAACCCTTCTTTTTATTAGAATGCGCCCCATAGTCCTCCTTGTATTATAATGCATTTCCCATAGTCCTCCATGTATAAGGTAGCTCTTATAGCCCTCCAATTATTATACTACAACTCCCATAGTCCTCCATGTATTATAATTCACTCCATAGTCCTCCATATATTATACTGCACCCCATAGTCCTCCATATATTATACTGCACAACATAGTCCTCCATATATTGTAATGCACCCCCATAGTCCTCCATGTTTTATAATGCACCCATATAGTCCATGGATAAGGTAGCCCTCATAGGCCTTCATATATTATAATGCAGCCCCCATAGTCCTGCATGTATTATAATGCACCCCACAGCTCACCATGTATTATAATGCAGACCTCATAGGCCTCCATGTATAATAATGCAGCCCCCATAATCCTCCATATATTATAATAGTAGCTGTCATATACCGTCCCCCAGGCCCACCCAGTTCCTTGACCACTTTTCAGCCTGGCTGCCGCAGTTCATGTCCTCAGAATTACCAACCATCATCCTAGGAAACTTTAACATACTCATGAACAGCCCCTCCTCCCCATCTGAATCCCAGCTTCTATCTCTCACCACCTCCCTTGGCCTTTCACAGCTCTCATCCTCTGAGACACATGAAGATGGTAACACTCTTGACCTGGTCTTTATCCGCCTCTGCTCAATCTCTGACTTTGACAACTCACCTCTTCCCCTCTCTGACCACAACATCCTCTCCTTCAAGCTCACAAACCCTCGTCCACCCCAGTGCACTCCCACCTATCACACATTCAGAAACCTACAGGCCATTGACTTTCAGACCCTTACAGACTCTTTACACTCATCACTGTCCCCTATCTCCTCACTTTCCTGTCCTGATCTGGATGTAAACCATTACAATGACACACTCAGAAATACCCTAGACCAAGTAGCACCCCTCACCCTCAGAACCTCCAAACACAGAGTAAAACAGCCTTGGCTCACTTCCCAAACTCGATTTCTCCAGCGATGCTCTAGAAGTGCCAAACGCATATGGAGGAAAACCCGCACACCAGAAAACTTCATCCACTACAAGTTCATCTTAAGGACCTACAACTCTTCCCTTCATCTCGCCAAACAGACCTACTTCACCACCCTTATTTCCTCACTATCCAACAATCCAAAAAAGCTCTTTGACACCTTTCACTCCCTCCTCAGTCCCAAAGTACAGACCCCCATCACAGACCTTCATGCTGATGACCTGGCCTCATATTTCACAGATAAAATAGACAACATCCGCCAAGAGATCAGCTCCCAGCCACCAAGCATTGTGAATCCCATCCCTCCATATATACCATCAAGCTCACTTTCCACATTTGACCCAGTCACAGAGGAGGAAGTCTCCAGGCTCCTCTCTTCTTCTCATCCTACCACTTGCCCTACTGATCCCTTTCCCTTACACCTACTCCAGTCCCTCTCTCCGGTTGTCACCACTCACCTAACTAAAATCTTCAATCTCTCTCTCTCTTCGGGTATCTTCCCCTCCTCCCTCAAACAGTCTATTATTACTCCATTATTTTTTTAAAACATCTTTTTATTGAATTTTAACCGAATTTCTTTTACAATCTGCTCTTATACAAAGAGCATTTCATTGATGACATTATAATCAAAATAGTCCCGCCCACCCCTCCCCCCGCTCTGCGTGCGACCAGAAGCAACTTAAAATGGTAACTTATGTAATTGGTATGTGTCCATTGAGCAGTTCAAGAAGGTACCAAGAGGTCTGTCCAAACTGAGATTTAAGTCTATCCTTAAGCACTGTAGCCAAGTTAGGTATAAATAAAGACCATGTTTCAAAGAAACGCTTAGTCAGCTTCTCCTTATTCGACAGTGCATCCAGCCAGTCCATTTTGAATATGAACATTAGTTTTGTTTGGATAAACGCTAGAGAGGGTGCTTCAGGATTTACCCAGAGATGTAGGATACTTTTCCTAGTGGCCGAGGCCCAAATAGTTAACATTGCCCTGGTACCTCTCGGAAGACTTTGTTGAGCCTCTTCCAACATGTTAAATATTACTCCATTATTAAAAAAAACCTTCCCTTGATCCGTCCTGCACAAGCAACTACAGACCAGTCTACAATCTCCCCTTCATCTTCAAACTCTTGGAGTGCCTGGTCTACTCTCACCTCACACGCTACCTCTCCTCTCACTCTCTTCTAGATCCTTTACAGTCTGGCTTCCGCCCTTTACACTCAACAGAAACTGACCTTGTCAAAGTGACCAATGACCTATTGACAGCAAAACGTAATGGTGACCACTCTCTGCTTATCCTTCTTGACCTCTCTGCTGCCTTCGACACTGTTGACCACCATCTCCTTCTCTCTATGCTCCATTCTATCAGCCTAAAGGACACTGTGCTCTCGTGGTTCTCTTCCTATCTTTCTGGCCGTTCATTCAATGTATCATTTGCTGGCTCCACATCTTCTCCTCTTCCTCTCACTGTTGGGTCCCTCAAGGTTCAGTCCTTGGCCCTCTTCTTTTCTCCCTCTACACTGCCCCAATTGGAATCACCATCAGCAGATTTGGCTTTCAGTACCATCTTTATGCTGACACACAGCTATACACCTCATCACCTGAGCTCACCCCCGCTGTACTACAGAACACAAGTGACTGCCTGACTGCAGTTTGCAATGTCATGTCTGCTCTCTATCTGAAACTTAACCTTTCCAAAACTGAACTTCTTCTTTTCCCTCCATCTTCCAACCTTCCAAAACCGGACATCTGCCTCTCAGTGTGTGGCACAACGATAAGTCCAAGGCAGCAGGCCCGCTGTCTGGGTATTATACTTGACACTGATCTTTCTTTCACCTCCCATATACAATCTCTTGTCCGCTCCTGTCGCTTGCACCTCAAGAACATCTCTAGAATTCGCCCCTTTCTCACAATGGAAATGACAAAAACCCTCACCGTGGCCCTGCTTCACTCTCGCCTTGACTACTGTAACTCTCTATTAATTGGTCTCCACCTAAGTAGACTCTCTCCTTTACAGTCCATCCTTAATGCAGCAGCCAGGGTCACCTATATGTCTAATCGCTGCCTCTGCTCTGTGCCAGTCATTGCACTGGCTGCCCATATATCACAGGATCCAATTCAAACTGATTGTTCTCACCCACAAAGCTCTCCACAGTGCGGCACCCCCCTACATCTCCACCCTCCTCTCTGTCTATCACCCCACCCGTTCTCTACGCTCTGAAAATGGCTTTCGACTAACATCAACACTAATCCGAACCTCCCACTCCCGGATCCAAGACTTTTTCCGAGCTGCACCAATCCTCTGGAACGCTCTACCCCAAGAAGTTAGGATGAATCATTACTTACTCTGCTTCAGACACTCCCTAAAAACGCATCTTTTTAGGGCGGCCTATCAAATCCAATTCACACAGTCCCTCTACAACTTCTCACAACATAACCCCACGTCAAACTCCATGCCACCCAAATTCATCTCAAGGTTCAGGCCAATTGGTCCAGGAAGCCATTATCTATCCCCCATTTCCTTGAAATTGCTAGATTGTCACTATAAATAAGCACTTGTACCTTGCCCCCCCCCCATATTTCATTGTAGATTGTAAGCTCTCACGAGCAGGGTTGTCTTCTTTTTCCCCTCTAAATATTGTATTTTCTATAACTGTTACTTGTTTGTATATGATCCTCCTGAATTGTAAAGCGATGCGGAATATGTTGGCTCTATAGAAATAAAGATTATTATTATTATTATTATTATTAATACAGCTCACATAGTACTCCATGTATTGCTGTATAATGCACTCCCCATAGTCATTCATGTATTATAATGCAGCCCTCAAAGTCCTCTGTATATTATACTGAACCCCATAGTCCTGCATATACTGCACCCCATAGCCATCTATGTAAAATTCACCCCATAGTACTCCATATATTATACTGCACCACATAGTTCTCCATGTATTATACTGCACCCCATAGTACTACATATATTATACTGCACCCCACAGTCCTGCGTATATTATACTGCACCCTATAGTTTTCCATATATTATAATGCACCCCCATAGTCCTTCATAACACTGTGTGCAGAATTATTAGGCAAGTTGTATTTCAGAGGATTTTTTTTATTACTGATCAACAACTATGTTCTCAATCAACCCAAAACACTCATAAATATCAAAGCTTAATATTTTTGGAAGTTGGAGGGTTTTTTTTTTAGATTTGGCTATCTTAGGAGGATATCTGTTTTGCAGGTAACTATTACTGTGCAGAATTATTAGGCAACTTAATAAAAAACAAATATATTCCCATCTCACTTGTTTATTTTCACCAGGTAAACCAATATAACTGCACAAAATTTAGAAATAAACATTTCTGACATGCAAAAAAAAACCCCAAAAAAGTGACCAATATAGCCCACTTTCTTTATGATGACACTCAACAGCCTACCATCTATAGATTCTGTCATTGCTTGATCTGTTTACACTCAACATTGCGTGCAGCAGCCACCACAGCCTCCAGACACTGCTCCCAGTGGTGTACTGTTTTCCCTCCCTGTAGATCTCACATTTTATGAGGGACCACAGATTCTCTATGGGGTTCAGATCAGGTGAACAAGGGGGCCATGTCATTATTATTTCATCTTTTAGACCTTTACTGGCCAGCCACGCTGTGGAGTAGTTGGATGCATGTGATGGAGCATTGTCATGCATGAAAATCATGTTTTTCTTGAACGATACCGACTTCTTCCTGTACCACTGCTTGAAGAAGTTGTCTTCCAGAAACTGGCAGTAGGTCTGGGTGTTGAGCTTCACTCCATCCTCAACCCGAAAAGGTCCCACAAGTTCATCTTTGATGATCCCAGCTCATACCAGTCCCCACCTCCACCTTGCTGGCGTCTGAGTCGGAGTGGAGCTCTCTGCCCTTTACTGATCCAGCCTGTGGCCCATCCATCTGGCCCATCAAGAGTCCCTCTCATTTCATTAGTCCATAAAAACCTTTGAAAAGTCAGTCTTAAGATATTTCTTGGCCCAGTCTTGATGTTTTATCTTATGTTTCTTGTTCAGAGGTGGTGGTTTTTCAGCCTTCTTTACCTTGGCCATTTCCCTGAGTATGGCACACCTTGTGCTTTTTGATACTCCAGTAATGTTGCAGCTCTGAAATATGGCCAAACTGGTGGCAAATGGCATCTTGGCAGCTTCACGCTTGATTTTCCTCAATTCATGGGCCGTTATTTTGCGCCTTTTTTGCCCAAAACGCTTCTTGTGACCTTGTTGGTTATTTGACATGAAACGCTTGATTGTTCGGTGATCACACTTCAAACGTTTGGCAATTTCAAGACTGCTGCATCTCTCTGCAAGACATCTCACAATTTTAGACTTTTCAGAGCCCGTCAAATCTCTCTTCTGACCCATTTTGTCAAAGGAAAGGAAGTTGCCTAATAATTAAGCACACCTTATATAGGGTGTTGATGTCATTACACCACACCCCTCATCATTACAGAGATGCACATCACCTGGTTTACTTAATTGGTAGTTGGCTCTCAAGCCTATACAGCTTGGAGTAGGACCACATGTAGAAAAAGTATCAGGTGATCAAAATACTCATTTGCCTAATAATTCTGCACACAGTGTATTGTATTATTCACCCCATAGTCCTTAATGTATTCTAATGCAGCCCTATTGTCCATGTATAAGGTAACGCCATTACTCCTCATATAATGCAGCCCCCATAATCCTATATGTATTATAACGCATCCCCATAGTGCTTCATATTGTATTATGCAGCCCCATAGTTCTATATGTATAATGCACCCTCACATTCCATGTAT
Source organism: Anomaloglossus baeobatrachus (assembly GCF_048569485.1). Classification (NCBI taxonomy): domain Eukaryota; kingdom Metazoa; phylum Chordata; class Amphibia; order Anura; family Aromobatidae; genus Anomaloglossus; species Anomaloglossus baeobatrachus. The sequence goes on from NC_134359.1 coordinate 178,146,461, forward strand.
AAGGTGTCCTTCATATTGTATTATGCAGCCCTATAATCCTCCATATATAATGCACCCCTAAAGTCCAAGTATAAGGTAACCCCATTAGTCCTCCATATAATGCAACCCCCTAAGTCCTATATGTATTAAAATGCACCCCATAGTCCTTCATATTGGATTATGCAGCTCCATAGTCCTCCATGTATAATGCACCCCTATATTCCATGTAAAAGGGATCCTTCATATAGTATTATGCACCCCTTATATTCCTGCATATAGTATTATGCACCCCTTATATTCCTCCATATAGTATTATGCACCCCTTATATTCCTTCATATAGTTTAATACACCCCTTATATTCCTCCATATAGTAGTATGCACCCCTTATATTCCGCCATATACTAGTATGCAGCCCCCATATAGTGCACCACCATATTGTGTGCCCCAATATAATATTGTGCGCCAACATATAGTTATATGCAGCCCCATATACTATTTTGCAACCCCCCAGTCCTCTGGAATTCCTGATTAAATACACAAATATACTCACTTCTCCTCATTCAGCCACTGCCCCAGTCTCCTCAACGTGTGTCCACTGTTCTGCCACTCTGACATTTTAGCACATCAGCGCGCAGTAGTGACGTCAACGCTAGAGATGAGCGATGTTCGAGGTTCGCCAATTTCATGTTCAAGTGATTTTTGCTAAAAGCTCGACAGTTTGAGTTACGTTCGAGAACGGTTCAATCACCAAAAAGCCTAGCTAGTTACTAGCTGGCTTTTCACTGTAATAGTGTGAGTCACTGTAAATCACGCCATTATCAAATTTCAGCGTATAGTGTGCGGGGGGGCGGGGTTTAGATCTGTGCTGCTGCAGAGTGCTGAGAGAATGCCGATCGCCATTTTTTAATTTTTTTTTTTCCCCTAACCGCGCGTGTAGTGGGGCGGGCCAGGCTGTCAGCAAATCACAGACATACACACAGCTAAGTGGATTTTTGCCAGACAAGCAAGGGCATGTGTCATAGGCTGTGCATGTCACATGTCCTTGCCTTATAAGATACGGCCATTTTCCCCTTCGCTGCTATTATCTGTCTTCTGCGTGTGGGTGACAGTCACCGCTCACGCTGCTGCTGTGTGCGCTACAGAGATACAGTGCAATCTACACAGCGCTTTAGGGATTAGGGACTGCTGGTTATTTCAGCCCTTTTCAGGGCTGATTTACAGGCTTTCATAGCCATAGCTGCTAGGCAGGACCATGCAAACGCTGTGTAGGGCTTTAGATAACAGCGTCTGGCTAGCTCAGCTCAGGCAATTCCTTGCTGCATGTTTTCATTAGCAGGGATAGAAAGTGAGGCTTCCTTTGCTATCCTGCTCCCCAGAGCACCCGTGCATTATACCCACATGCCCATTTTTGCCACGCTATTTTATTTGCCCAAAGAGCTGACACTTTTTGTGCCATCCTAAAAGTGTCTGGAATACTAAGTGTTCCTTTGCTGTCCTGCTACCCACAGCATCCGGGCATTCTACCCAACTGCCCATTTTTGCCACGCAATTCTAACTGCAAACTGTGCTGCCACTGTTAGGGGCATACTAAAATTGTCTGGGATAGTCAGTGTTGGTTCTTCAGCTGTCAATAAAGCTAGACCACCTCTGCAATCTACACCACCTCTCCATTTTTGCTACCACATTTTAAGTGTCCAATCTTGTCGCTAACAAAATGAGTGGCAAAAGGACAGATGCTAGTGGAAAGGGGAACAGGCGTGTTGGAAAAGGAAAAAAAGTTGGTGTCCGTGGGGTAGGTGGGAAAGCTACATTAACATCTGCTGAAGAAATGCCATCTTCCAGCAAAAGTAAGATGTCTACTACTTTCCGTGGACAATCTGATGTGCTCCCTTTTTTACAGAACCGAACAACTGTAACAAAGGTAGATGATGCACAAAAAAAGAACAAGCTTGGATGGATCTCAAGTGCTCCAACAAGTGGCCTCTCCGCCACCTCAACTTCAACATCCAAAAAACAACAGTCCTCTGAGTTGTCACCCCAATCGTACTTGCTTTCTCCCAGCTCTCAAGTCTCCACCCGCCTGCAGAGTATGGTGTAACAGAGATGGCTGAGTCTGCAGAGCTGTTCAGTCACACTATAACCTGGGAATCAGAGGTCTGCTCCCAAGCTACAATGAGTACAGACCAGGAAATGGTCTGCAGTGATGCCCAGAAGCTTTGTGACTCAGATTCATGCCGTGATGACCAAGTTTCTGAGCATAATGTAGACCCTCATTCCCAAACTGTAACACCTGTTGGTAGAGACAACGAGGAACATACTGATGACGATGAGACGCAGATACCAGATTGGGATGACAACTTAACTATTCAGTCAGGGCAGGAAGAGGTTAGGTCTGAGGGCGAGGGGAGTGCAAACACAACGCTTGATGATGAAGTTCTAGATCCCACTTACTGTCAACCCACAGGCAGGCACTCGAGGAGGACACCAGAGGCGGTGGAGGAGGATGCAACTGACGACGAAGTTACCTTGCGCCTTCCTGGACAGAGTCGGGGAACTGGAAGCACGTCAACAACTGCATCCTCAGCCACAACTCTGCCTCTGAGCACAAGTCGGGGTGGCTCTGCAGGTCGCATGGCCTCAAAGCCTTGCCTAGCCTGGTCCTTTTTTGACCTTGCAAAGGATCTCCCAAATCATGTGATCTGTAAAATTTGTCGCCAATCAATAAGTAAAGGCCAAAACCTCACCAGTTTCACAACAAGTGGGAAGCTCACCATGCTGCAATGCAGCCTAGCGGAGCGGGCCAACCACCGTCTGTCCCTTCAAGTTCCTCCGAGCGCTCTTCATCTTCTATGACTGTGGGGACAGCTGTCACACATGTTTTTCCATGCAGACCTTCCACCTCTTTAACCGCAACAGTCAGTTTGCTTGGCAGGTCGTCAGTTGGTTTGGAAGGGGAAACAAGTGCTGGTGTAGAGCTCTCTCAGACATCGAGAGCACCAACTTTGGATGAAGGTAACATCATGTCTCTGCCTGCCCTTTCCTCACAGACCTGCAGTTTTCCAGGGACACCCTACTCACCACCGTCTCCACACAGCAGCCAGATCTCGGTCCCTCAGATGTAGACAAATAAAAGGCCATTTTCTCCGAGCCATGACAAAGCTAAGAGGTTGACTTTCACCCTCTGTAAGCTCTTGGCTACCGAAATGCTGCCTTTCCGCCTGGTGGACACAGAGGATTTTAGAGACCTTATGTCAGTCGCAGTGCCCCAGTGCCAGATGCCCAGTCGCCACTACTTCTCCAAGAAAGGTATGCCTGCGCTACACCAGCATGTCGCACACAACATCACCGCTTCCTTGAGAAACTCTATGTGTGACAGGGTGCATTTCACGACCGATACTTGGACCAGTAAGCATGGACAGGGGCATTACATGTCGCTGACTGGGCACTGGGTAACTATGGTGAGACGTGGTGAGGGGTCTGCTGAACAAGTCTTGCCATCCCCACGACTTGTGCCTCAATCCTCTGTATGTCGAAGTTCCTCCACTGCTTCTGCCTCCTCAACCTTATCTGTGTCCTCCACCTCCGCCCAAAGCCTGTGTGGTCAGGCCACCCGCGTTGTAACTGTGCACAAGGAATCCCACACACCTCCTTACTATGCTGGCAGCAGAGCTCAAAGGCATCAGGCGGTCTTTACGTTGAAATGTCTGGGAAATAAGAGTCACACAGCTGAGGAGTTGTGGTCAGCTATGCACTCCGAGTTTCATAAATGGTTGTCTCCACTCAACCTGTAGCCAGGTAAGGCCGTGTGCGACAATTCTGCAAACCTAGGTGCGGCCCCTCGCCGGGGCAAGGTGACACACGTGCCTTGTATGGCTCACGTGTTGAACCTTGTTGTCCAGCAATTTTTAACCCACTATCCCGACCTAGATGGGCTTCTGCACAGGGCACGGTCACTCTCTGCTCACTTCCGCCGTTCAACCACCGCAGCTGACCGACTTGCATCGCTGCAGAGGTCTTTCGGCCTGCCGGTTCATCGCCTGAAATGCGATGTAACGACATGTTGGAATTCGACTCTCCACATGTTACAGCGACTGTGGCAGCACCGCCGAGCCCTGGTGCAATACGTTATGATGTATAGCCTGTGCCAACGAGATGCAGAGGTGGGGCAGGTCACGCTGCTGGAGTGGTCTCATATCAAGGACTTATGCACCCTTCTGCACAGTTTCGACATGGCGAAAAACATGTTTAGCGCTGACAATGCCATTATATGCATGACAATTCCAGTCATTTACATACTGGAGCACACTCTAAACACTATTTGGAGTCAGGGGGCGGGACAAGACAAAGGGGAGGATTCCTATGCGGAAGGGCTAACAAGATCTAGAAGGACCAGACGTTCATCATCACCAAGGCGGCAGGCATGGGACAGTGAGGGAGAGGGATTAACAAGGGCGCATGGTAGCAGCCAAACTGTTTAGGAAGGTGCAGGAGCCCATGAAGAAGTGGAGAACGAACTGTCGATGGGCATGGAAGACTCAGCCGATGAGGGAGACCTTGGTCAAATTTCGGTTGTTCGAGGTTGGGAGGATATGTCAGAGGATGGCAGCACGGTTATCACCTCGCCGCCACCAACACAGCAAGGACTTGGTCCGCAGGGATGCGCAAGACACATGAGCACCTTCTTGCTGCACTACCTACAACATGACTCTCGGATTGTCCGAATTAGAAGTAATGATGACTACTGGGTTGCCACACTCTTAGATCCCCGGTACAAGTCCAAGTTTTGCAAAATAATTCCAGCCATAGAAAGGGACGCACGTATGTAGGAGTATCAGCAGAAGCTGTTACTCAATCTTAGCTCAGCTTTTCCACAAAACACCAGTGGTGCACAGAGTGAATCTCCCAGTTGTAACTTGACAAACATGGGACTGTCTCGTCATCAACAGTCAAACCGTACCAGCAGCCGTATCTGGTGGTAACAGCAGTTTTATTGAATCGTTTCATAATTTTTTTAGACCATCCTTTGCAAGGCCACCAGAGACAAGAAGTCTGACACATAGTCAACGGCTGGAGAGGATGATACAGGAGTATCTCCAAATGAACATCGATGACCTGACTGTGCAACTGGAGCCTTGCTCAATTTGGGCTTCCAATCTTGAAAAATGGCCTGAGCTCGCCACTTACGCCTTGGAGATCTTGTCGTGTCCTGCGGCCAGTGTTGTCTCTGAATGTGTCTTCCGTGCTGCTGGGTGTGTGCTGACAGATAAGCGCACGCGTCTGTCCAGTGACAATGTGGACAGACTAACGTTTATCAAGATGAACAAGTCATGGATCAGCAAGGACTTTGCTACCCCGGTGTCATCCTGGGGAGAGTAAAGGCTTGTGGATTTGGATTGTGCTTGATGCAAATCAACATGTGAAGTTTAAAACTGGGGCACAAGTGATCCAACTGAAGTGGTGTGTGTGGCCCAATTTTTGGAAAAAAAGGAAGACTCTGCTTGGAGTTCCCTTGCTGTGTTTTACATGATTTTAGAAGGGCATGCCATGCCTATATCTGTGTCTCCTCCTCGTTTGCCTCGTCCAGCTGTTTTGTTTTCGCATGAGTATATGTCCTTGTCACTTTCCCATGTGTTTGTGGTGTGTTGTGAGTTGTTTGTCACCTTTTGGACACCTTTGAAGGTGTTTTCTATGTGTTTTTATGTGTTTGTGTTTGCCTCCCATTGTTTTCAATGGGGTTCGAGAGGTTAGTCGAACGGTTCGTCGAACGGAGCCTTCAGAGGCTCGCTCATCTCTAGTCACCGCACTCCTCCATGCTGACACATCAGTGTCTCACAGACACATAGTAGTAGAATGATTAGAAATAGAGTGTTCTGTTCCTCCTCTCATTGTTCCTTTCAATTGGATTGGCATCTGTGATGGTGATGCCGATATAAATGAAAGTGCGATCCTCGGCAGGAGGTCCGCTGGGCCCCAGTGACTCACGGGCCCAATTTAGACAGCTCACTAGTGAATCATCTAGAACAGAGTGGCTAAAATGAGGTCCTCAAAAAATCCACTCCGATTCAATGTGTATATTATGAAGACTTTCAGCTGCGCTCTGTTACGTTTTTTGCTTTGAGGCTCCTCCCACCCTTCGAAAAAATCCATTCCAGTCACCTCAGTACCAAATGTACATAATGTAGATGCTAAAATGAGGTCCTCAAAAAATCCACTCTGATCTAGACGGCTCACTACTGAATCAGCTAGAACGGAGTTGCTAAAATGAGGTCCTCAAAAAATCCACTACAACACAATGTTGATATTATGAGGACTTTCAGCTGCGCTCTGTTACGCTTTTTGCTTTGAGGCTCCTCCCATTCTTCGAAAGAATCCATTCCAGTCACCTCAGTACCAAATGTACATAATGTAGTTGCTAAAATGAGGTCCTCAAAAAATCCACTCTGATATAGACGGCTCACTACTGAAGCAGCTAGAACGGAGTGGCTAAAATGAGGTCCTCAAAATATCCACTACGACACAATGTGGATATTATGAGGACTTTCAGCTGCGCTCTGTTACGGTTTTTGCTTTGAGGCTCCTCCCACTCTTCGAAAAAATCCATTCCAGTCACCTCAGTACCAAATATACATAATGTAGTGGCTAAAATGAGGTCCTCAAAAAATCCACTCTGATATAGACGGCTCACTACTGAAGCAGCTAGAACAGAGTGGCTAAAATGAGGTCCTCAAAATATCCACTACGACACAATGTGGATATTATGAGGACTTTCAGCTGCGCTCTGTTACGTTTTTTTGCTTTGAGGCTCCTCCCACTCTTCGAAAAAATCCATTCCAGTCACCTCAGTACCAAATATACATAATGTAGTTGCTAAAATGAGGTCCTCAAAAAATCCACTCTGATATAGACGCCTCACTACTGAAGCAGCTAGAACGGAGTGGCTAAAATGAGGTCCTCAAAAAATCCACTACGACACAATGTGGATATTATGAGGACTTTCAGGTGCGCTCTGTTACGGTTTTTGCTTTGAGGCTCCTCCCACTATTCGAAAAAATCCATTCCAGTCACCTCAGTACCAAATATACATAATGTAGTGGCTAAAATGAGGTCCTCAAAAAATCCACTCTGATATAGACGGCTCACTACTGAAGCAGCTAGAACGGAGTGGCTAAAATGAGGTTCTCAAAATATCCACTACGACACAATGTGGATATTAAGAGGACTTTCTGCTGCGCTCTGTTACGGTTTTTGCTTTGAGGCTCCTCCCACTCTTCGAAAAAATCCATTCCAGTCACCTCAGTACCAAATATACATAATGTAGTGGCTAAAATGAGGTCCTCAAAAAATCCACTCTGATATAGACGGCTCACTACTGAAGCAGCTAGAACGGAGTGGCTAAAATGAGGTCCTCAAAAAATCCACTACGACACAATGTGGATATTATGAGGACTTTCAGCTGCGCTGTTATGTTTTTTGCTTTTTGGCTCCTCCCATTCTTCGAAAAAATCCATTCCAGTCACCTCAGTACCAAATGTACATAATGTAGTGGCTAAAATGAGGTCCTCAAAAAATCCACTCCGATACAATGTGTGAAATTATAAGCACTTTATCGGCTGCACTCTGTTACGTTTTTCGCCGTGAGGCTCCTCACACTCTTCAAAAAACTGAATTTCAGTCACCTCAGTACCAAACTGTACAGAATAAAGGCTACAGGGAGATCCTCAAAAAATCCACTCTGATCCAATGTGGTAAGTTATGAAGACTGTCAGCTGCGCGTTTTCGTTTTTCCTTGTGAGGCTCCGCCTACTCTTTCAATGTCAGTCCAGCGGCCACGACTCGTGGAAATACGGTAAAATTAAAATTCCAGCAAAACTGAACAATCAGCGCTGTGTAATTATTTATATTGTAAAAAGCAATAATAAAATGTAAGTTATAATAATAATGAAAATAAAAATTTGCCCTTTGGAAAAAAATAATAAATATAACAGTTTATCTAATAAATAAAAACAAGAAATCATTCCAATTATAAATCTGCTTCCAGCCCCTGCTGTAGAAACTGAACTGTGTTGTATGGAGAAAAGATCACAGAGATCATCAAAAAATCCACTCTGATCTAGCCACCTCACTGGTGAAGCAGCTAGAACGGAGTGGATAAAATGAGGTGAACAAAAACATGTGACTGCAGCGAGGCCTCAAGAAATCAACTCTGATCTAGTCACCTCAGCACTGAACCGTCTAGATCAGAGGGGAAAAAATGAGGCCTCCAAAAATCAACTCCGATATAGCCGGCTCACTACTGAAGCAGCTAGATCAGAGTTGATTTTTTGAGAACCACAAAAAATCAACTCTCAACTAGACGCAACCCTGCTGTTTCGGTAGAGGCTAGATCTGAGTTGATTTTTTGAGGGGGAGGAGTGATTTCATGAAATCATGATGTCACCGGAAGGGGCGGGGTCTCAGTGCCGTGCTGATCTGTGAGCGGGAAGCAGCAGTGTCGGGGCGGTTGCGTCTAGTTCAGAGTTGATTTTTTGTGGTCCTCAAAAAATCAACTCTGATCTAGCTGCTTCAGTAGTGAGCTGGCTATATCGGAGTTGATTTTTGGAGGCCTCATTTTTTCCACTCTGATTTAGCCGGCTCACTACTGAAGTGTCTAGATCAGAGTGGGTTTTTTGTGGTCCTCATTTTTTCAACTCTGATCTAGCTGGTTCAGTGCTGAGGTGACTAGATCAGAGTTGATTTCTTGAGGCCTCGCTGCAGTCACATGTTTTTGTTCACCTCATTTTATCCACTCCGTTCTAGCTGCTTCACCAGTGAGGTGGCTAGATCAGAGTGGATTTTTTGATGATCTCTGTGATCTTTTCTCCATACAACACAGTTCAGTTTCTACAGCAGGGGCTGGAATCAGATTTATAATTGGAATGATTTCATGTTTTTATTTATTAGATGCTCACACTGTTATATTTATTATTTTTTTCCAAAGGGCAAATTTTTATTTTCATTATTATTATAACTTACATTTTATTATTGCTTTTTACAATATAAATAATTCCACACAGCGCTGATTATTCAGTTTTGCTGGAATTTTAATTTTACCGTATTTCCACGAGTCGTGGCCGCAGGACTGACATTGAAAGAGTAGGCGGAGCCTCACAAGGAAAAACGGAACCGCGCAGCTGACAGTCTTCATAACTTACCATATTGGATCAGAGTGGATTTTTTGAGGCTCTCCCTGTAGCCTTCATTCTGTACAGTTTGGTACTGAGGTGACTGAAATTCAGTTTTTTGAAGAGTGGGAGGAGCCTCACGGCGAAAAACGTAACAGAGCGCAGCCGAGAAAGTGCTTATAATTTCACACATTGTGTCGTAGTGGATTTTTTGAGGACCTCATTTTAGCCACTCCGTTCTAGCTGCTTCAGTAGTGAGCCGTCTATATCAGAGTGGATTTTTTGAGGACCTCATTTTAGCCACTACATTATGTATATTTGGTACTGAGGTGACTGGAATGGATTTTTTCGAAGAGTGGGAGGAGCCTCAGACCAAAAAACGTAACAGAGCGCAGCCGAAAATGCTCATAATATACACATTGAGGACCACAAAAAATCAACTCTGAACTAGACGCAACCGACCTTCTAATCCATTCCCAAAGTTTGGTATTGGTAGCGTCTAAATGCCAGTGGCCAGACGGACCTCTGCCGACGTCACGCCTATGTGACCAGTAAGGGGCGGGACCTCCACCGACATTGCTCATACCAAGAAGAGACATTATTCTTCTAGCCCCAACCATTCCAGTTTCGTCCGATCGCAGTGCGCAGTCGCAGAGGAGGCCCCGCCCACCGAGCAGGCGAGTTCGCGCCTCCTGTGACCGCCTCAGTTATAGCAGTGTGTATCCGCCGCGAGGTCCTTTACTTCCTGAAGAGCCATCGGAGAGGTCGGTCACGCGGCAGCGAAGATGAGTGACAGCGGGGAGCAGAATTTTGGTGATCGGGTCAGTATTAATGTAGATTAGTTATGACTGTACTATGGTGCCTCCTGGACGTTGGTGGCGACTTCTCATATGTGACTTCCAGGATTTTTTTTAACTGTATGTTCACATTCTAATGTCGGGTTTTCCGGTTTCTTTGTGATAAGTAGCAGTCCCACAGCAGTGTCCGTGCCCGGTAGCGGCCGTGTAATGGCGGTGCGCTGTACCCGCTGTCCCTGTGCCGGGCGCCATTTTGTGAGCCGGATAACCGCTGATGTGAAATGGCTCCGCACTGTGACCGATGTAGAAAACGTGAGGCCGCTGTACGGGCGGGGCAGCCCAGCGTGGAGGCCGGGGCTGCGCTCTACACGCCAGTGGGTTCTTTGTTTCCACTTCAACCCTGAAGAGTTTCATCTGGGCTTTTGTGGGGAGCAGGTTTTCCATTCTTTATTCAATATTCCACCTCCCCCATCTGTGGTGATACTGAAACCTCCCCCCCCCCCCCCGTGTCTGGCGATGCGACTCTGAACCCACCTCCCCCATCTGTGGTGATACTGAAACCTCCCCCCCCCCCCCCCCCCGTGTCTGGCGATGCGACTCTGAACCCACCTCCCCCATCTGTGGTGATACTGGAACCTCCCCCCGCACCCCCTTGTGTCTGGCGATGGACTCTGAACCCACCTCCTCCCATCTGTGGCGGTACTGGAACCTCCCCCCCGCGCTCCCTCGTGTCTGGCAATGCGACTCTGAAACCACCTCCCCCATCTGTGGCGATACTGAAACCTCTCCTGCCCCTCCCCCCCCATCTCTGGCGATGCAGCGCTGAACCCCCTCCCCCCCTTGTCTCTGGCGATGCAGTGCTGAACCCCCTCCCCCCCTTGTCTCTGGCGATGCAGCGCTGAACCCCCTCCCCCCCTTGTCTCTGGCGATGCAGCGCTGAACCCCCTCCCCCCCCTTGTCTCTGGCGATGCAGCGCTGAACCCCCTCCCCCCCCTTGTCTCTGGCGATGCAGCGCTGAACCCCCTCCCCCCCTTGTCTCTGGCGATGCAGCGCTGAACCCCCTCCCCCCCTTGTCTCTGGCGATGCAGCGCTGAACCCCCTCCCCCCCCTTGTCTCTGGCGATGCAGCGCTGAACCCCCTCCCCCCCTTGTCTCTGGCGATGCAGCGCTGAACCCCCTCCCCCCCCTTGTCTCTGGCGATGCAGCGCTGAACCCCCTCCCCCCCTTGTCTCTGGCGATGCAGCGCTGAACCCCCTCCCCCCCCTTGTCTCTGGCGATGCAGCGCTGAACCCCCTCCCCCCCCTTGTCTCTGGCGATGCAGCGCTGAACCCCCTCCCCCCCCTTGTCTCTGGCGATGCAGCGCTGAACCCCCTCCCCCCCCTTGTCTCTGGCGATGCAGCGCTGAACCCCCTCCCCCCCCTTGTCTCTGGCGATGCAGCGCTGAACCCCCTCCCCCCCCTTGTCTCTGGCGATGCAGCGCTGAACCCCCTCCCCCCCCTTGTCTCTGGCGATGCAGCGCTGAACCCCCTCCCCCCCCTTGTCTCTGGCGATGCAGCGCTGAACCCCCTCCCCCCCCTTGTCTCTGGCGATGCAGCGCTGAACCCCCTCCCCCCCCTTGTCTCTGGCGATGCAGCGCTGAACCCCCTCCCCCCCCTTGTCTCTGGCGATGCAGCGCTGAACCCCCTCCCCCCCCTTGTCTCTGGCGATGCAGCGCTGAACCCCCTCCCCCCCCTTGTCTCTGGCGATGCAGCGCTGAACCCCCTCCCCCCCCTTGTCTCTGGCGATGCAGCGCTGAACCCCCTCCCCCCCCTTGTCTCTGGCGATGCAGCGCTGAAACCCCTCCCCCCTTGTCTCTGGCGATGCAGCGCTGAAACCCCTCCCCCCTTGTCTCTGGCGATGCAGCGCTGAAACACCCCCCCCCTCCCCCCCCGTCTGGCGATGCAGCGCTGAAACACCCCCCCCTCCCCCCCCGTCTCTGGCGGTGCAGCGCTGAAACCCCTCCCCCCCCCCCGTCTCTGGCGATGCAGCGCTGAAACCTGCCCTCCTCATTGTCCCTAGCGAAATAACGCTGGACCTGCCTAGTCTCTGGCGATGCAATTCTGAACCAACCCCCTAGTCTCTGGCAGAGCGACGCTGAACAGAAGCCCCACCATGTGACCCCCTCCCAATAGTCTCTGAAGCAACACTGAACCCGCCTCGTCTTGAGCGGAGCAATGCTGAACCAAAGGCCCCACCCTCTGCTTAACGTCTCTGGTGAGGCGTTGCTCAACCAAGACCCCCCCCCCCCACTATCTCCTCTGGCGAAGTGATGTTGAACCAACCCTCCCCTATTGTCTTTGGCGTAGCGACCCCTCTCCAACCAATCATCTCTGGTGATGCAACGCTCCAAACCCCCCCTCCCCCCCCCGTGTCTGGCGATGCAGCACTGAATCAATGCAATGCTGAACCCCCTCCCTCCCCTGTATCTCTGGCGATGTGACCCTGACTACCCCCTTGCCTCTGGCGATGCGATGCTGAAACCCCTACGTCTGCATGTTCTGACAGGGAAAAATGCTTTTTTTGTACCTTTTTTGGGTTTTTTTTATGCATTTTTTTTCCCTTTGCTATCAGCGATTAAAATGCAGGAAAAAATGCTGAAAATTGATATGCTGCAGATGTATTTTTTTTTCTGCAACAATCTTCAAAAAAAAATCCTTAACGTATGCACATTACTTCAAAATTTGCATACCTTTGCTGGCAGAAGGATATCGTTGCTGATTCTTGAGAATCTGAAAGAAAAAATGTGACAAAACGCACCATGTGCACACAGCCTTAGGCTGTGTTCACACACTGCGTTTTTTACCTGCGTTTTTGGTCCGTTTTTGCTGCAGAAATTTCTTGAGAAATTCTTGTAACCTTTCTGCAGACATTCCCCAGCAAAACCTATGGCAAAAAAAATTAGCTGTGCACACACTGCGTTTTTTTCTTAAGAAAATTCTTTCAGTAGATTTTCTTAAGAAAAAGAATGAGCATGTCACTTTTCTGCAGCTAACTGCGTTTTTTGTCATAGATAATTGGCACAATAACGCAGGGAGCAACCAGCGGTAAAAACGCACCAAAAACGGACCGAAAACGCACCAAAAACGCACCGAAAACGCGGCAAAAACGCAGGTGCGTTTTTGGTGCGTTTTTTAACACAGGTGCACTCTTAAGAAATTTCTTAAGAAATTTCTTAAGAAAAATCATTTTTCTAGTGTGAACATAGCCTTACGCTGCTTCATATGCTTGTGCCATTGGCTTGCTCTATTTGAAGGGGCTGTCGTCCTGTTCTTAAGATAGTATTCAATACAAGATTGTTGGGAGTGTGGCACCCTCACCAATCAGCCGTTTTCTGTGGCTAGATGGCTTCATAACTGTTAACTATCAGCTGCGTAGTGAGTGGCCGGGTACTGTCTCGACCTTGCTTCTCGACCCCCTCCCCTCACCACCACACGACTAAGGCCCTGTGCGCACACTACGTTTTTAGTCTTTTTTTTTTTTTTTTTTTTTTTTTTTTTTGTGCATTTTTGCTGCAGAAATTTTAAGAGAAAATCGTTGTAACCTTTATGCAGACATTCTCAGCAAAACCTATGGAAAAAAATAGCTGTGCGCACACTGCGTTTTTTCCTCAAGATAATTCTTTCTGCAGAATTTCTTGAGAAAAAGAATGAGCATATCACTACTTTTCTGCTGCTAACTGCGTTTTTTTGCCATAGATAATGGTAAGAAAACGCAGGGACCAACAGCGGGGAAAAAAACGCATAAAAAATGCATGCGTTATTGATGCGTTTTTGAACACACGTGCGCTAATCTTTCAGACTCTTGGAATTTCTTGAGGAAAAATCCTTTTTTTTTTTTAGTGCGCACAGGGCCTGGCAGCAGGAATTGCTAATTGACAAATGTGGCACCCCTGCTTATCTTGTGTTCATGACCTATCCAAAGCTTAGGCCATCAATAAAAAAATACCATACAGCCCCTTTTAATTATATATTGGTGTTTTTGTTTTTTTTGTTTTTAATTTCCCCATCCGCCACCTGCCGTCTTCTGCAGTTTCCAGGTCTCTCCTGCATCCTGTGACCACAATAGTGAGCAGGCTCACTACAGTCTTTCATGTGGCCGCAAGTCACCTAGGGATATAATGGTCTGCGGTGCGAGCCGGCAAGTAAGCTGCGGCTACACCATGCAGGAAGGGTATCGGGGCTGAGCTTGAGATAGTAGAAGATGGCGACTGGTAAGTATTAATTCATAAACTGTATGTATAACACTGATACTCTAGGGATAAATCACGCTTTTTCTAGATTTACATTATATCCAACATCATATCGCTGGAGAACTTGCCAATTGGAACGCCCATACCCCAACAATCACAAGATAGTTGTACTTGTCCACTTCTGCTTGTCAAATTGGCCAAACATTGTACTCTGTCTTAATCAGTACCATACGTGGTGCTTCATTCAAGTGCGAGGCATAGGACGCCCTGTTCTTATGATCCTGAAGGTCTCGGCTATTGATACTCTCCAAGATTTAGACACGTATTGAAGAATAGGTAAATTTTCATTCCCACCACCACCATTTTTCATCCAGCTGTAATTTGGACACAACGTGTAGTAGTTAATGGCCCTTTTTGCCTTCGAAGAAAATTGGTAAAGTGTGCATGCCCTTACTCCATATCTTCAATGGGAGGGCAGAATATTCATATTGTATAAGCAGTCTCCAAACGTTACTGACTCATAGCTGATCCTGCTCATGTCGGCAGGTTTGGTTGTTAGGGTTGAATAATATTTTATGACTCGCACAAGTGCAATGCGAGAGAATCTTGCATTGCATTGAACCCAATGTTAGGAAAACATTGCAGATAAGAAATGCATCATTTACTAATAAGCCCTATTTGGCCTGATGAAAAAATTGCAACATGCTGCTTTTGTCTGCGAGTCTTGGATCATTCGCACCTGTACAAGTCAATGGCCCAGTGCCCACGCCGTGTAGTTTTGACGCGTATTTTCAGAAGTCTGCAGCAAAATCTGTATGTCTATTGTGAAGCCAGCAAAGTCTGAGAATTCAGAAGTGCTGTGCCCACCAGGGCTGTGGAGTCTGTAAGCCAAACCTTCGACTCAGACTCCTCAATTTCTCTTGCACAGACTCAGACTCCGACTCCTACATATATTGCTTATAGTTAAATGAAAAATTTATTGTAGTACATGAACATGTGTATGTGAACATCAGACATTTAATAATTTTTATGATACAATAATCAAGATATTTGGATAGAACATAAAATATATTTATTGGAATACAACTTTAGAACACAAAAAACTAATAAATTGTAAATAGGTAATACACTATGTAATATACAGGAGATTACATATATATATGTATGTGTGTATATATTTACATATTGTATTACATATTTACAATTTATTAGTTTTTTGTGTTCTAAAGCTGTATTCCAATAAATATTTTATGTTCTATCCAAATATCTTGATTATTGTATCATAAAAATAATTAAATGTATGATATTCACATTGTACTACAATACATTTTTCACTTAAATATAAGCATTATACTAAATATTATTTAGTAAAATATTCAGCACATTCTGCTTTGCACTACTGTCCCCAATTTATTATATATTTTAGGAGTCGGTGCATTTTATACCGACTCCACCAAAATGAGCTACGACTCCGACTCCACAGCCCTGGTGCCCACGTTGCTTATTTTTCCCTTGCATATTTGGTGCAGAAAAAAAGAAATCTGTACCCAATACGCAAGGGAAAAAATACTCGTGGGCACTGCTCGTCTGAATTCTCATACTTTGCTGGCTTCACTATGGACGTGCAGATTTCTGAAAATGCGTCAAAATCCACGTCAAAATACGCATTGTGGGCACAGGGCCTAAAGGTGGCTTTACACACTGCAAGATCGCAAATGACATCGCTGTAACGTCACCGGTTTTGTGACGCTATAGCGACCTCCCCAGCGACATTGCAGTGTGTGAAACACATCAGCGACCTGGCCCCTGCTGTGAAGTTGCTGATCGCTACAAATCGTTTAGGACCATTCTTTGGTCCTTTGTTTCCCGCTGTGCAGCAAAGTCTCAGTGTGTAAAGGGGACTTTACAGCGACTTCGTTAGCGACTTCCCTTTCAAGAAGCTGCTTTGGCCCTGCAACACACATCCGTTTAAAACGTGCGTGTTTGGTCCGTTTCCGTACATACCGGAGATACGACCAAACGTGCACATATGTTTTTTTATGTTTAAAGGCACACGTGCGTGTTATTTGATCTTCCGTGTGTTCGTGTGCGTTCCACGTTTTTTGCTCCATTTGGCACGGAAGCATGTTCGTTTTTGGGACGGAGCACGCACACAGGGACATAATGTTAGCCTATGGGAGTCCAAATAAAACGTTCCTTGCACGGATGTGTGGTTATGTTGTCCGTGAGAAATGTCCGTGTGTGATGCAAAATTTCGTTACTACATGTCGGAAGACAGAGTAGCGGGATGAGAATGAACTCGGGTGAACTTCACCTGACTTCATTGTCATGCCGCGGCTCTGTTTGTGTGCTGTGTACTGATTAGCGGTCACCTGTGAAGGATTCACCGGTGACCTCTAATCCCCCGAGTGACTGAAGTGTCCCCCCCTCTCTCATACTCACCGATCACCGGCGCTGCACGGCATTCACACTGCTCCGGCGGCTTTTTCTAATTTGAAGAAGCCGGCCGCTCATTAAACAATCTCGTATTCCCTGCTTTCCCCGCCCACCGGCGCCTATGATTGGTTGCAGTGAGACACGCCCCCACGCTGAGTGACAAGTGTCTCACTGCACCCAATCACAGCAGCCGGTGGGCGTGTCACTATGGAGTATAGAAATAAATAAATAATTTAAAAAAACGGCGTGCGGTTCCCCCCAAATTTAATACCAGCCAGATAAAGCCATACGGCTGAAGGCTGGTATTCTCAGGATGGGGAGCTCCACGTTATGGGGAGCCCCCCAGCCTAACAATATCAGTCAGCAGCCGCCCAGAATGGCCGCATACATTAGATGCGACTGTTCTGGGACAGTACCCGGCTCTTCCCGATTTGCCCTGGTGCGTTGGCAAATCGGGGTAATGAGTTATTGGCAGCCCATAGCTGCCAATAAGTCCTAGATTAATCATGTCAAGCATCTCCCGGAGAAACCTTCCATGACTATTCTGTAAATTACAGTAAATAAACACACACAACTGAAAAATCCTTTTATTAGAAATAAAAAACACAAACCCATTCCCTGGTTCACCACTTTAATCAGCCCCAAAAAGCCCTCCATGTCCGGTGGAATCCAGGATGGTCCAGCGTCGCTTCCAGCTCTGCTGCATGAAGGTGACCGGAGCAGCAGAAGAACCCGCCGCTCCTGTCACCTCCACGCAGCAAATGAAGAGAGCCGCGTGATCGGCTGAGCTGTCACTGAGGTTACCTGGACCCAGCGGTGGCCGCGGGTAACCTCAGTGACAGCTCAGCTGATCGAGCTACTCACAGCCGCTCCGGTCAGCTCCATGCAGCAACTGAGGTTAGTATCGCGATCAGCTGAGCTGTCACTGAGGTTACCCGCGGCCACCGCTGGGTCCAGGTAACCTCAGTGACAGCTCAGCCGATCACGCGGCTCTCTTCATTTGCTGCGTGGAGGTGACAGGAGCGGCGGTTTCTTCTGCTACTCCGGTCACCTTCATGCAGCAGAGCTGGAAACGACGCTGGACCATCCTGGATTCCGCCGGACATGGGGGGGGCTTTTTGGGGCTGATTAAAGTGGTGAACCAGGGAATGTTTGCGTTTTTTATTTCTAATAAAGGATTTTTCAGTTGTGTGTGTTTATTTACTGTAATTTACAGAATAGTCATGGAAGGTTTCTCCGGGAGATGCCTGACATGATTGATCTAGGACTTATTGGCAGCTATGGGCTGCCAATAACTCCTTATTACCCTGATTTGCCAACGCACCAGGGCAAATCGGGAAGAGCCGGGTACTGTCCCAGAACAGTCGCATCTAATGTATGCGGCGATTCTGGGCGGCTGCTGACTGATATTGTTAGGCTGGGGGGCTCCCCATAACGTGGAGCTCCCCATCCTGAGAATACCAGCCTTCAGCCGTATGGCTTTATCTGGCTGGTATTAAATTTGGGGGGAACCGCACGCCGTTTTTTTTATTTATTTATTTCTATACTCCATAGTGACACCCACCGGCTGCTGTGATTGGGCGCAGTGACACCTGTCACTCAGCGTGGGGGCGTGTCTCACTGCAACCAATCATAGGCACCGGTGGGCGGGGAAAGCAGGGAATACGAGATTGTTTAATGAGCGGCAGGCTTTTTCAAATTAGAAAAAGCCGCCGGAGCAGTGTGAACGCCGTGCAGCGCCGGTGATCGGTGAGTATGAGAGGGGGGGACACTTCAGTCACTCGGGGGATTAGCGGTCAATCCTTCACAGGTGACCGCTAATCAGTACACTGCACACAGACAGAGCCGCGGCATGACAATTAAGTCGGGTGAAGTTCACCCGAGTTCATTCTCATCGCACTGCTGTCTGCCGACATGTAGTAAACGACATTTTGCATGACACACTGACATTTCACACGGACAACACAAACACATGTCAGTTAAGTTTCACACGCACAGACAGACATTTCACATGCACATATGGCTAGCATACGGGATACATACGCAGGCCACACATACCATAAAAACGTTCCTAAAAACGGAAAACGGACCCAAAAAACGGCCCGTTTTACACGGACGTGGTTTTCACAGATGTGTGTTTTAGGCCAATGACTAGCTAGGTCGTTCTGCAGGTTTGGATCCCTGTTACGTCGTTGGCCAGGTCTGCCTGTTTGACAGCTCACCAGAGACTTTGTAGCGATCCCGGCCAGGTTGGGATCGCTAGAAAGTCTGTGTGTAAAGGGGCCTTAAGGCTATGTGTCCACGCTGCGGATTTTGCCGCGGATATCCTGAAAATCTGCAGCAGCGGCGCTTCCAAGCCATTTCAATGGCATTTTGGAAATGCTGTGTCCATGCTGCGGATTTTTCCGCGGCGGATTTGCCACGGATTTTGATCCGGAAAAATCTGCAGCATGTCAATTATTGTTGCGGATTTTGGCTATAGAATTGGGGGGGAAAAAAATCCGCATCAAAATCCGCGGCAAAAAAAAGGTGCGGATTTGCCGCGAAAGTCGCGGATTTTCATGCAGAAAAATCCGCAGGTACATTCTACCGTGGACACATAGCCTAAAGGTCCAGTCACACTAAGCAACTTACCAGCGATCCCAACAACGATAGGGATCGCTGGTAAGTTGCTAGGAGGTTGCTGGTGAGATGTCACACTGCGACGCTCCAGCGATCCCACCAGCAACCTGACCTGGCAGGGATCGCTGGAGCGTCGCTACACGAGTTGCTGGTGAGCTCACCAGCAACCAGTGACCAGCCCCCAGCGCCGCGTGGAAGATGCTGCGCTTGGTAACTAAGGTAAATATCGGGTAACCAACCCGATATTTACCTTGGTTACCAGCGCACGGAGCTACACGAGCAGGGAGCAGCGCACACTGAGCGCTGGCTCCCTGCTCTCCTATTTACAGCACACATCGGGTTAATTAACCCGATGTGTGCTGCAGCTAAATGTGCACAGAGCAGGAGCCGGCACTGACAGTGAGAGCGGCGGAGGCTGGTAACAAAGGTAAATATCGGGTAACCAAGGACAGGGCTTCTTGGTTACCCGATGTTTACTGTGGTTACCAGCCTCCGCAGAAGCCGGCTCCTGCTGCCTGCACATTTAGTTGTTGCTCTGTCGCTGTCACACACAGCGATGTGTGCTTCACAGCGGGAGAGCAACAACTAAAAAATGGCCCAGGACATTCAGCAACAACCAACGACCTCACAGCAGGGGCCAGGTTGTTGCTGGATGTCACACACAGCAACATCGCTAGCAACGTCACAAAAGTTGTTCGTTAGCAGCGATGTTGCTAGCGATGTTGCTTAGTGTGACGGGGCCTTAAGGGTGCGTGTGAAACATTGGACTGCATTGATGACATCCGAGTGCAGTGCAATATATGCAGAGACAGACAATGGAGAGATTAATCCCTCCCTCTCCACACCTGTGATTGGATCACAGTATAATTACCTAGCTCATACTTGTAACAGAGCCTGAGCCTACGGTCATTAACATATCTCCGATGCATACACTGATGTGGCTCAAGCTTTAGGCCTCCTTTACATGTCCGTGCAAAACGCTAATGTTTTGCACAGTCAATGGTGAAGGTGCGTATGTGTCCATGTGCTATCTGTGTGACATCCCGATATCACACGGACATAATGAGCTAGTAAACTTACTGGTCTGTTGCTGCTGTCTGCGGCACTGCTATTACTTCCGGGTTTGCGGTGAGTATAATAGTAGTAATATTTATTCATTTATATAGCGCTATCAATTCCACAGGGCTTTACATACATTGGCATCACTGTCCCCATTGGGGTTCACAATCTTAATTCCCTATCGGTATGTTTTCTTCAGCGCTCTATTGGGAGACCCAGACGATTGGGTGTATAGCACTGCCTCCGGAGGCCACACAAAGCAATTACACTAAAAAGTGTAAGGCCCCTCCCCTTCTGGCTATACACCCCCAGTGGGATCACTGGCTCACCAGTTTTCTGCTTTGTGCGAAGGAGGTCAGACATCCACGCATAGCTCCACTGTTTGTAGTCAGCAGTAGCTGCTGGCTATATCGGATGGAAGAAAAGAGGGCCCATATGGGGCCCCCAGCATGCTCCCTTCTCACCCGCGGTAGTGCTTGTAAGGTTGAGGTACCTATTGCTGGTACGGAGGCTGGAGCCCACATGCTGTTTTCCTTCCACATCCCCTGGAGGGCTCTGTGGAAGTGGGATCTTACCGGCCTCCAAGCCCTGAGGCCGGGCTCCATCCACAGACCCAGAGAACCTGCTGGATTTGGAGCGGGAGTGCCGTTCAGGGACAAGGCCCTGCAACTTTCAGGTACTGTGTCCCCGGCAGGCACGGACACTCTCAAGGCTTGCTGAGCGTTATAGTGCGCCGGGGACAGTAGCGCTGTGCGCTGGGGTTAGGTCACTGCAGCTTTGCTGAGTGACGTTACATGTTGGGAACTACTGCGCCGACCGCTACTGGAGCGGCGGCGCAGCTGCGACTTGTGGTGCGCCGGGGACTTTGCGCCGACCGCGCTTTTACGGCGGCGGCGCTTCTAACTTTAGCCCCCGGCTTCTGCGGCCTAGCGCCGCTTCGTTCCCGCCCCCACCCTGTCAATCAGGGTAGGGGAGAGACGCTGCTCAATTGGCAGCGCCGAGGGCTGGAGCTTATTTACATGCTCCAGCCCTCTCACTAGGCACAGTGGGAAGCAGGCTTCCCGCTCTTCGTCTGTATACGCCCAGGGCCCGCCCCCCCTCTCCACAAGGACGCCGGCAGCCATTACACATGCGGTCTGGCTGGGGAGAGGCAGCAGGCTCTGGGAGACCCAGACTAAAGGGAATTCGGCGACCACACACCCGCTCCTAAGCGGGCGGTAAGCTGCACTTTAGTGCTGGCCCCACTAGTGCCTCAGTGTTATATTAGTGTACTTTTTTCTTAGTACCATATATATATATAGTTGCACTGTAAGGTCGCTTCTTGGCTGGACACCCTGTACTGCTCTGAGGAGGCAGCAACATGTCATCCGCAAAACGCAAGGGTGCCAAGGCACAGGCTGTGTACACTGTTTGTACTGCATGTGGGGCTGATCTACCGGCAGGCTCCAAAGACTCACATTGTGTGCAATGTTCAGTCCCAGTGGCACTTCGTCAGCCAGAGCCTAATGTGGTGGTAGCCCAGGCAGAGACGCCTGTGAACCCTGCCCCGGTGACGGGGACAGACTTTGCAGTTTTTGCTGATAAAATGTCTGTGACTATGTCAAAAATCCTGGAGACCTTGCAGTCCAGGCCAGTTACTCAGACCATGGACACTGCTGTGTCTATGCTCGCCGGTCCCCCTCAGTTGGAACTAATCCGTACTTCAAGGGGGTCTCAAGCATCACAGGCTGAAGTCTCTGACTCAGATGACAGTCCCAGGCAGCCTAAGCGAGCTCGCTGGGAAAGACCCTCCACGTCATCACACTGCTCAGGGTCTCAGCGAGAAGAGTCTCTCTGTGATGAGACTGAGGACGGTGACCAGGATTCTAATCCTGAGGCCCCTCTCAATCTGGATACTCCTGATGGTGACGCCATGGTTAATGACCTTATATCGGCAATTAATAGACTGTTGGATATTTCTCCCCCAGCCCCTTCTGCAGAGGAGGCAGCTGCACAGCAGGAGAAGTTCCATTTCCTGTATCCCAAGCGTAAATTAAGTGCTTTTTTGGACCACTCTGACTTCAGAGAATCGATCCAGAAACACGACGCTCATCCAGACAAGCGTTTCTCTAAACGTTCTAAGGATACCCGTTATCCTTTTCCCTCTGAGGTGGCCAAACGCTGGACCCAGTGTCCAAAGGTGGATCCCCCAATTTCCAAGCTTGCGGCTAGATCCATAGTCGCAGTAGAGGATGGCGCTTCACTTAAAGATGCCAACGACAGACAGATGGACCTTTGGTTGAAATCTGTCTATGAAGCTATCGGCGCGTCGTTTGCTCCAGCATTCGCGGCCGTGTGGGCACTCCAAGCTATTTCAGCTGGTTTAGCACAGGTGGATGCTATCATACATCCAGCAGTGCCGCAGGTGGCGTCCCTAACTTCGCAAATGTCTGCGTTTGCGACCTATGCTATCAATGCTGTCCTAGAATCTACGAGCCGTACCGCTATGGCGTCCGCCAATTCTGTGGTTTTGCGCAGAGCCTTGTGGTTAAAGGACTGGAAAGCAGATGCTGGTTCCAAAAAATGCTTAACCAGCTTGCCATTATCTAGAGACAGACTGTTTGGTGAGCCATTGGCTGAAATCATAAAACAGTCCAAGGGTAAGGACTCTTCCTTACCACAGCCCAGAGCAAGTAAACCTCAACAGAAAAGGTGGCAGTCGAGGTTTCGGTCCTTTCGAGGCTCGGGCAAGGCCCAATTCTCCTCGTCCAAAAGGACTCAGAAAGAACAAGGGAGCTCAGATTCCTGGCGGGCTCACTCACGCCCCAGGAAAGCAAATGGAGGAACCGCTTCCAAAGCGGCTACCTCATGACTTTCGGCCTCCTCCCTCCGCATCCTCGGTCGGTGGCAGGCTCTCCCGCTTTTGCGACATTTGGCTGTCACAGGTCAAGGACCGGTGGGTAACAGACATTTTGTCTCGCGGGTACAGAATCGAGTTCAGTTCTCGACCTCCACTTCGGTTCTTCAGAACCTCCCCACACCCCAACCGAGCAGATGCCCTGCTGCAGGCGGTGGACTCTCTAAGAGCAGAAGGAGTCGTGATCCCTGTCCCCCCTCAGGAACGGGGGCGAGAATTTTACTCCAATCTCTTTGTGGTTCCAAAAAAGGACGGCTCCTTCCGTCCTGTTCTGGACCTAAAACTGCTCAACAAGCATGTGAACGCCAGGCGGTTCCGGATGGAATCCCTCCGCTCAGTCATTGCCTCAATGTCTCAAGGAGATTTCATAGCATCAATAGACATCAAAGATGCTTATCTCCACGTGCCGATTGCTACAGAGCACCAACGCTTTCTACGCTTCGTGATAGGAGACGACCATCTTCAGTTCGTAGCTCTGCCATTTGGTCTGGCGACAGCCCCTCGGGTGTTCACCAAGATCATGGCGGCAGTGGTAGCAGTCTTGCACTCTCACGGACACTCTGTGATCCCTTACTTGGACGATCTACTGGTCAAGGCACCCTCTCAAGAGGCATGCCAACTCAGCCTGAATGTTGCACTGGAGACTCTCCAGGCGTTCGGGTGGATCATCAACTTCCCAAAGTCAAATCTGTCACCGACCCAATCACTAACGTATCTTGGCATGGAGTTTCATACTCTCTCAGCGATAGTGAAGCTTCCGCTGGACAAGCAGCGGTCTCTACAGACTGGGGTGCAGGCTCTCCTTCGAAGTCAGTCGCACTCCTTAAGACGCCTCATGCACTTCCTCGGGAAGATGGTGGCGGCAATAGAGGCGGTTCCGTTTGCGCAGTTTCATCTGCGTCCACTTCAATGGGACATTCTCCGCCAATGGGACGGGAAGTCAACATCCCTGGACAGGAAAGTCTCCCTTTCCCAGACGGCCAAAGACTCCCTGCAGTGGTGGCTTCTTCCCCCCTCATTATCACAGGGAAGATCCTTCCTACCACCGTCTTGGGCGGTGGTCACGACAGACGCGAGTCTGTCAGGGTGGGGAGCAGTTTTTCTCCACCACAGGGCTCAGGGTACGTGGACTCGGGAGGAGTCCACCCTTCAGATCAATGTTCTGGAAATCAGAGCAGTGTATCTTGCCCTACTAGCCTTCCAGCAGTGGCTGGAAGGAAGGCAGATCCGAATTCAGTCGGACAACTCCACAGCGGTGGCATACATCAACCACCAAGGGGGGACACGCAGTCGGCAAGCCTTCCAGGAAGTCCGGCGGATTCTGATGTGGGTGGAAGCTGTGAGGCAAATCCCGGGATATGAAGATGAATTATGACTCCAGTCATAATCCCTCATCACTCCCTGGCAGTGCCCCCTCCCTTCTTGTTCTCAGTGTTCCACTTACACCTCCATGGCCATGTCCTGTGATATGGAAATTAGGTGGCTTGGGGACAATGGACACAGGATGACTCCCTGCCGTGACCCTGTAGTGGGGGCTGCTAGCTAATTAGCAAGGCTATGGAACTAGCCAGACAGAACGACTCCAGTAAAAAATGGTTCATATCTCGCAAGCCATATTTCCGATAAATATGGCAACCATAAAAATGGTGTCTCCGCATGCGGACGATGCCGGCACACCCTTTTTATGGGAGCAGGACATTGGGAAATGCCCCAGGCGTGATATCAGCCAATGGGGAACTGGCAGACAGGTCATGAGTCCCCTCGTTCTGTAGCTAAATTCATAACTGTCACAATGAGAGCATTGGCGTCCGCCTACGACGCTCCCAGGCAAAGTTATGGCCCATATTCCATGTTGTGGATTGTCCATAACTCAAGCCAGGGGTGGAGCAGTGCTCCCTCTGAGGTCACTAAGGTAGGAGGGGACCTGGATTTGCCCAGGTTGATAACCCTACTTCGGCCATTTTCCAGTGTTCTTTTCGCTGGGGGCACGTGTAGGAAACATCTGTGGGAAGGATCCTAGAAACCTGGGTACAGCGCCCCCCTGTGGCCAGACGCAACAAGGTAACTGCTGGAACTGTGTATGCCTGTTTGTAACCCATGCTTTGATTGTAACTGTACTCTGACATATGTATATTCTGTAGATTCCCTATTGTATATATTGTAGTTTCTAGTGTGCTTTAGGCTGATTAAATTATATAATTAATCTTGGGCTGTTCTGTTATCTCGATCTTGAATCCCACGTCTGTGTGTTCGGCTAATAGTTACCGTGAAGCGGTTGGTGGCAGCGAGTTGTGCCAAGGATTATTGTGGGGAGGCCAGTGAGATTCAGGGAGGTTTTATATATTCCGCCCGCGGAGGTCGGGGGAATATATACCCTACTCTCACCGGGGACCCTTCAATAATCGGCATAAGTAGTATAGCGGCCTCCTTGCTTATGGTCGGGCAATTCCATAATTGGCCTGACTATAAGAGGGGCGCTAGAGAGCGCGTCACGTGCTCTGTCGGTCGGGAGGTATAAAGGAGGGGTGACCCCCACTTGTTACCCCCCGATTGTGACGTACTGGTAGCCAGCGCGGGGAATTTCTGAGTGACCCCCCCGGTGGTTTGTGACATATTGGTGGCAGCGGTGGGATCGAGATAATAGTGTGTGTGAGTGTGAGACCCATACTCCCAGACACTAAAGACTGCCTGCAGCAGCTGTGGCTGCTGGGGTCTTCAGACTAGCTCAACACTAGAGTGTCAGAGTGCAGATACTGTAAGGTGTGTGGAGGCATCAGGTGTCAGTTCTGTGTCAGTGACCAAAAGTCTGCAAGAATGGCTGATGGCACCAGGAGCAGAGCTATGCAACTGGCCAATGCTAAAGCAGGAGCCGAAGAGAGGGAGGACGGTGCTGTGGGCAGTAATGAGGAGGTTGCCCACGAGTCCTCCAGGAGCTCGACGCCAGAAAACCGTTCTGCAGAGGACAGCGCACAAGCTTGCAATTATGGACAAGATGAGGAGCAGCTCACCCAAGGGTCCTCAACGAGCCAGATGCCAGCCCTCCGCTCTGCAATGGACAGTGAAGCACCATGCTCCGCAGCGGGCCGCAGATCACCACGTGCCATTCCACCGAGCCTGGGAGGCTCGGATAGCCTTCTTCAAATGGCTATGGCCCTTCTCCAGGCTGGAGACCAGGAGGGCTACAAGGGACTCCTGGCAGAGCGCAGGGCAGAGCGGCAAGCAGCGCGTGAGGCTGAGGCTGCGGAGCGGCAGGCAGCGCGTGAAGAGCGCCAGGCAGAGCGTGACTACCAGCTGCAGCTAGCTCAGCTCCGGCCCTCATCAGCCACACGTGACCTTCAAGACACCAAACTTCCAAAGGTCCGTGTTGAGGACTTCCCAGTGCTGGAGAAGGATGGAGACTTGGACTCTTTCTTGACTGCTTTTGAACGGACTTGCTTGCAGCACCATCTGAACAAGGACCAGTGGGCCAAATACCTGACCCCCCCGTTTAAGGGGTAAGGCCCTGGATATCCTTGGGGACTTGCCTGCTGAGGCAGATCAGGGCTACGACACCATCAAGCGGGCCCTGATCCAACAGTACAACCTCACCCCGGAGTCCTACTGCAAGAAGTTCCGGAGCCTACAGAAGGGACCAAAGGACTCCTTGGCTGACCACAGGCGGGCACTTGCCCGAGCTGCCGACCACTGGACCCAAGGCCTGCAGCTTTCCACCGGACCGGAGATCCTGGACTTGTTCATCACGGAGCAACTCTTGTGGAACTGCCCTGAGGATCTCCGCCAGTTCATCCGAGACCAGAAGCCAAAGGGGTCCACGGCTACAGCTGCCCTGGCCGATGACTACACCAACAATCGGGCCCCTGAGGCCAGGAGAGCAGCCACCAGCAGCACCTGGAGAGGGGGTAAGATGAACTCTGCGACTGCCCCACCTGCCCCTAGACTGCAGGGGGTGTCCCCCTCAACTCCCCTCTCCAGGCCCGTGGCAGAGCCAAGACGGTGCCACCAGTGCAACCTACCTGGACACTTCAAGGCCATGTGCCCTCAGCGTCCCAAGGCCCCGGCTCCGTCCCCGTCCCAAGGGCCGCCCAAGGTGTATTGTGTGGGTGGGGGTGGTGGTAGGTCCCTGGACAGCTTCCAACCTGTCACCGTCGGCCGGTCTGTGACCATAGGACTGCGAGACAGCGCCTCGGAGGTGACTCTGGTGCGGCCTGAGATGGTGTCCCCCCAAGACTTGATCCCTGGAAAAACCCTCGCTGTCTCCGGGATTGGAGGCATTGACCCGGCGCTGCCTGTTGCTGACATTTATGTGGACTGGGGCGCAGGGCGAGGGGTGAGGGAGGTGGGGGTAACTGATCGGATCCCCGCAAACGTGCTACTTGGGACAGATTTGGGGCAGATAACCTCCCAGTTTGGGCCCCAACCAAGGGCTGAACCTTCAGCCAGTACTGACATGCCTCCGGGCAATGTTAATGTGTTATCTATGAATGATGTAAGGGAGGAGGGAGTGAACTCTGATATTTCTGCTTGCATAGACACCATAGACACACACACAGCTGCAGCTGTGACAGGGGAGGGGGTCAGAGAAAGGTGTGACAATGCCTCTACAAGTAATCAGCCTGTGAGCTGGGATCTGTTGCCCTCTGCAGGGATAAGCAGAGAGCAGGGTGCTGCAGGGGGAGGACCAGTGTGTGGGGTGGGGGCTACCACAGCAAATGTGGGGTCCCCAGAGATTTCACAGCGGGGTTCTGTTGCTGCAGGAGGGGAACAGGCAGGTGAGATTGGGGCCGGTCCAGGAGCGGAAGTGCTCCCAGGTAAGATCTCGGTGCATGGTTCCCCCACAACCGGGGTGTCAGGAAGCCAGGTAGGTCTGCCTGAACCGGCGACTTGGTCAGGAACGGAGGAGGAGCAGGCACGACCCACGGTCGCAGCAGCTGTGGCCGCTGTCACCCGCAGTGGGAGTGCTGGAAGCCAAGGGGCCTCCCGGAGGTCCGATAGCTCTTCCCCTTCTGACCAAGTGGCAGCCGAGTCAGGTGGAGGCCAGGACACAGGTCCCGGGGTACTGACTGAAGATGTGACAGTCTCGTCGATTCTGGCCACATCTAGTCAGGGGTTTCAGGCAGCGTTAGAAGCTGACGACAGCCTGAAAGCTCTTAAGGAGCAGGCGGCACAGCCTCCCTCGGACTCGGACCCGGAGCGAGTGGTCTGGGACCAAGGACGGCTGTACCGGGCCACGGTCCAGCAGGGTTCACCGGAGGCGTGGCCCAGGGACCGACAGTTGGTGGTACCCTATCCGTTCCGGACGGAGTTGTTGCGGATCGCACATGAGATTCCGATGGCCGGACACCTAGGGATCGCTAAGACCAAGGCCAGGTTAAACCAGCATTTCTACTGGCCAAAAATGGGGGCCGATGTGGCTGCCTACTGCCGTTCGTGTGAAACCTGTCAGAGAGTGGGGAAGGCGGGGCCACGCCCCAAAGCCCCACTGGTATCTCTGCCAATCATCGATGAGCCTTTCAGGAGGGTGGCTGTGGATCTGGTCGGCCCGCTGGCCATCCCCAGCAGCTCCGGGAAACGCTTCCTACTGACGGTAGTGGACTATGCCACCCGGTACCCAGAAGCAGTGGCCTTGTCGTCCATTCGGGCTGACAAGGTGGCCACCGCATTGCTGGAGATTTTCTCCCGAGTGGGTTTTCCCCAGGAAATGCTCACTGACCGGGGGACCCAATTCATGTCCCAGCTGATGGAGGCCCTCTGTAAGCAAGTCCAGGTGCGACATCTGGTGGCCAGCCCGTACCATCCACAGACTAATGGCCTGTGCGAGCGGTTCAATGGCACCTTAAAGCAGATGCTTAAGATGTTGGTCGACTCCCATGGGCGTGACTGGGAGCGGTATCTCCCACACCTGTTATTTGCTTACCGGGAGGTTCCACAGGCCTCAACAGGATTCTCACCGTTTGAGCTCCTGTACGGGCGACGTGTGCGGGGCCCCCTGGCTCTGGTGAAAGAGGCTTGGGAAGGGGATTTGGCCACCCCTGGAGTGTCGGTTATCGAGTATGTCATGCGCTTCCGGGACAAAATGCAGGCCTTGACGCAACTGGTACACGACAATATGGCTCAAGCCCAGGCCGATCAGAAGCGTTGGTACGACCAGAACGCTTGTGAGAGGACCTACCAAGTGGGTCAAAAGGTGTGGGTACTGGTCCCCGTACCACAGGACAAGCTTCAGGCAGCCTGGGAAGGCCCATACCTCGTGTACCAGCAGCTCAACCCTGTAACGTACCTGGTCACCCTGGACCCTGCCCGTGGAAGGCGGAAGCCCTTCCATGCGAACATGATGAAGGCACATCATGAGCGGGAGGCATGTGCGCTCCCCGTGTGCAACCTGCCCGAGGAGGGAGAAGCGGAAACCCTCTTGGATATGCTAGCCCAGGTTAGGGCAGGCGGATCCATTGAGGATGTGGAGGTTGGCCACCAGCTCTTGGAAGACCAACGGTCCCAGCTGTGGGCCACCCTCCTCCCCTTCCGGGGGTTGTTTACCAACCAGCCCGGAAGGACTGACTTGGCTGTCCATCACGTGGACACTGGGGATCATCCCCCGATCCGGCGTTCAGCATATCGGGTCTCCCTGGAGGTGCAGCAACACATGCGCCAGGAGATTGACGAGATGCTGAAGCTGGGGGTGATCCAGGCATCCAACAGCGCTTGGGCCTCGCCTGTAGTCCTCGTCCCTAAGAAGGACCGAACCACTCGGTTCTGCGTGGACTACAGGGGGCTCAATGCGGTCACGGTCGCCGATGCGTACCCAATGCCACGCATCGATGACCTGCTCGATCAGTTGGCCGGGGCTCAGTACCTGACCATCATGGATCTGAGCCGGGGATATTGGCAGATCCCCCTGACTCGCAAGGCCAGGGAACGCTCTGCCTTTATTACCCCATTTGGACTGTACGAGTCCACGGTGATGCCATTCGGGATGAGGAATGCCCCTGCCACTTTCCAGCGGATGGTCAACACCCTGCTCAAGGGACTTGAAGGGTACGCGGCCGCGTACCTGGATGACATTGCCGTCTTCAGTCCCACCTGGGAGGACGACCTAGAGCATCTAGCACAGGTGCTCAGGCGGATCCACCGGGCAGGTTTGACCATCAAGCCGGGAAAGTGTCAGCTGGCCATGAGCGAGGTCCAGTACCTCGGTCACCGGGTAGGTGGGAGAACACTGAAGCCCGAGCCTGAGAAAGTGGAAGCCATCGCATCCTGGCCCACCCCCAGGACCAAGAAGCAGGTGATGTCCTTCTTGGGGACCGCTGGGTACTATAGGAGGTTTGTTCCATGCTATAGTAGCCTGGCAAAGCCCTTGACGGACCTCACCAAGAAGAAGCTGCCCTCTGCAGTCGATTGGACAATGGACTGCGAGACAGCCTTCCGGGCCCTAAAGGACGCCCTGTCCAGCCCGCCCGTGCTACAGGCAGCCGACTTCACGCGGCCGTTTGTAGTACAGACCGACGCCAGTGACTTCGGCCTCGGTGCGGTGCTCAGCCAGGTGGACTCTGCGAGCCAAGAGCACCCAGTCTTGTACCTGAGCAGGAAGCTGTTACCAAGGGAAGTTGCCTATTCCACGATGGAGAAGGAGTGCCTGGCCATAGTGTGGGCCCTGCAGCGTCTGCAACCCTATCTATACGGGCGCCACTTCATCGTGGAGACGGACCACAATCCCCTCAGCTGGTTGCACACCGTCTCTGGGACGAATGGGCGATTGTTGCGATGGAGCCTTGCGCTCCAGCAATACAACTTCACCATTCGCCACAAAAGGGGCCGTGACCACGGTAACGCAGACGGGCTGTCCCGACAAGGAGAGGTCGCGGACGGGCGCACGGGGGAACACCGGAGTGTGCTGCCCCCTAGCGCCCTCAAAAGGGGGGAGGTGTGAGGCAAATCCCGGGATATGAAGATGAATTATGACTCCAGTCATAATCCCTCATCACTCCCTGGCAGTGCCCCCTCCCTTCTTGTTCTCAGTGTTCCACTTACACCTCCATGGCCATGTCCTGTGATATGGAAATTAGGTGGCTTGGGGACAATGGACACAGGATGACTCCCTGCCGTGACCCTGTAGTGGGGGCTGCTAGCTAATTAGCAAGGCTATGGAACTAGCCAGACAGAACGACTCCAGTAAAAAATGGTTCATATCTCGCAAGCCATATTTCCGATAAATATGGCAACCATAAAAATGGTGTCTCCGCATGCGGACGATGCCGGCACACCCTTTTTATGGGAGCAGGACATTGGGAAATGCCCCAGGCGTGATATCAGCCAATGGGGAACTGGCAGACAGGTCATGAGTCCCCTCGTTCTGTAGCTAAATTCATAACTGTCACAATGAGAGCATTGGCGTCCGCCTACGACGCTCCCAGGCAAAGTTATGGCCCATATTCCATGTTGTGGATTGTCCATAACTCAAGCCAGGGGTGGAGCAGTGCTCCCTCTGAGGTCACTAAGGTAGGAGGGGACCTGGATTTGCCCAGGTTGATAACCCTACTTCGGCCATTTTCCAGTGTTCTTTTCGCTGGGGGCACGTGTAGGAAACATCTGTGGGAAGGATCCTAGAAACCTGGGTACAGCGCCCCCCTGTGGCCAGACGCAACAAGGTAACTGCTGGAACTGTGTATGCCTGTTTGTAACCCATGCTTTGATTGTAACTGTACTCTGACATATGTATATTCTGTAGATTCCCTATTGTATATATTGTAGTTTCTAGTGTGCTTTAGGCTGATTAAATTATATAATTAATCTTGGGCTGTTCTGTTATCTCGATCTTGAATCCCACGTCTGTGTGTTCGGCTAATAGTTACCGTGAAGCGGTTGGTGGCAGCGAGTTGTGCCAAGGATTATTGTGGGGAGGCCAGTGAGATTCAGGGAGGTTTTATATATTCCGCCCGCGGAGGTCGGGGGAATATATACCCTACTCTCACCGGGGACCCTTCAATAATCGGCATAAGTAGTATAGCGGCCTCCTTGCTTATTGTCGGGCAATTCCATAATTGGCCTGACTATAAGAGGGGCGCTAGAGAGCGCGTCACGTGCTCTGTCTGTCGGTCGGGAGGTATAAAGGAGGGGTGACCCCCACTTGTTACCCCCCGATTGTGACGTACTGGTAGCCAGCGCGGGGAATTTCTGAGTGACCCCCCCCGGTGGTTTGTGACAGAAGCCACAGCCTCCACCATATCCGCAGTTCACATCCCCGGCGTAGAAAACTGGGAAGCAGACTTCCTCAGTCGCCAGGGCATGGACGCAGGGGAATGGTCCCTTCACCCAGACGTGTTTCAGGAAATCTGTCGCCGCTGGGGGGTGCCGGACGTCGACCTAATGGCGTCACGGCACAACAACAAGGTCCCAACCTTCATGGCACGGTCTCGCGATCAAAGAGCACTGGCGGCAGACGCCCTAGTGCAAGATTGGTCGCAGTTCCGGCTCCCTTATGTGTTTCCACCTCTGGCACTCTTGCCCAGAGTGCTACGCAAGATCAGATCCGATTGCAGCCGCGTCATACTTGTCGCCCCAGACTGGCCGAGGAGGGCGTGGTATCCGGATCTGTGGCAGCTCACGGTCGGCCAACCGTGGGCACTCCCAGACCGACCAGACTTACTGTCCCAAGGGCCGTTTTTCCATCGGAATTCTGCGGCCCTGAACCTGACTGTGTGGCCATTGAGTCCTGGATCCTAGCGTCTTCAGGATTGTCCCAAGGGGTCGTTGCCACCATGAGACAGGCTAGGAAGCCCACGTCCGCTAAGATCTACCACAGAACGTGGAGGATATTCTTATCCTGGTCCTCTGCTCAGGGAGTGTCTCCCTGGCCATTTGCATTGCCTACCTTTCTTTCTTTCCTGCAATCTGGGTTAGAAAAAGGTTTGTCGCTCAGCTCCCTTAAAGGTCAGGTCTCGGCGCTATCCGTCTTTTTTCAGAGGCGTTTGGCACGCCTTCCTAAGGTGCGCACGTTCCTACAGGGGGTTTGCCATATCGTACCCCCGTACAAGCGGCCGTTAGATCCATGGGATCTAAACAGGGTACTAGTTGCCCTCCAGAAGCCGCCCTTCGAGCCTCTGAGGGAGGTTTCACTTTCTAGACTATCACAGAAAGTGGCTTTTCTGGTAGCGATCACATCTCTTCGGAGAGTGTCTGAGCTGGCAGCACTATCATCCAAGGCTCCCTTCCTGGTCTTCCACCAGGACAAGGTTGTGCTGCGCCCCATTCAGGAGTTTCTCCCGAAGGTGGTATCCTCTTTTCATCTTAATCAGGATATCTCTTTGCCTTCGTTTTGTCCTCATGCAGTTCATCGGTATGAGAAAGATTTACATTTGTTAGATCTGGTGAGAGCACTCAGAATCTACATCTCCCGCACGGCGCCCTTGCGCCGTTCGGATGCACTCTTTGTCCTTGTCGCTGGTCAGCGCAAAGGGTCGCAGGCTTCTAAGGCCACCCTGGCTCGATGGATCAAAGAACCAATTATTGAAGCCTACCGTTCTGCTGGGCTTCCGGTTCCATCAGGGCTGAAGGCCCATTCTACCAGAGCCGTGGGTGCATCCTGGGCATTACGACACCAGGCTACGGCTCAACAGGTGTGCCAGGCAGCTACCTGGTCGAGTTTGCACACTTTCACCAAACATTATCAGGTGCATACCTATGCTTCGGCGGACGCCAGCCTAGGTAGAAGAGTCCTGCAGGCGGCAGTTGCCTCCCCATAGGGGAGGGCTGTCTTGCAGCTCTAACATGAGGTATTTCTTTACCCACCCAGGGACAGCTTTTGGACGTCCCAATCGTCTGGGTCTCCCAATAGAGCGCTGAAGAAGAAGGGAATTTTGTTACTTACCGTAAATTCCTTTTCTTCTAGCTCTTATTGGGAGACCCAGCACCCGCCCTGTTGTCCTTCGGGATTTTTGGTTTGTTTGCGGGTACACATGTTGTTCATGTTGAACGGTTTTCAGTTCTCCGATGTTACTCGGAGTGAATTTGTTTAAACCAGTTATTGGCTTTCCTCCTTCTTGCTTTTGCACTAAAACTGGTGAGCCAGTGATCCCACTGGGGGTGTATAGCCAGAAGGGGAGGGGCCTTACACTTTTTAGTGTAATTGCTTTGTGTGGCCTCCGGAGGCAGTGCTATACACCCAATCGTCTGGGTCTCCCAATAAGAGCTAGAAGAAAAGGAATTTACGGTAAGTAACAAAATTCCCTTCTTTCAAGTGTGGGAGGGAACCGGAGTGCCCGGAGGAAACCCACGCAAACACGGGGAGAACATACAAACTCCTTGCAGATGTTGTCCTTAGTGGGACTAGAACACAGGACCCCAGTGCTGCAAGACTGCAGTGCTAACCACTGAGCCACCGTGCCGCCCATGATATATGTATAATAATCTATAATGAGCAGGACTGGAAGTAACAGCAGAGGCAGCAGCACTGGATACAGGTAAGTGTAAAAATTGTTTATTTTTGTGACCTGTGTTTTCTCTGGTGCGTGTCACACTGATCACGTCTGTGTTTGGTCCGTGTGACACCCGTGTTGCCGGCACAAAACTGACATGTTGCTGTGTGGAGCACACTGACACGCGTGTGCTACAAACAGTCCATTTCGAAACAGACGTGTGCATAGACCCATTAAGATCAATGGATGTCTGTGCCTCCGGTACGTGTGAAAATGGACGTCACACATACTGGAAACACTGATCTGTGAAGGAGGCCTTAAAACTGAAATATGGGATTAATTAGTACAGCTAAAGTAATCATACACTGGAAATCCAGGCTAGTAAGGACACGAACAACCTTAGGATTGTATGCAAAAGGGAAAAGAAGGGAATTTTGTTACTTACCGTAAATTCCTTTTCTTCTAGCTCCTATTGGGAGACCCAGACGATTGGGTGTATAGCACTGCCTCCGGAGGCCACACAAAGCATTACACTAAAAAGTGTAAGGCCCCTCCCCTTCTGGCTATACACCCCCCGTGGGATCACTGGCTCACCAGTTTTAGTGCAAAAGCAAGAAGGAGGAAAGCCAAGAACTGGTTTAAACAAATTCACTCCGAAGTAACATCGGAGAACTGAAAACCATTCAACATGAACAACATGTGTACCCGAAAAACAACCAAAAATCCCGAAGGACAACAGGGCGGGTGCTGGGTCTCCCAATAGGAGCTAGAAGAAAAGGAATTTACGGTAAGTAACAAAATTCCCTTCTTCTTCGGCGCTCCATTGGGAGACCCAGACGATTGGGACGTCCAAAAGCTGTCCCTGGGTGGGTAAAGAAATACCTCATGCTAGAGCTGCAAAGACAGCCCTCCCCTACGGGGAGGCAACTGCCGCCTGCAGGACTCTTCTACCTAGGCTGGCGTCCGCCGAAGCATAGGTATGCACCTGATAATGTTTGGTGAAAGTGTGCAGACTCGACCAGGTAGCTGCCTGGCACACCTGTTGAGCCGTAGCCTGGTGTCGCAATGCCCAGGACGCACCCACGGCTCTGGTAGAATGGGCCTTCAGCCCTGATGGAACCGGAAGCCCAGCAGAACGGTAGGCTTCAAGAATTGGTTCTTTGATCCACCGAGCCAGGGTGGCTTTGGAAGCCTGCGACCCTTTGCGCTTACCAGCGACAAGGACAAAGAGTGCATCCGAGCGGCGCAGGGGCGCCGTGCGGGAAATGTAGATTCTGAGTGCTCTCACCAGATCCAACAAATGTAAATCCTTTTCATACCGATGAACTGCATGCGGATAAAAGGAAGGCAAGGAGATATCCTGATTAAGATGAAAAGAGGATACCACCTTAAAGAGAAACTCCTGAATGGGGCGCAGCACTACCTTGTCCTGGTGGAACACCAGGAAAGGAGCTTTGGATGACAGCGCTGCTAGTTCAGACACTCTCCGAAGAGACGTGACCGCTACCAGAAAGGCCACTTTCTGTGAGAGTCGAGAAAGTGACACATCCCTCAGAGGCTCGAATGGCGGCTTCTGGAGAGTAACAAGGACTTTCTTTAGATCCCACGGATCTAAAGGCCGCCTGTACGGAGGTACGATATGACAAACCCCCTGCAGGAACGTGCGCACCTGAGAAAGTCGTGCTAGACGCTTCTGAAAAAACACGGATAGTGCGGAGACTTGCCCTTTAAGGGAGCCGAGCGACAAGCCCTTTTCCAACCCAGCTTGCAGGAAGGAAAGAAAGACAGGTAACGCGAATGGCCAGGGAGATACTCCTTGTGCAGAGCACCAGGATAAGAAAATCTTCCACGTTCAGTGGTAGATCTTAGCAGACGTGGACTTCCTAGCCTGTCTCATGGTGGCAACGACCCCTTGGGATAATCCTGAAGACGCTATCATCCAGGACTCAATGGCCACACAGTCAGGTTCAGGGCCGCAGAATTCCGATGGAAAAACGGCCCTTGGGACAGTAAGTCTGGTCGGTCTGGTAGTGCCCACGGTTGGCCGACCGTGAGATGCCACAGATCCGGGTACCACGACCTCCTCGGCCAGTCTGGGGCGACGAGTATGACGCGGCCGCAATCGGATCTGATCTTGCGTAACACTCTGGGCAAGAGTGCCAGAGGTGGAAACACATAAGGGAGCCGGAACTGCGACCAATCTTGCACCAAGGCGTCTGCCGCCAGAGCTCTTTGATCGCGAGACCGCGCTATGAAGGTCGGGACCTTGTTGTTGTGCCGAGACGCCATTAGGTCGACGTCCGGCACCCCCCAGCGGCGGCAGATTTCCTGAAACACGTCCGGGTGAAGGGACCATTCCCCTGCGTCCATGCCCTGGCGACTGAGGAAGTCTGCTTCCCAGTTTTCTACGCCCGGGATGTGAACCGCTGATATGGTGGATGCTCTTTCCTCCACCCACATCAGAATCCGCCTGACTTCCTGGAAGGCTTGCCGACTGCGTGTCCCTCCTTGGTGGTTGATGTATGCCACCGCTGTGGAGTTGTCCGACTGAATTCGGATCTGCTTTCCTTCCAGCCACTGCTGGAAGGCTAATAGGGCAAGATACACTGCCCTGATTTCAAGAACATTGATCTGAAGGGTGGACTCCTGCTGAGTCCACGTCCCTTGAGCCCTGTGGTGGAGAAAAACTGCTCCCCACCCTGACAGACTCGCGTCTGTCGTGACCACTGCCCAGGATGGGGGTAGGAAGGATCTTCCCTGCGTTAATGAGGTGGGAAGGAGCCACCATAGCAGAGAATCCTTGGCCGTCTGAGAAAGGGAGACTTTCCTGTCTAGGGAAGTTGTCTTCCCGTCCCACTGGCGGAGAATGTCCCATTGAAGTGGACGCAGATGAAACTGCGCGAACGGGACTGCCTCCATTGCTGCCACCATCTTCCCTAGGAAGTGCATGAGGCGCCTTAAGGGGTGCGACTGACCCTGAAGGAGAGACTGCACCCCTGTCCGTAGAGACCGCTGCTTGTCCAGCGGAAGCTTCACTATCGCTGAGAGAGTATGAAACTCCATGCCAAGATACGTTAGTGATTGAGTCGGTGCCAGGTTTGACTTTGAAAAGTTGATGATCCACCCGAAAGTCTGGAGAGTCTCCAGCGCAACATTCAGGCTGTGTTGGCATGCCTCTTGAGAGGGTGCTTTGACAAGTAGATCGTCTAAGTAAGGGATCACCGAATGACCCTGAGAATGCAAGACTGCTACCACTGCCGCCATGACCTTGGTGAAAACCCGTGGGGCTGTCGCCAGACCAAATGGCAGAGCTACGAACTGGAGATGGTCGTCTCCTATCACGAAACGTAGGAAACGTTGGTGTTCTGTAGCAATCGGCACGTGGAGATAAGCATCTTTGATGTCTATTGATGCAAGGAAATCTCCTTGAGACATTGAGGCAATGACAGAGCGGAGGGATTCCATCCGGAACCGCCTGGCGTTCACATGCTTGTTGAGCAGCTTTAGGTCCAGAACAGGACGGAACGAGCCGTCCTTTTTTGGAACCACGAAGAGATTGGAGTAAAAACCTTGCCCTTGTTCCTGCAGAGGAACAGGGATCACCACTCCCTCTGCTTTTAGTGAGCACACCGCCTGCAGAAGGGCATCTGCTCGGTCGGGATGTGGGGAGGTTCTGAAGAACCGAGGCGGAGGACGAGAATTGAATTCTATCCTGTACCCGTGAGACAAAATGTCCGCTACCCACCGGTCTTTGACCTGTGGTAGCCAAATGTCGCAAAAGCGGGAGAGCCTGCCACCGACCGAGGATGCGGAGGGCTGAGGCCGAAAGTCATGAGGCAGCCGCCTTGGAAGCGGTTCCTCCGGTTGCTTTCTTGGGGCGTGACTGAGCCCGCCAGGAATCTGAGCTCCTTTGCTCCTTCTGAGTTCCTTTGGACGAGGAGAAATGGGTCTTGCTGGAGCCTCGAAAGGACCGAAACCTCGACTGCCACTTCCTCTGTTGAGGTTTGCTTGATCTGGGCTGGGGTAAGGAGGAGTCCTTACCCTTGGATTGTTTAATAATTTCAGCCAATTGTTCACCAAACAGTCTATCTACAGATAGCGGCAAGCTGGTTAAACATTTTTTGGAAGCAGAATCCGCTTTCCATTCCTTTAACCACAAGGCTCTGCGCAAGACAACAGAGTTGGCAGACGCAATTGAGGTACGGCTTGTAGAGTCCAGGACAGCGTTGATAGCGTAAGTCGCAAACGCAGACATTTGCGAGGTTAGGGACGCTACTCGCGGCACTGCTGGACATATGAGAGAGTCCACCTGTGCCAGGCCAGCCGAAATAGCTTGGAGTGCCCACACGGCCGCGAATGCTGGAGCAAACGACGCGCCAATAGCTTCATAGACAGACTTTAACCAAAGGTCCATCTGTCTGTCATTGGCATCTTTAAGTGAAGCCCCATCTTCCACTGCAACTATGGATCTAGCTGCAAGCCTGGAGATTGGGGGATCCACCTTTGGACACTGTGTCCAGCGTTTGACCACGTCAGGGGGAAAGGGATAACGTGTATCCTTAAGACGTTTGGAGAAACGCTTATCTGGGTAGGCATGGTGTTTCTGGACTGATTCTCTGAAGTCAGCGTGGTCCAGAAAAGTACTCAGTTTAGGCTTGGGATACCTGAAATGGAACTTCTCCTGCTGTGCAGCTGCCTCCTCTGCAGAAGGGGCTGGGGGAGAAATATCCAACAGTCTATTGATGGCCGCTATAAGGTCATTTACCATGGCGTCACCATCAGGAGTATCCAGATTGAGAGCGGTTTCAGGATTAGACTCCTGATCACCCTCCTCTCTCATCATGTAGAGACTCTTCTCGCTGAGACCCTGATCCGCGTGATGACGTGGGGGGTCTCTCCCAGCGAGCACGCTTAGGCTGCCTGGGGCTGTCATCTGAATCAGAGCCGTCAGGTTGAGATGGCTGGGACCCCCTTGAAGCACTGATTAACTCCAACTGAGGGGGACCGGGGAACATTGCCGCAGCAGTGTCCATGGACTGAGTAACTGGCCTGGCCTGCAAGGTCTCTAGGATTTTTGTCATAGTGACAGACATCCTGTCAGCAAAAACAGCAAACTCTGTCCCCGTCACCGGGACAGGGTTCACTGGCGACTCTGCCTGGGCCACTACCACCATAGGCTCCGGCTGACGAAGTGGCACAGGGACCGAACATTGCACACAATGGGGGTCATTGTAACCTGCCGGTAGATTAGCCCCACAAGCTGCACAAGCAGCGTTCACAGCCTGTGTCTTGGCACCCTTGCGTTTTGCGGATGACATGTTGTCGTCTCCTCAGAGCAATAGGGGTATACAGCCAAGAAGCGACCTTACAGTGCAATATATATAGATATATCTGGTACAGGAAAAAGTACACCAAATAACACTGTGGCACTAGTGGGGCCAGCACGAATGTGCTGCTTACCACCCGCTTAACGCGGGTGTGTGGTCGCCAGAAATCCCTTGTCTGGGTCTCCCAGAGCCTGTGTCCGTTCCCCAGCCAGACT
The DNA here is from genome assembly GCF_048569485.1 of Anomaloglossus baeobatrachus. Lineage (NCBI taxonomy): Eukaryota > Metazoa > Chordata > Amphibia > Anura > Aromobatidae > Anomaloglossus > Anomaloglossus baeobatrachus. Next base: position 178,186,589 of record NC_134359.1, read on the forward strand.
GCATGCAGGAATGGCTGCCGGCGTCTCTGTGGAGGGGGGGCGGGCCCTGGATGTGCTCAGACAAAAAGCGGGAAAGCTGCGTCCCACTGTGCCCAGTGAGAGGGCTGGAGCATGTAAATAAGGCTCCAGCCCTCGGCGCTGACGATTGCACAACGCCTGTCCCCTTCCCTGAGTGACAGGGAGGGGGCGGGAACGAAGCGGAGCTAGGCCGCAAAAGCCGGGGACTAGATTTATAAGCGCCGCCGTCGTAAAAGCACGGTCGGCGCTAAGTCCCCGGCGCACTACAAGTCCCAGCCGCGCCGCCGCTCCCAGAGCGGCCGGCGCGGTAGTTCCCAACACATAAAGTCACTCAGCCAAGCTGCAGTGACTCAAACCCCAGCGCGCAGCGCTACTGTCCCCGGCGCACTAGCACACCCAGCAAGTCTGGAGTGTGCGCGGCCAGTCCATAGGGGGACACAGAGTACCTGAATGTTGCAGGGCCTTGTCCCTGAACGGTACCCCGGCTCCTTATCCAGCAGGTTCAATGGGTCTGTGGACGGAGCCCAGCCTCAGGGCTTGGAGGCCGGTAAGATCCCACTTCCTCAGAGCCCCACAGGGGGATGGGGAAGGAAAACAGCATGTGGGCTCCCGCCTCCGTACCCGCAATGGGTACCTCAACCTTACAAACCGCAAGTGGGGTGAGAAGGGAGCATGCTGGGGGCCCTAGTATGGGCCCTCTTTTCTTCCATCCGACATAGTCAGCAGCTGCTGCTGACTAAACAGTGGAGCTATGCGTGGATGTCTGACCTCCTTCGCACAAAGCAGAAAACTGGTGAGCCAGTGATCCCACTGGGGGTGTATAGCCAGAAGGGGAGGGGCCTTACACTTTTTAGTGTAATGCTTTGTGTGGCCTCCGGAGGCAGTGCTATACACCCAATCGTCTGGGTCTCCCAATGGAGCGCCGAAGAAAATCTTTTTTTTAATGATAATGCAGAAGAATATTAACACATAAAAATGGGAAGGAAAGATTCCCCCTCCCCCCCACCCCCATATACAAGAATAGCGCACACACCACTGGCACCTCAGACATAAATAATGAATATGCAAATAAACAATGAGGAGGCATATGAAGAGGTTACATAGCAATGCCGCACATAATGAAACCAACAGTTAATGGTACAGAGCAAGTAAAGCCTGAATACAACACCAAGTATATGATCAGTAGTAGAGGTGCACCTATACCAGATATATATATATCTATATAATCTATATCTCAATTTGTCAGATCCTTTGGAGGACTATATCTTGCGGATGATCACTTCTATCTACAAACTACTGCGGTATTGTGGTCTATATAGCCACAGGCTGGGTTTCTAGGGAACCCTGTGATGGTAGGCATGGAGGCCTTCAACAGATATCTGCTAGTCATGGCAGCCCATTCTGTTCAGGGCTGTTCATTTTCACAGATTGACAGCTGCATTTAACTGTCCACCCTCAAATGTTAGAGGCAGCTCCTGCCTGTAAGGCTATGTGCGCACGTTGCGTAAATGCATGCAGTTACGCTGCGCTTTGTAGCGCAGCGTAACTGCATGCGTCCTGCGTCCCCTGCACAGTCTATGGAGATTGTGCAGGGGCCGTGCACACGTGGCGTTTTAGAGTGCAGTGCTTCGGCTACTGCCGAAGCGCTGCATTCTAAGAAGTGACATCTCTTTCCTGCACTTTGCCGGCAGCTCCTGCTCTGTCTATGGCAGGAGCTGCAGGCAGAGCGCATGGAATCTGCTTTTTTTTTTTTTTTTTTTTCACTACGGACATTTCTGCAGCGATTTAAAGCGCACATGTGCTCTTCAGATCGCTGCAGAAATTTCTGCAGTGACTGTACGCAACGTGCGCACATAGCCTAACAGACATCTTCTCGCTATGGGGTGTGCTCAACCTCTGAGCCCGGTTTCCACTTGTGAAGTAGATTTAATGAAGGATATTCCGAAGTTACTGAACTGATTGAGGTTCAAGTATTTCTTTTGTGCATGGCAGCTGTCACTGGGAGAAAATGTTGAGTGCATATAAAGGTGTCTCAGTATTGGACTTCATTCACCAGTCCATGATTCTTCTCATATGTAAAAACCTGGATCGTTGCTAAATCAGCGTTTTGCATCTGAGCCTCAACAGTGTTGTCATTTTTTACTGTCAGTGTTTCATCAGGTATTGTCACTGGTTGGGGGAGCTGAACTTCAAAGTTTCAGTTGCATTCTTTGTGCTGAGGTGTTCCCTGGCCCATAGGTTTGTATGGCTAAGTTTGATCAATGACTCTGCAAAATGACGGAGACATATGTTTTTGATTGGCCAATCGGTCCTAAAAAAAATAACAGTAAATTAAAGCATTTCATAGTTTGAGTACATGTTCTGTGAAGAACACATAAAATGGACATCTGAATGAGGCCTAAAATGTATTAACTGAAATATATTCACCTATTAGCATTATGAGCATAGCAGGTGTCAATAGAGAATCTGTGATAATGGTTTTTCCTTTATGAGCTGCGGCCACCACCATTCAGCAACGGAAATCCTAGTGACAGGTTCCCTTTAAGTATAGAGATTACATACAATACACGTTTGGTGCAAGTGTTTTGCAAAGCATCTGTAGCCTGGTTCTTGTTTAAAGGGAACCTATCACCAGGATTTTCGTATATAAGTTAAAGCCAGTGCTATACTGGCACGATCCGGCTGATTCTCTACATACCTTTAGTGGTCAAATCTCCAGCTTCTTGAGTGACAGTATCTGAGGATCCGATAATAGGCGGGGGGAGGGAGGAGTATTAAGACTTCTCCCCTCCACCTGTTAGAATTAGCAAAGTATTATACAGTCAATTTAATTTTTTAACTTGCAGGACCTGTGCTGAGGTCATACCCATGTTACCAGAAGGGGCGGGACCTCAGCCAACATGGCTCAGGAAGCAAAATTTTTGTTGGCTGAGGCACCGCCCCTCTGGTCACATGGCTGACCTCACACAGGTCCTGCAAGTCAAACATTAAATCGATTGTTTAATACTTTGCTAATTCTAACAGGGGGAGGGGAGAAGTCTGAATACTCCTCCCTCCCCCGCCTATTATCGGCTTATCAGATGCTGTCACTCAAGAAGCTGGTGATTTTATAAACTTAAGGTTTTGAAATCTAAGAAAATAAATATCTGAGCTGACCACTAAAGGTATGTAGAGAATCAGCCTGATAGTGCCAGTATAGCACTGACTTTAGGTTATGAGGGGCTTCTAAGTCTTTGGCTTTACCCAGCAAGAAATGAGAGAGAGTGATGAAACTTTACATTTATTACACATACTCTTCACTGATGTAAACACACGTCTTACATCGGTATTCCAAGTTCTGTAAGCCTAGCAAAAAAAGATTTTAGTTGTGCCTCAAACCAGGCATCCGTAGCAGTCATGGCATCAGAAATGGTGTGAAATTTGGTACCCTTGAGGTTTCTTCAGGTTTGGAAACAGATGATAGTCGGGAGGGAGCTAGATCTGGTGAATAAGGTGGGTGGTCAACTAGCTGGAAGCCCAGTTCTGCCGTTGTGGCTTGTTCAGTGTGAACAGGAATAAGATTCCTTTGGACAGCTCGTCACGCCTTTGGGCCTTCAGAGCTACCTTGAATTGGTCCAAAAGTTCAATGTATTAAGCTCTGTGCCCACGTGTGTGTATTGCATGCAGTTACGCTGCGTTCTGCACTGCAGCGTAACTGCATGCGTCCCCTGCACAATCTATGAATGTGCATAATCCATGCCCATGTTGCGTTTTAGAACGCAGCGATTTTCATGCTACCAAATCGCTGCGTTCTAAAAAGCAATATGTCACTACTTTCGTGCGCTTTTGCATGCTGTCTCCATTCTGTTTATAGGGAGAGGCAGCATCCAGAGCGCACGAATTCTGCAGTCACCAAAGTTTCAGAACGGAGCTTTTCAGCTGCGCTCTGAAGCGAACATGCAGTGACAATACGCTGCAGTGCAGAGCGCACACACATGGGCACATAGCCTTACCTTGCATTGATGGTGGAACCCTTTTGAAAGTGGTGCACTAGCGGCACGCCCTCGTTATCCCAGAACACAGACGCCATCACCTTAGTGACTGATATTTGCACCCTGAACTTGTTTGGATGAGGACAACCACTGTACCTCCAGTCTTTTGACTGCTCCTTGTTTTTAGGGTCACACAAATAAATCCAGGTCTCATCCATAGTGACCGGTCGATCCAAGAAGTTCTTATGAGCCGGAAACGCTGACAAATGGACCGGGAAGTTGTCACTCGCATGCTTCTCTGATCTGTTGTCACACATTTGGGGACCCACTTTGCAGATAGCTTCCTCATGTCCAAATGTTCATGGAAAATTACACAAACTTTCTAGGGAAATCCCCATGATGTGTTCTATTGCTTTTAGCTGAAATTCGTGGATTCTCCAGTATGAGGTTGTGCACCGCATCAACAATCTCTGGAACAATCACTCTCCGTCGTCCAGAATGTTCCTCCTCGTTGGTGCTGAAGTGGCCCGTTTTTTAAATTTGGCAACCCGGTTCTTAACTGTGGAATATGAAGGCCATCGATCCCCCAATATCTGCTACTTATCACCATGAATATCCTTCACGGACTTTCTTTGCAGAAACAAGAATTTTATCCCTCCTCTGCTCTCAGTTACTGTGAATATCGCATTAGACTCCGCCATTTTGTCTTCCCGCATGCGTAGAACACTGTTGCCATAAGCAACAAACACAAAATTTTGGAAACACATATTAGACACAAGGCTTATATGATGTAACATTTGTTACCATAGAAACAAAAAAAAATCACAAAGCCAAAAGACTTATCAGCAGCCCCTCGTATATTCGAAAATCCTGGTGATTGGATCCCTTTTATTCACCTTATAACGGAGAGTAGTGAAGTAGGGCTTTCAAAGCCGCGCCAAAGACCATTATGACCGGTTGTAAGATTAATGTTACTTTTTATTACATATTCAGGTCAACGTGTTTCTGGAGTCTCTGCTCCCTTCCTCAGGACATACAGGAAGAAGTACACCAAATCTGTTGGCAGATTTGATGTACTTTTTCCTGTAGGCAGATTTGATGTACTTTTTCCTGTATGTCCTGAGGAAGGGAGCAAAGACTCCAGAAACGCGTTGACCTGAATATGTAATAAAAAAAAGTAACATTAATCTTACAATCGGTCATAGTGGTCTTTGGTGCGGCTTTGAAAGCCCTACTTCACTACTCTCAGTTATCAGCCATCCTGGGTGCTGCTGCCGTTGACCTGGATTCCATGCATGCATAGTAGTTGTGACTTTCACAACTCTTATTTGGTGAGTGTATTTTACTCTTATCACCCTATATTTACTCGGGTGAGACCCTATTGCTCTTCTTTTTTCCACAGTTCTTGCTTTTATTCACCTTAGAAGTTTAGGTGCAATAACCTCTTCATGCATCGGGGAAGGACTGTAGATAAGGTCTTTGGCTTTGCCATGGCCCCTTCACATTTGTATGAGTCTCCTCTTTTTGCTCTAGCACTACGCTTGCCACTTGCGCACTTACACATTCATCTCTCGGAGCTCTCCAGACAAAATATTGTTGTCCACTACTTTATCATGGATGGCCTATCCTTATGATGGCCATCAACGTCTCATCAGCCGCAGTCCGACACTCTGGAAATTCTCCCCCCACTACTCCTCCCCCCACTACTCCAATCAGCTGCTGTCGACTGGAAATGCTCAGTTCTGGAGCTGCCCAGTCTTCTAATATTTGTCTGGGGCTGGGTACTGCACATTCGCTTTATATTAATCTGAATGAGGCCTTCGTGTTTAAGGGCAAATAGTAAGACTATGTGCGCATGTAGCGTTCTGCCCTGCAGTAATTTCTGCAGCGATTTGAACAGCACACGTGCGCTTCAAATCGCTGCAGAAAGAGTCCATAATGGAAAAAAAAAGCCGATTCCATGTGCTCTGACTGCAGCCCCTCCCATAGACAGAGCAGGAGCTGCAGGCAGAGCGCAGGAAAGAAGTGACATGTCACTTCTTAGAACGTGCGCTTCAGGCAGCAGCCGAAGCGCTGCACTCTAATACACCACGTGCGCACATCTCCTGCATAATCTTCATAGATTATGCTGGGGACAAAGGATGCATGCAGTTACGCTGCAGTGCAGATCGCAGCGTAACTGCATGCAAATACGCAACGTGCGAACATAGCCTAACAAGTGTTATGGCAGTGATTCCCTAACTCCAGTTTACCTTGGCAATACTGAGGTGGCTTTCAAGGTAGCTGATAAGTATAAGTGCACATTATTTTTTATTATGCTTGCTTATATAATGCCATTAAAGGGGTTGTCCTCTACCAAGACAATCCCTTATCATTCCCCATGTTTGCCACATAAAAAAAACCTCTGATGCTGGAACAGCGCTGACGCGGGAGGTGAGTGTAACTGGTTTTTATGGGGGCAAACACAGGGAATGAGAGAAGTATGTCCTAGTAGTGAGCAACCCCTTCAATTTCACAGCGCTTTAAAGACTTAGTTTTCTTTTTCTATTTTCTTTTATTCATAATAAGTGGCTATATAACGCAAATAGTGAACTGATTTGCTTGGTTAGGTCACTTAGGCTAAGTTCACATTTCCGCTAAAATCTATCAGTCACAATCCGCTGCTCTTGTAAACAGCGGAATCCGTTTAGCGGATTCCGCTGCTCCCATAGACTTGTATGAGCAGCGGATTGTGACTGATGATGCTGCGTTGCACCCTCCGCCCGACTGATCAGTCGTGGAACGACTGACCGCCGGGCGGGAGGAACGCAGCATGTAACGTTTTTTGAGCAGCGAGATCCGTCGGATTTCGCTGCGCATGCTCTCTGGCTCCCTGCACACGTCACCAGCTTTGGTTGGTTACCCGATATTTACCCTGGTTACGGTGCAAGGAGCCAGCGCTAAGCGGTGTAGGCCCGTAACCAAGGTAAATATCGGGTAACCAAGGTAAACATCGGGTGCTTTGCTGTTACCCGATATTTAGGCTGGTTACGTGTGCAGGGAGGCCGACACTTCCCCGCTCGGCCCCGCCCCCTCCCGCACTCCGCACATGTATGTACACACACACACACACACACCTGTCCCCAGCCATGCAGACAAGCACTGACACCCTCGTCTGGCCCCGCCCCCTGCTCGGCTTCGCCCCCTCCCGCACTTTGCATGTGCACACACACATACATACATACATACATACATACATACATACATACATACATACATACATACATACATACATACATACATACATACATACATACATACACACTCACTCACCTGTCCCCAGCCATGCAGACCGCAGCACTTCTACTGACATCCTCAGTGCCTGGCCCCGCCCCCCGCTCGGCTCCGCCCCCTCCCGCACTTTGCATGTGCATACATACATACATACATACATACATACATACATACATACATACATACATACATACATACATACATACATACATACATACATACATACACACACTCACTCACAGATACACTCACCTGTCCCCAGCCATGCAGACCGCAGCACTTCCACTGACATCCTCAGCGCCTGGCCCCGCCCCCCGCTCAGCTCTGCCCCCGAACTCCGCCCCCCCGCACACAACGGAATCCGACAAAGAATTCTGTTCTTTGTCATCCGTTGTACAGCGTTGAACAGCGCATCAGTCACATGCGTCAAGCGACGCATGTGACTGATACAAATCAACGGAAATGTGAACTTAGCCTTAGTCACGTTATGGATTTTGAAGCCTGAGCAGGTTAAAGAACCTTAACTGGTATATAGTCTATGCCCTTACAGGCAGGTAGTTGCTACTTGCTTGTTGTACCCAGCCCCATTCTCGAACGTCACAGACTGCTCCTTCCAGCGATTGTGGCTTCATCAACAGAGCGGAGGCTTCTTTTTCTCTGTGAAGACGGGCGAGACAGCAGACTTCATTCTTATTGACAGACGCCTCCCCCGCTGCCTAACTGGAGGAGTCGGTTGTTAATCAGCATGTCAGTAGTCCCAACCCTTCAGCAGAGCGGATGAGAAGCTGTTGCTCTCACGTGACGTCTGTGGAAGCGGCTGGATCACCGGCAAGAGCGGTCTGTGACTGGTGAAGAACGACGCTGGGCACAACAGGCAAATGGTAACAAACACGTAGTTGCTGTGTCCTGGATATACCCTTTTAAAAAGACTGAACATATGCGCAATGTTTTGTTTCTTTCTTCATAGTTTTTTTTTGTTTTTTTTTTTTTTTACTTTTTGCACTTTCAGGCATAATTCAACTAAGTCATCAGTTATTATTTGACTTTAGCCTGTCACTGACTAGTGCCAGTGTTGTGCCACATCTTCTTATGTATTGCAACTAGCAATCCAAGATATACATTTATTTTCAATGCAGTCTGCAGTCTAAATAACGCCACTGAACCTGATCACCCGATATTACAGGCCACCCCTTCTAGCCATTTACTTTAAACTGAGTGACTGGTGCAGCACTATACTATGCATGCTCTAGAATGGTAGCTACCATTTCATATTTGAGGACCAGCTATCAGGGCAGTCAAAGCCATTATGGCATTGATTACTTTTTTTTATACATTCAATTAGCTTTCAGAGTTTTGATCCTAAAGATTTTAAACTCCATCCTGTTCTTTTTCTGTTAAGGTTAATATTGAAGAAGGAAAATACAGAAGTCTTCATTTGACACGTTTATTATATGAGAATTTTTTGAAGCTCAGAAATAAGTGAAGCTGAAATATGAAAAAAAAAAAAAGTATGCATGCTAATTGTAAGAACTGAAGCCCTACTTGTAGAATTTTAAGAAATATTTATGAAGTCAGGAAGATGAAAAGAAGTCAGAATTTGAAAATGAAGAATGAAGAAAGAAATAAAAATGAAGTTTAAGATAAGAAGTAATCTGGCATCATAAAGCTCTACGCTAAGTAATTACTAGTCTGTTTCTGTGTCCCTGTATATATCAAATTATATACATGCATGCATTATTTGTTAAAGCAAGCATACAGGGTATATAAAACATGTAGGTAACAAAATGGGGTTGTAATTAAATTTCACTCAAGACTCCTACTAAAGACTTCAACTTTAAAAGTAGGGTATATTTTAATATAGTGGCATCTGTTATTTGGGCTTAATGTGTGATTTATGTTATAGGAATCTCGATCTGCTTCAAGGAGTGGAAGTGCTCGACGCTCAGGCAAGTCTGCAAGCCACTCTCCCAATCGTTCTCCAGCACGATCTCGCTCAAAAGAGGGGTCAAGACGATCAAGATCCAAATCTAGATCCAGATCTGAATCGAGGTTTGTTTTCACGGTTCTGTTTGTTCTCTATTGGTAATGGGCTTCCAGGCTGAATATACATTTCTGCAGTCAGTCGAGTCCTTACTTTCGGTATTCCACCTCTGCTGCCATCTTGAGTGGTCAGCTCCTGGAAGCAATTATGCAAATTAACGACTGCTCAAGCTGACAGTGCCTATTCATATTCTTCTTACAGCGTGCATATTCACATTGATAGTGTACAATGTTTGACAATTTGCTGACACAAAGTAACGGCAGAAAAGATGTTCAGCTCTGGAAAGCCCTTTTTAAATGCAGTTATTCCTATAGTAATAAAACTTAAGCTAAACAAATACCTTCACTCCTCCCCATACCACCCCTCCCCCTTTTGCAGATCAAGATCAAGGAGAAGTTCTCGTCGTCACTATACAAGATCTCGTACTCGTTCTCGATCCCACCGAAGATCAAGAAGCCGTTCCTATAGTAGAGATTATAGACGACGTCACAGCCATAGTCACTCTCCTATGTCAAATCGTAGACGTCATGTAGGCAATAGAGTAAGTTTACACATTTTTTTAGTAAAGCCTTCAATTTTCCATGAAAGCTTTTTTAAAAAAAAAATTAAATCCTGTTACTTTGTGTTTTTACTTTCTAGGCAAACCCTGATCCAAACTGTTGCTTAGGGGTGTTTGGCCTAAGTCTTTATACCACAGAGCGTGACCTAAGAGAAGTGTTTTCAAAATATGGTCCAATAGCTGATGTGTCCATTGTGTATGATCAGCAGTCAAGACGATCTAGAGGGTTCTCATTTGTGTACTTTGAAAATGTTGATGATGCAAAAGAGGTGAGAATAGATTGTAATGTTTGTAAAATAATTCTGAATATAGTTAGAATTTTTAAAGAGAATTCCATTTTTTTTTTTTTTGTATACTGAACCTTCTTACTTTAAATGTTATCAATAAAGATATGTGGTTTTCTTTCAGGCAAAAGAACGTGCCAATGGCATGGAACTGGATGGAAGAAGGATAAGAGTTGATTTCTCAATAACAAAAAGGCCTCATACTCCTACACCAGGCATATATATGGGACGGCCGACCTAGTAAGTATAAAGGATGAGATGAGCTTCCACCTGGAACAAAACCTGTCTATTGTCTGCTTTTCCTGACTGGTTTCATTTTTTAGTTTTCTGCTTCCCTCCCTGACCCTTGACATCAGCTGTGTTCTCAGCCATTACTTCATGCTCTGTCCCCTTCCAACTACATGTCTTGTATTTCCGTGTGCCGGACCACAAGCCAGTAGTGACACACGTCTCCTGGCCATACCCCTCCCACTTTCACCTACACAATCTCCCAGCCTCTGCATGACCTCCTATCCAGGATACTACTGCAGGCAAGTCACCAATAGGCTGGCCCCACACCCTTTTTCCAATTGTTTAGCCGACACTCCTATACACATGAGCACTCACTCGCTAAGCACTTCTGTATTCTCTGACAAAGCTACCAATATCTCAGGTAGATCAATGCTATCAGCAGTCTGAAATTGGTCATGCACATATCTTTATCAGTTGGCTGGCAGGCCCATACACATTAGACTGTTAGCCGAACTTGTCAATATCAACATAATGCTGAATTTAGCTTGTGTTTGGAGACCTTTACTTTGAATAGAGGGAAAGCACAGCACCAGAACATTAGGCCTGGCAAGAAAGCTTTATCTCCTACTCGCTCTTTACTAATTAAACGTGTTGCACTGTTATAAAGATGAATGTTAAGAGCTATAGTAAAGGGGTTCTCAGAAGTTTTAAGGTAAATACATACTTTAATTTTTTTTCCTAAATACTATTTTTTTTTTTTTTAAATCAGATTTTTATTAAACATTGGTACAAAACAGAGAAATGATCATTGCATAACAAATACACATTTTCATAGTAAGTTAAACATCATCATATTATGCAGAGCTATATAACCTAAATACTATTTAACAAAAAGGTATGCTTTAACTAGAGCACTGTCAGAATTTAAGTGTGGGAACTGCCATAAATCAATATGCACCAGCCCTAAAGTAATTCTGGCGTTTTGATTGATAACTACACAGCGAGGGTATAAATCAGATTGATGCATTTTGATTGAGCATTTCCAAACTCAAATTTTTGTTTTTTTCTTAATGGGGCAAAAAGGTGTTTCGAACGTTTAGGGTTTTCACTATTTATTCATTTATTTATTTTTTTTTTTGTTCCCAAAAACCTGCACTGTTGGTGGGCCTTGAGGACTGGAGTTGGGGAACGCTGCCCTAGGGGACTTTGCCGGTATTGTCCGATCGCCTGGGAGTGGAGGGGTTTAAAATGTTCAAATGGATATAATCCTCATTCATGCATACGGCATATTCATACTTAGGGAAAGTGTTTAAACATATACGTTTTCTGCGGACGGACACCCAAACGTAGTAAACTACGTTCGGGTGTCCGTCTGCAGAAAACATATGTGCAAAAATGGCACAAAACCGAGCACACGCTAATGTAGTGTGCTCAATTACAGTGAATGGCCCTGCCGGCGCATGCGTCCGGAACACGCTTTGCGGGGTGGGGGAGGGGCGGTTCGGACGGATGACCCGACGGGACCCGTGGACGTAAGGAAAAATGCAATGTAAAAGCCTTAAAGATTATCTTTTCACATCAATTGGTAACCTGCTGTGCTGTTAAAGTATGATCATTCACTTTCCCACTCTATTTGCTTTAATTTCTAACGTAGTGGCAGTTCACGCCGAAGGGACTACTACGAACGGGGTTATGAACGTGGAGGATATGACGACCGGGATTACTATAGCCGATCATCTTACAGGTACAGAATTGTGAAAATTTTAGTTGTGTAAAATACTCCCTGTCCACAAAAGAAAAATATATAAACTTGGATAAGTTAAAGCAGTAGTGTGATAGGAGCCTTCTCCCCTTCACTGGTGTAGATGCTGAGATTTGCATTTTAGGGTATGTGCCCATGTAGCAGATTTGTGTGAACGCTCGTTTTTTAGTCATGGCGATCATGGGGGTTTAGGTGCTGTTGCCCCCATGATCGCGCCGGGTCTCTGGCTGATCTTATAGTTGAGGCCCTGCTCTCGCAGCCGGGAGTGGTGTTTGCACTACTCTGTGCATATTAAGCACATTAATCCTGCTATCGAAGCATTCAGGAGGCAGGGAGAGGGATCGCTTACCTCTCCCTGGTGATTGGGTGCCTGTAATGTGATCACAGGTACCCAATCGCTGCCATGGCAACCCTGGGTCGTCACGATGACGACCCTGGGATGGTGAGCTACGGATAGCCTCACACACTACGCCAGATAGTGTGTACAGAAAGTATTCAGACCCTTTTTTTTTTTTTTTAAATATTTCACGGTTACATTGCAACCATTTAATACATTAAAAAAAAATTCTCAATGTACACTCTGCACCCCATCTTAACAGAAAAAAAAACAAATGTAGAAATTATTGCAAATTTATTAAACTGAAATATCACATGGTAATAAGTATTCAGAGCCTTTGCTCAAACACTCATATTTAAGTCACATGCTGGTCATTTCCTTATGATCCTCCTTGAGATGGTTCTACTCCTTCATTGGAGTCCAGCTGTGTTTAAACTGATAGGACTTGATTTGGAAAGGCACACACCTATAGAAGACCTCACAGCTCAAAGTGCATGTCAGACCAAATGAGAATCATGAGGTCAAAGGAACTGCCCAAGGAGCTCAGACATAATTGTGGCAAGGCACAGATCTGGCCAAGATTTCAAAAGAATTTCTGCAGTACTCAAGGTTCCTAAGAGCACAGATGCCTCCATAATCCTTAAATGGAAGAAGTTTGGGACCACCAGAACTCTTCTTAGACCTGGTCATCCAGCCAAACTGAGCAATTGTGGAAGAAAAGTCTTGGTGACAGAGGTAATTAAGAACCCCAAGGTCACACTGGTTGAGCTCCAGAGGTGCAGTAGGGAGGTGGAAGAAAGTTCCACAGTCAACTATCACTGCAGAAATCCAACTCCACCAGTCAGGCCTTTATGGCAGAGTGGCCTGATGGAGGCTTCTCCTCAGTGCAAGACATATGAAATCCTGCGTAGAGTTTCCAAACAAAAAAAACAACATATGAAGGACTCCCTGACTATGAGAAATAAGATGCTCTGGTCTGATGAGACGAAGATAGAACTTTTTGGTGATAATTCTAAACGGTATGTGTGGATAAAACGAAGCACTGCACATCACCTACCCAATACAATCACAACAGTTAAACATGGTGGCAGCATCATGCTATGGGGGTGTTTTTCAGCTGCAGGGACTGAACTGGTTGCAATTCAAGGAAAGATGAATGCGGCCAAGTACAGAGATATCCTGGAAGAAAACCTCTTTGAGTGCTCTGGACCTCAGACGTGACTGCAGGTTCACCTTCCAACAAGACAATGACCCTAAGCACACAGCTAAAATAACAAAGGAATGGCTTCAGAACAACTGTGACCATTCTTGACTGGCCCAGCCAGAGCCCTGACCTAAACCCAATTGAGCATCTCTGGAGAGACCTGAAAATGGCTGTCCACCAACGTTCTTCCTCCAACCTGATGGAACTGGAGAGGATCTGCAAGGAAGAATGGCAGAGGATCCCCAAATCCAGGTGTGAAATATTTATTGCTTCATTCCCAAGAAGACTCATGGCTGTACTATCTGAAAGGTGCTCCTACTCAATACTGAGCAAAGGGTCTGAATACTTATAACCATGTGATAGTTCAGTTTCTTTGTCGCTCCATTGGGAGACCCAGACAATTGGGTGTATAGCTACTGCCTCCGGAGGCCACACAAAGTATTACACTCAAAAGTGTAAACCCCTCCCCTCTGCTATACACCCTCCCGTGCATCACGGGCTCCTCAGTTTTTATGCTTTGTGCGAAGGAGGCTGACATCCACGCATAGCTCCACATCTTAGTCAGCAGCAGCTGCTGACTAGGTCGGATGGAAGAAAAGAGGGCCCATAACAGGGCCCCCAGCATGCTCCCTTCTCACCCCACTCTGGTCGGCGGTGTTGTTATGGTTGAGGTACCCATTGCGGGTACATAGGCAGGAGCCACATGCTGTTTTCCTTCCCCATCCCTTGATGGGCTCTGGGTGAAGTGGGATCCTAATCGGTCTCCAGGCACTGGGACCGTGCTCCCTCCGCAGCCCCTGGGGAATTTGCTGGACAGGAGCCGGGTATCATCAGGGACATGGCCCTGCTACTGTGAGGTACTTTGTGTCCCCGTGGGGACCGCGCATGGAGCGCTTGTGCCATACACACTGCAGCACTGCTGGGTGTGTTAGTGCGCCGGGGACTACCGCGCCGGCCGTGCTTATTTGCCGGCCGCGCTTATAACTTTAGTCCCCGGCTTTTGCGGCCTAGTTTCGCTTATTCCAGCCCACAGGCCTGCCAGTCAGAGGAAGGGCGGGACGCTGCACAGGACGGCAGCACTGAGGGCTGGAGCATACTCTGTATCCTCCGCCCCCCTCATTCAGCACAGTGGGGCACTAGATTCCCGCACTTTCTAGGGCACGCCCACGGCCCCCTCATCCCCACAGAACGCCGGCAGCCATTACTGTCAGCACTTCAGACGCTGGAGAGGAGAGACATCAGGGGGGCCCGGGGCCCGGATTTTGGTGATCACACAACCGCTGTGAGCGGTCGGTAAGCAGCAGCACCTGAGGTGCTGGCCCCACTGAGTGCCGAAGTGTGTGTGTGTGTGTGTGTGTGTGTGTGTGTGTGTGTGTGTGTGTATATGTGTATATATATATATGTGTATATATGTGTGTGTGTGTGTATATATATATATATATATATATATATTATATTTTGTTGTATGGTCGCACTGTTGATGTTTGGCTACTCCTAGAGAAGCCTTACAGTCCAGCCCCGGGCACTGTTCAATCATTATACCACCCCCGGACCTGCCAGTCAGGAGGAAGGGCGGGACAGTCGGGCTGACGCAGACAGTGAGGGCCGGAGCACACTTCGCCGTCCTCCGCCCCCCTCACTAATCACGCTACGGAACTGATCCCCTCAAGGACTCAGTGTCCCCTTGGGGACGGTGCAGAGAGCAGCTTCGCCTCAGACTGGGCGACTACCGCGCCGACCGCGCTTGCTTGCCGGCCGCGGGCTGTAACTTTAGTTCCCGGCTTTTGCGGCCTAGCGCCTTAAACTCCCGTCCCTGGCCCTGCCAGTCAAGGGGAAGGGCGGGACGGTCAGTCGGAGGCTAGCAGTGACGGCTGGAGCACACTTGGCTGTCCTCCGCCTCCCTCACGTTTCGCTCAGGGCACCAGATCCCCGCACTTTTGGGGTTACGCCACGGCTCCCCCCTCCACTGTACGCCGACAGCCATGTTTTCAGCAGCACATACTGCTTCAGGGTCGGTACACCAGGGGGCTTCTTCTCGATGCTGGGCCCCCTAGAGTGATGAACTGTATATGTGATACACTGTATATATGGCTATATAATGTTTGAATGCAGTTTCACTGGTTGAGCTTCGCCGGCGTTCCCTGTCCAGGCGGCAGGGACAGAGTTACAGCTTTGCTGAGAAACTCTCTGGGTCATTTCTTTGTCGCTCCTAATTGGGAGACCCAGACAATTGGGTGTATAGCTACTGCCTCCGGAGGCCACACAAAGTATTACACTCAAAAGTGTAAGGCCCCTCCCCTTCTGGCTATACACTCCCCGTGGGATCACTGGCTCACCAGTTTTGTGCTTTGTGCGAAGGAGGTCAGACATCCACGCATAGCTCCACTGTTTAGTCAGCA
Source organism: Anomaloglossus baeobatrachus (assembly GCF_048569485.1). Classification (NCBI taxonomy): domain Eukaryota; kingdom Metazoa; phylum Chordata; class Amphibia; order Anura; family Aromobatidae; genus Anomaloglossus; species Anomaloglossus baeobatrachus. Next base: position 178,202,668 of record NC_134359.1, read on the forward strand.
GCAGCTGCTGACTATGTCGGATGGAAGAAAAGAGGGCCCATACTAGGGCCCCCAGCATGCTCCCTTCTCACCCCACTTTTGTCGGAGGTGTTTGTTAAGGTTGAGGTACCCATTGTGGGTACGGAGGCTGGAGCCCACATGCTGCTTTCCTTCCCCATCCCCTTAGGGCTCTGGGTGAAGTGGGATCATATCGGTCTCCAGGCACTGAGGCCGTGCTCCATCCACAGACCCTGAGAACCTGCTGGACATGGAGCGGAGTATCCTCAGGGACATGGCCCTGCTACGATGAGGTACTCTGTGTCCCTGTGGGGACCGCGCACGGACACACGGCAGCACTGCTGGGTGTGTTAGTGCGCCAGGGACGGCGGCGCTGCCCGCACTAGTGCCATCGCACAATTCAGCTTAGCTGGGTGTGTTAGTGTATTACGGGACTACCGCGCTAACCGCCGCCGCCATTTTTATTTCAGGCGCGGCTGGGACTTGTGGTGCGCCGGGGACTTCCGCGCCGACCAAGGCTTATATGCCGGCCGCGCTTATCACTCGAGTCCCCGGCTTGCGCGGCCTAGGCTCACTTTGTTTCCGCCCACAGACCTGCCAGTCAGGGTAGGGGCGTGACGCTGCACAGCACGGCAGCGCTGAGAGCTGGAGTATGCTTTGCATACTCCATCCCTCTCACTGTGTGCACTGTGAAACCGGCAGCGCTGAGAGCTGGAGTATGCTTTGCATACTCCACCCCTCTCACTGCGTGCACTGTGAAGCCGGATTCCCGCACTTTCTCAGGCACGCCCACGGCTTCTTCCTCTGCACAGGACGCCGGCAGCCATTCGTGTCAGTGTTTTCTGTAGCGACAGAAGAGACAAGTTTAGGAATCCCTAGCAGGGATTCGGATAGTCACACAACCGCTGTGGCCAGGCGTTAAACAGCACCTGTGGTGCTGACTCCACTAGTGCCGAAGTGCACATATACATATATGCTTATTCACTATGCATTGCACTGTTTGGTGGCATTTTTGTATATACCCTCCTTGATTGTGCGGAGGACATAACAGCATATTGTCTGTGTAAAATAGAGGTGCAGAAGCACATGTTTTCTATGCAGCCGGTACAGCATGTACAGCTATATGGCCGGCAGGGTACATAGACCCCCATTGTATGCAATGGAGTCTCTGCTAATCGTCCAGGACATGGGGACGAAGTCTGCAGTATTTACTGACAGATTTTCTGAGACTATGGCTATGATACTAGAAGCCTTGCAGTCCAGACAGGTCTCTCAAATCAATGGCCACTGTTCATTCATTATCCATGGTCCCCCTCAGTGTGAACAACTTTGAGCTCCGAGGGTGTCACGTGCTTCCCAGAGTGACGGCTCTGACACGGACGACAGTCCCAGACAGCCTGAGAGGCTCACTATGAGCGGCCCTCGACTTCATCACACTAGTCAAGGTCCTAGCAAGGACTCTCTGTGTGATGTGGCGGAGGTAGCTGCTCAAGATTCTAATCCTGAGACCGCTCGCAATCTGGATACACCTGATGGTAACGCCATAGTCAATAATCTCATAGCGTCCATCAATAAAATGTTAGTTATTTCTCCCCCAGCTCCTCCAGTGGAGGAGTCAGCTTCACAGCAAGAGAAATTCCATTTCACGTATCCCAAGCGTAAATTAAGTACTTTCCTGGACCACTCTGACTTTACACAGGCAGTCCAGGAACACCACGCTTATCCAGTTAAGCGCTTCTCCAAACGGCTTAGGATACACGTTATCCATACCCCCTGACGTGGGCAATGGCTGGACCCAGTGTCCCAACGAGTTGCAGGGGAAGATGGGGCTGCACTTAAAGATGCCACTGACAGACAGAGGGATCTCTGGTCGAAATCTATCTATGAGGCTATCGGCGCGCTGTTGGCTCCAGCATTCGCAACCGTAGGGGCACTCCAAGCTACTTCAGCTTGTCTTACACAGATGGACACGGTCACACGTACATCTGTTCCGCAAGTGTCATCCTTAACCGCTCAAATGTTGGCATTTCCGTCTTATGCGATTAATGCTGTCCTAGACTCTACGAGCCGTACGGCAGTGGCGCCCGCTAACTCCGTGTTTTTGCGCAGAGCCTGGTTGTTAACTGAATGGAAGACAGATTCTGCTTCCAAAAAAGGGCTTAACCAGTTTGCCTTGTTCTGCTAACCGCCTGTTTAGTGTGCGTGAGATGAAATCATTAAACAGTTCCAGAGTAAGGATTCATCCTTACCTCAGCCCAGACAAAACTAACCCCAACAGACCAAGTCGGGGTTTCGGTCTTTTCAAGGCTCGGGCAGGTCCCATTTCTCCTCGTCCAAAGAGGACTCAGAAGGATCAGAGGAGCTCAGTTTCTTGGCGGGCTCAGTCACGCCCAAAAAAGACAGCCTGAAAACCCGCTTCCAAGAGGCTTCCTTATGACTTGCGGCTTCCTCTCTTCGCATCCTCGGTCAGTAGCAGGCTCTCCCGCCTTGGCGATATTTAGCTGCCACAGGTCTAAGACCGTTCGGTGAGAAACATTCTGTCTCACGGGTACAGGATAGAGTTCAGTTCTCGTCCTCCAACTCGATTCTTCAGAACTTCTCCACCTCCCGACCGAGCCGATGCTCTTCTGCAAGCAGTGTCCACTCTAAAGGCAGAACGAGTGGTGACCCCCGTTCCTCTTCAGGAACAAGGTCACGGTTTTTACTCCGAATTATTTGTCGTGCCAAAAAAAAAAAAAAAAAAAGACGGGTCTTTCCGTCCCGTTCTGGATCTAACACGGCTCAACCAGCTCGTGAACACCAGGCGGTTCCGGATGGAATCCCCCCGCTCCGTCATCGCCTCAATGTCTCAAGGAAATTTCCTAACATCGATAGACGTCAAGGATGCTTATCCCCACGTGACGATTGATCCAGAGCTCCAGCGTTTCTACGCTTTGTTATAAGAGACGAACACCTTCAGTTCGTAACTCTGCCTTCCGGCTGGCGACAGCCCCACGGGTCTTTGCTAAGGTCATGGCAGCAGTAGTAGCAGTCCTGCAATCTCAAGGTCACTCTGTGATCCCGTATTGGACGATCCACTTGTCAAGGCACCCTCTCAAGAGGCATGCCAACACAGCCTGAACGTTGCGCTGAAGACTCTCCAGAGTTTCGGGTGGATCATCAACTTTTCAAAGTCAGATCCGACCCCGGGCCAATCGCTAACATATCTAGGCATGGAGTTTCATACTCTCTCAGCGATAGTGAAGCTTCCGCTAGACAAACAGCGTTCACTACAGACAAGGCTGCAATCTCTCCTTTAGGATCAGTCGCACACATTGAGACGCCTCATGCACTTCCCATGTAAGATGGTAGCAATGGCGGCAGTCCCTTTCACGCAGTTTCATCTGCGTCCACTACAAAAGGACATTCTCCGCCAAGGAGACGGGAGGTCGACGTCCATCGACAGAGACGTCTTCCTTTCTCAGGCGGCCAAGGAATCTCTACGGTAGTGGCTTCTTCCCACCTCATGGTCAGAAGGAAGGTCCTTCCTACCCCCATCCTGGGCGGTAGTTACGACAGACACGAGTCTATCAGAGTGGGGAGCAGTTTTTCTCCACCACAGGGCTCAAAGTACGTGGACTCAGCAAGAGTCCACCCTTCAGATCAATGTTCTGGAAATCAGAGCAGTGTATCTTGTCCTACAAGCCTTCCAGCAGTGGCTGGAAAGCAAGCAGATCCGAATTCAGTCGGATATCTCCACAGCGGTGGCATACATCTACCACCACGGAAGAACACGCAGCCGGCAAGCCTTCCAGGAAGTCCGGCGGATTCTAACGTGGGTAGAAGACACGGCATCCACCATATCCGCAGTTCACATCCCTGGCGTGGTAAACTAAGAAGCAGACTTCCTCAGTCGCCAGGGTATGAACGCAGGGGATTGGTCTCTTCACCCGGACGGGTTTCAGGAGATCTGTCGCCGCTACGGGATGCCGGACGTCGACATAATGGCGTCACGGCACAACAACATCGTCCCGGCTTCATGGCACAGTCTCACGATCATCGACCTCTGGCGGCAGACGCCTTAGTTCAACATTGGTCGCAGTCCCGGCTACCTTATGTGTCACACCTCTGGCATTGTTGCCCAGAGTGCTGCGCAAGATCAAGTCCGACTGTCGCCGCACCATCCTCGTCGTTCCAGATTGGCCGAGGAGGTCGGGGTACCCGGATCTATGGTACTTCACGGTAGGCCAACCGTGGGCACTACCAGACCGACCAGACTTGCTGTCTCAAGGGCCCTTTTTTCCATCTGAATTCTGCGGCCCTGAACATGACAGTGTGGCCATTGAGTCCTGGATCCTAGCGTCTTCAGGATTATCTCAGGAGTGGTTGTCACCATGAGGCAGGCTAAGAAGCCAACGTCCGCCAAGATCTACCACAGATCGTGGAAGATATTCTTATCTTGGTGCTCTGCTCAAGGAGTTTCTCCATGGCCATTTGCATCGCCTATTTTTCCTTCCTACCTGCAATCTTGGTTGGAAAATGGTTTGTCGCTCAGCTCCCTTTAAAGGGCAAGTCTCAGCGCTATCTGTATTTTTTCAGAAACGCCTAGCACGACTTCCGCGGGTACGCACGTTCCTGCAGGGAGTTTGTCTTCTCATCACTCCGTACAAGTGGCCGTTAGAGCTCTGGAGTCTGAACAAGGTTCTAATTGCTCTCTTGAAGCCGCCTTTCGAGCCTTTGAAAGATGTTTACCTTTCCCGTCTTTCACAGAAAGTGGCCTTCTAGTAGCGGTCACGTCTCTTCAGAGAGTGTCCGAGCTAGCAGCGCTGTCATGCAAATCTCCATTCCTGGTCTTTCACCAGGACAAGGGGGTTCGGCGTCCGATTCCGGACTTTCTCCCTAAGGTGGTATCCCACTTTCATCTCAATCAAGATATCACCTTACCTTCTTTGTGTCCTCATCCAGTCCATCAATTTGAAAAGGATTTGCATCTGTTGGATCTGGTGAGAGCACTCAAGATCTACATTCCCGCACGGCGCTCCTGCGCCGCCCGGATGCACTCTTGTCCTTGTCGCTGGTCAGCGTAAAGGGTCGCAAGTTTCCAAATCCACCCGGACTCGGTGGATCAAGGAACCAATTCTTGAAACCTACCGTTCTGCTAGGCTCCCGGTTCCCTCAGGGCTGAATGCCCATTCTACCAGAGCCGTGAGTGCGTCCTGGCATTACGGCACCAGGCTACGGCTCAGCAGGTGTGCCAGGCACCTACCTGGTCGAGTCTGCACACTTTTACCAAGCATTATCAGGTGCATACCTACGCTTCGGCAGACGCCAGCCTAGGTAGACAAGTCCTTCAGGCGGCGGTTGCCCACCTGTAGGAAAGGGCTGTTTGACGGCCCTATCACGAGGTATTCTTTTACCCACCCAGGGACTGCTTTTGGACGTCCCAATTGTCTGGGTCTCCCAATTAGGAGCGACAAAGAAGAAGGGAATTTTGTTTACTTACCGTAAATTCCTTTTCTTCTAGCTCCAATTGGGAGACCCAGCACCCGCCCTGTTTTCTTTGGGTTTTTTTCGGTACACATGTTGTTCATGTGAGTGGTTGCAGTTCTCCGATGTTTCTTCGGATTGAATTGGTCTTTAAACCAGTTATTGGCTTTCCTCCTTCTTGCTTTTGCACTAAACTGGTGAGCCAGTGATCCCACGGGGAGTGTATAGCCAGAAGGGGAGGGGCCTTACACTTTTAAGTGTAATACTTTGTGTGGCCTCCGGAGGCAGTAGCTATACACCCAATTGTCTGGGTCTCCCAATTGGAGCTAGAAGAAAAGGAATTTACGGTAAGTAAACAAAATTCCCTTCTTTCACTATCCATGTCTCAGGCTATGGACAAATGGTCGGCTAAGAGACTAGGAGTTTGCAGTCCAGACCGGCCCCTTACACAGGCCCCGGGCACTGCGGGATCGCCCCAGGCCTCCCTCGGTCTGCGACGAAGCGTGTTCCTGGGGTGGCCTCTAGTTATTACGTGGTAAACTCCAGCACGAACCGCAGTCCCAGTCCGGCTAAGCAGCCTTGCTTGGAATCTTCCCCGACTTCTAGGGTCTCAGCTTGAGGACCCTCTAGAGGATGGGGCGGAGGTCGCAACCCAGGACTCTGTCCGGACGTGGCTCTCAAGGCTTCACGGATTCTGTCCAGAAGCACACCTTCCCGGACAAGCGTTTTACTGAATGCCTTATAACACACGTTGTCCCTTCCCCTCTGACGTTGTTAAGGTTTCGGCTCAGTGTCATAAGGTGCCCGCCAGTCTCGGACTGGCGGCTAGATCAGTAGTAGCAGTGGCTGGCGGGTCCACGCTCAAGAATGCCACGGACAGACAGAACTCCTAATGGGATCCATCTATGAAGCCATAGGCGCGTCCGTTGCCCCAGCCTTTGCAGGGGTGGGCACTCCAGGCTATCTCAGCTGCTCTGTCTCAGATCAATGCGGTCATCCTGTGCTCCGCCATTAGCGTCTTTGACGTCTCAGGCGGTGGTATTTTCATCCTCCGCCGTGCAGAGAACCTTTTCTGCATGGCGGTCCAGGTCAGGGGAGTGGTCCCCTCATGTCCAAGACCGATGTAGGAGACATTCTGTCTTACGGTCACAGGATAGAGCTCAGTTCTCGTCCTCCGACTCGTTGCTTCACAGCATCTCCGTCCCCCGAGCGAGCCGATGCACGTTTCCAGTTGGGGAACACTCCGAAGGCAGGAGGAGTTGCGATCCTCGTTCCCCTTCAAGAACGTAGTCGCGGCTTTTTACTGCAGCTTGTTCGTGGTACCAGATAGGACGGATCACTCCGCCCCGTTCTGGACTTCACACGGCTCAACGGACTGAGAACCTGACGGTTCCGGATGGAATCTCTCCGCTTGCCATCACCTTTAATGGCCCAAGGAGGTTTCATAACATCAATCGACATCAGGGATGCTTATTTCCACGTGCCGATTGTACCAGAATATCAGCGCTTCCTGCGCTTCGCCATAGGGAACGAACACCTTCAGTTCGTGGCACTAACTTTCGGCCTGGTGACAGCCCTACGGGCCTTCACCAAGGTCATGACAACGGTGGTAGCGGTCCTCTCTCAGGCAATCTGCTGGTCAAGGCCCCCTCTCGGATGGCATGCCAACACAGACTGAACATTGCTCTAGAGACTCTCCAGAGATTCGGGTGGTTCATCAATTTTTCCTAAAGTCATAATTGACACCGGCCCAATCACTGACATATCTCGGCATGGAGTTTTTCATACTCTCTCAGCGATAGTGAAGCTTCCGCTGGACAAACAGCGTTCACTACAGACAGGGGTGCAATCGTTCCTTCAAGCCCAGTCACACCCTTGAGGCGCCTCATGCACTTCCTAGAGAAGTTGGTGGCAGCAATAGAGGCAGCTCCGTTTGCGCAGATTCATCTGCGTCCACTTTTATGGGACTTTCTCCGCAAATGGGACAGTAAATCGACGTCCCTCGACAAGAACGTTGCTCCTTCTCGGGCAGCCATGGCCTCCCTTCAGTGGTGGCTTCCTCCCACTCTTGTCGAAGGAAAAATCCTTCCTGCCCACATCCTGGGCTGTGGTCACGGCGGACGCGAGTCTGTCAGGGAGTCTTCCTCCACCACAGGGCTCAGGGTACATGGACTCAGCAGAGTCCTCCCTCCAGATCAATGTTCTGGAGATAAGGGCAGTGTTCTAGCCCTAATAGCGTTCCAGCCATGGCTGGAAGGCAGGCAGATCCGAATTCAGTCGGACAACGCCACGGCGGTGGCCTTACATCAACCACCAAGGCGGCACAAGCAGTCGGCAAGCCTTCCAGCAAGTCCGGCGGATTCTGCTGTGGGTGGAAGCCACAGCCTCCACCATCTCCGCAGTTCACATCCCGGGCGTAGAAAACTGGGAAGCAGACTTTCTCAGACGCCAGGGCATGGACGCAGGGGAATGGTCTCTTCGACCGGACGTGTTTCAAGAGATTGTTGCCGCTGGGGGAAGCCGGACGTCGACCTATTGGCGTCCCGGCACAACAACAAGGTCCCGGCATGCAGGGCACGTTCTCAAGATCACAGAGCTCTGGCGGCAGACGCATTCTGAATTCTGCGGCCCTCAACCTGACTGCGTAGCCATTGAGTACTGGATCCTAGCGTCTTCAGGGTTATCTCAAGAGGTCATTGCCACTATGAGACAGGCCAAGTAACCAACGTCCGCCAAGATCTACCACAGGACGTGGAAGATCTTCTTATCCTGGTGCTCTGATCAGAGTTTTACTCTCTGGCCATTCGCCTTGCCCACTTTCTGTCTTTCCTTCAATCCGGAATGGAAAAGGGGTTGTCTCTCGGTTCCCTTAAGGGACAAGTTTCGGCGCTTTCTGTGTTTGTGTTTCAAAAGCGTCTAGCCAAACTCCCTCAGGTACGCACGTTCCTGCAGGGGGTTTGCCACATAGTCCCTCCTTACAAGCGTCGGCTAGAACCCTGGGATCGGAACAGGGTGATACCGGCTCTTCAGAATCCACCCTTCGAGCCAATGAGAGATATTCTCTTTCACGCCTTTCGCAGAGGGTGGTCTTCCTAGTGGCAGTCACGTCACTCCGCAGAGTGTCTGACATAGCAGCGCTGTCATGTAAAGTCCCCCTTCCTGGTGTTTCACCAGGACAAGCTGGTTCTGCGGTCGGTTCTGGAATTTCTCCCGAAGGTGGTATCCTCTGTTCATCCCAATCAGGATATCTTCTTACCTTCTTTTTGTCTCATCCGGTTCACCAACGTGAAAAGGATTTGCACTTGTTAGGTCTGGTGAGAGCACTCAGACTCTACATTTCTTGTACGGCGCCCCTGCGCCGCTCGGATGCGCTCTTGTCCTTGTCGCGGACCAGCGTAAAGAGTCGCAAGCTCCCAAGTCAACTTGGCTCGGTGGATCAAGGAACCAATTCTTGAAGCCTACCGTTCTGCTGGGCTTCCGGTTCCTTCAAGGCTGAAGGCCCATTCTCCCAGAGCCGTGGGTGCGTCCTGGGCGTTGCTGCACCAGGCGACGGCTCAGCAGGTGTGTCAGGCGACTACCTGGTTGAGTCTGCACGCTTTCACGTCTGCACGCTTTCACGGAGCACTATCTAGTGCATACCTACGCTCGGCAGATGCCAGCTTAGGTAGGTAGGCGAGTCCTTCAGGCGGCGGTTGCCCACCTGTAGGAAGGGGCCGTTTTACGGCTCTATTACGAGGTATTCTTTTACCCACCCAGGGACTGCTTTTGGACGTCCCAATTGTCTGGGTCTCCCAATGGAGCGACAAAGAAGGGAATTTTGTTTACTTACCGTAAATTCCTTTTCTTCTAGCTCCAATTGGGAGACCCAGCACCCGCCCCTGTTCCCTTCGGGCTGTTATTCTTTGTGTACACATGTTGTTCAGATTGAATTGTTCTTGGTCATGGTTTCAGTTCTCCGAACATCCTTCGGATTGAATTTACCTTAGACCAATTTATAAGTTTCCTCCTTCCTGCTTTTGCACCGAAACTGAGGAGCCCGTGATGCACGGGAGGGTGTATAGCAGAGGGGAGGGGCCTTACACTTTTGAGTGTAATACTTTGTGTGGCCTCCGGAGGCAGTAGCTATACACCCAATTGTCTGGGTCTCCCAATTGGAGCTAGAAGAAAAGGAATTTACGGTAAGTAAACAAAATTCCCTTTTCTTGTTTTTAGTAGATTTGTAAAACTTTCTGCATTTCTGATTTTTCTTTTTTCTGACAAGATAGGGTGCAGAGAGTACATTAATAAGGGAAAAGAACTTTTGAATTTACCAATTGGCTGCAATGAAACAAGAGTGAAATATTTTAAGAGGTCTGAATGCTTTCCGAACCCACTGTACATGTTTGAGGCGAAGTGTCAGTGCCAGGATTCCCTGCATTTGCAGTGACCCAAAACATTTTTACTTTCTTCCCTCTGAACCCCTCCCCCCCCCCACCCCACCCCGTTTATTGATCTGGTTAATTTTGATGTTTTGGTGATAAAACGTATATGTTTTTGTGATGCATTTTTTTTTTGTTTTTTTTTTAAATCTCGCACCACTGAAATCTATCTGTGATTTCAACATTAACATTAAGTCTGTTTTCATATATATTGATCCCTTTAGGAGATTTGAACTTGTGATCGTTTGCGCAATACTACAATCAGTCATCTTTGAAGGCCACAATAACAGCCAAGCAAAAGGGTCTGAAAAATGTGGTAGCTTTATGCCAGGCCCAGACACAACATGCTGCAGGTCCATCACACGGAAGCTCTCACATGACCATAGTCCCCTGAGGAATAAGCGAATTATGAAACGCGTTGGGAGGTCTAGGAGCATACCATGTCAGATGGCTGCCAATTGAGGGGTAGTGTGAGGCTGTAATGATTGGGCCCTCCCCCCCCCCCCCCTCTACATATTGGACAACCTTTTTTTTTTTTATTTTTTTTTTTTTTTTTTTTTTTTTATATTGAGACTACAGTGATTTATATGACCCTGTTGTACATTACTTATTGTGTCTGACAACTCACTCAGTGTCCTCATTACCCTCACTACGGAGGGACGAGTCTCCCCGCCATGTGAAGGTTGTCCTGAGTTGGCAAATATAGGAGTCTGACATCCGCTCCTTTCTTATTGGGTTGGTTTTACAACCATTATTGTTGTGTGGTTTATGGCTTTTAACGATTAGCTAATAAAAGTTACATTTTAATTGTTTACCACATTTTTCAGACCCTTTTCCTTGGCTGTTATTGTGAATTTGGTAGAGCAAACTGCACTATATAATCATATATCTTTGAAGGCCAGCCACAGGCTGAAGGGAGCTCTGCACCGACTAGCTCAGATTTCTTCAGACTCCTGGCTGTCATAGCAATCTGTCAATGTCACACGATCACGTCACGGGTGTGCTGATGGGTGCATTGAATGACATGCAAAAAATGCTAGCGCTCTGAGTGTCCTACCTGAGATTCATTGGCATTTAATAGCTTAGGTTACATGCAGAGCTCCTGCAGGGTATGGGGTGAGCTCATCCAGTGAGAATCCTCCATGAACCTGCTGCCAACTTGTGTGGTGCATGTACGGCAGATATGGGTAAGATGTTAAAGGCTATGTAATGCACTACACTATATGCCAGTCTGGTGTAGTCTGTAGCCTCTGAGTCTTCTAAAGCTAAATGAAGTTGAAATCGTACTATATTTAGCTTTACTGTGTGTTGGGTAAAAACAAAAAATTGCAAACAGGTTTCCATAAAGTAAGCCGTTGAAGTGTTCAAATGTGTACATAGTCTTTAGATTCTGAATTCTTTTCCGATGCATTCATATTTGTTCATGTATCTAATATTCTGGATTTCAGGGGAGGCGGAGGTGGAGGAGGAGGTGGAGGATGGCGTGGCGGCCAGGACCGGGATCAGTTTTCTAGGTAATTTGTCCTGTGTGTGTTTTTTTGTTTTTGAGCCTTTTATTTCATGAAATACTAGGTGGTGGGTGTCTGATTTGGTCATTGCAGGAAATATGAAGTAGGATAAAATATTTTGTATGATCTATTGAAAAAGCTAGGAATAAAAAGCTTGTTCTTAAATGGCTCCAATCTTATGCCCTGTTGACCTTTGTAATTTTGATTGAACAGAAGACGGTCTCCTTCACCATACTATAGCAGAGGTGGCTACAGGTCTCGATCCAGGTCTCGTTCTTATTCTCCACGTAAGTTGTGCTGTTAAGCAATCTTTCATTCCATTGCAAACTCTGGCTGCAGATCAGACAAGGGCATTTACTGAGCAGCAGAACTGTATTAACTATATCATGTTTGTTTTTAGATAATTTTTTCAGTGATTGAGGACTATTCAGATCACTGGTGTTTTGCATTACTGTCTGAAATAGATGTTATATCAACAGCTAAACCAAACAATCAAACTTGTCTCATTTTCTAAAAAAAAAAGTTATATACCATATTTTCTGGCGTATAAGACGACCCCCAACTATTCCAGATAAATTATAGTTTGGGACATACTTGCCGTATAAGACTAACCCCCTCTGTATGTGTAACCCAGTTTACAACATCCAGTCAATCACGGCAAGTGATGTACGATACCTTACCGGCAATTGGCTGCTTGTTGTATCCTGCTTGGATTGGTCGGCTCTCCCTGCCTGCCCAGCCCTCCCTGTCTCAGACTATCAGAGCGGTAGCACATTCCTCTGGCCCACCCTTGTATGCTACTCTGCCTCTCAGATCTTGCACATGCACGCCTTCGCCGCTTCACTACAGTCCTCAGAAGTGTGATCTGAGAGAGGAGGTAATAAATTCAAGGGCCAGCCAGAGGGATGCGCTACCACTCTAACGATCTTAGAGGCAGCGAAGGCGTATAAATTACCGTATTTCTTTGTCGCTCCATTGGGAGACCCAGACAATTGGGTGTATAGCTACTGCCTCCGGAGGCCACACAAAGTATTACACTCAAAAGTGTAAGGCCCCTCCCCTTCTGGCTATACACCCCCAGTGGGATCACTGGCTCACCAGTTTTGTGCTTTGTGCGAAGGAGGTCAGACATCCACGCATAGCTCCACTGTTTAGTCAGCAGCAGCTGCTGACTATGTCGGATGGAAGAAAAGAGGGCCCATACTAGGGCCCCCAGCATGCTCCCTTCTCACCCCACTTTTGTCGGAGGTGTTTGTTAAGGTTGAGGTACCCATTGCGGGTACGGAGGCTGGAGCCCACATGCTGCTTTCCTTCCCCATCCCCCTCAGGGCTCTGGGTGAAGTGGGATCTTACCGGTCTCCAGGCACTGAGGCCGTGCTCCATCCACAGCTCCTGGGAATCTGCTGGACATGGAGCGGAGTATCCTCAGGGACATGGCCCTGCTACGTTGAGGTACTGTGTCCCTGTGGGGACCGCGCACGGACACACGGCAGCATTGCTGGGTGTGTTAGTGCGCCAGGGACGGCGGCGCTGCCCGCACTAGTGCCATCACACACTACAGCTTGCTGGGTGTGTTAGTGTATTAGGGGACTACCGCGCTAACCGCCGTTGCCATTTTTATTTCGGGCGCGGCTGGGACTTGTGGTGCGCCGGGGACCGCGCCGACCAAGGCTTATATGCCGGCCGCGCTTATCACTCGAGTCCCCGGCTTGCGCGGCCTAGTCTCACTTCGTTTCCGCCCACAGACCTGCCAGTCAGGGTAGGGGCGTGATGCTGCACAGCACGGCAGCGCTGAGAGCTGGAGTATGCTTTGCATACTCCACCCCTCTCACTGTGTGCACTGTGAAACCGGCAGCGCTGAGAGCTGGAGTATGCTTTGCATACTCCACCCCTCTCACTGAGTACACTGTGAAGCCGGATTCCCGCATTTTCTCAGGCACGCCCACGGCTTCCTCCTCTACACAGGACGCCGGCAGCCATTCTTGTCAGTGTTTTCTGTAGCGACAGAAGAGACAAGTTTAGGAATCCCTGGCAGGGATTCGGATAGTCACACAACCGCTGTGACCAGGCGTTAAGCAGCGCCTGTGGGGCTGACTCCACTAGTGCCGAAGTGCACATATACATATATGCTTATTCACTATGCATTGCACTGTTTAGCTGCATTTTTGTATATACCCTCCTTGATTGTGCGGAGGACATAACAGCATATTGTCTGTGTAAAATAGAGGTGCAGAAGCACATGTTTTCTATGCAGCCGGTACAGCATGTACGGCTATATGGCCGGCAGTGTACATAGACCCCCATTGTATACTACGGAGTCTCTGCTAATCGTCCAGGACATGGGGACGGAGCCTGCAGTATTTACTGACAGATTTTCTGAGGCTATGGCTATGATACTAGAAGCCTTGCAGTCCAGACAGGTCTCTCAAATCCATGGCCACTGTTCATTCATTATCCATGGTCCCCCTCAGTGGGAACAACTTTGAGCTCCGAGGGTGTCACGTGCTTCCCAGAGTGACGGCTCTGACACGGACGACAGTCCCAGACAGCCTGAGAGGCTCACTATGAGCGGCCCTCGACTTCATCACACTAGTCAGGGTCCCAGCAAGCGGACTCTGTGTGATGTGGCGGAGGTAGCTGCTCAAGATCTAATCCTGAGACCGCTCTCAATCTGGATACACCTGATGGTGACGCCATAGTCAATCTCATAGCGTCCATCAATAGAATGTTAGTTATTTCTCCCCCAGCTCCTCCAGTGGAAGAGTCAGCTTCATAGCAGGAGAAATTCCATTCACGTATCCCAAGCGTAAATTAAATACTTTCCTTGACCACCCTGACTTTACACAGGCAGTCCAGGAACACCACGCTTATCCAGTTACGCGCTTCTCCAAACGGCTGAGGATACACGTTATCCCTACCCCCTGACGTGGGCAATGGCTGGACCCAGTGTCCCAAGGGGCATCCTCCAATCGCCAGCTTGCAGCTAGATCCATAGTTGCAGTGGAAGATGGGGCTGCACTTAAAGATGCCACTGACAGACAGAGGGATCTCTGGTCGAAATCCATCTATGAGGCTATCGGCGCGCTGTTAGCTCCAGCATTCGCAGCCGTAGAGGCACTCCAAGCTACTTCAGCTTGTCTTACACAGATGGACACGGTCACACGTACATCTGTTCCGCAAGTGTCATCCTTAACCGCACAAATGTCTGCATTTGCGTCTTATGCGATTAATGCTGTCCTAGACTCTACGACCCGTACGGCAGGGGCGTCCGCTAACTCCGTGGTTTTACGCAGGGCCTGGGTGTTAACTGAATGGAAGGCAGATTCTGCTTCCAAAAAAGGGCTTAACCAGTTTGCCTTGTTCTGCTGACCGACTGTTTAGTGTGCGTGAGATGTAATCATTAAACAGTTCAAAAGTAAGGATTCTTCCTTACCTCAGCCCAGACAAAACAAACCCCAACATACCAAGGGACAGTCGGGGTTTTCGGTCTTTTCAAGGCTCGGGCAGGTCCCATTTCTCCTCGTCCAAAGAGGACTCAAAAGGATCAGAGGAGCTCAGTTTCTTGGCGGGCTCAGTCACGCCCAAAAAAGACAGCCTGAAAACCCGCTTCCAAGAGGCTTCCTCATGACTTGCGGCCTCCTCTCTCCGCATCCTCGGTCGGTAGCAGGCTCTCCCGCCTTGGCGATATTTAGCTGTCACAGGTCAAAGACCGTTGGGTGAGAGACATTCTGTCTCACGGGTACAGGATAGAGTTCAGTTCTCGTCCTCCAACTCAATTCTTCAGAACTTCTCCACCTCCCGACCGAGCCGATGCTCTTCTGCAGGCGGTGGGCACTCTAAAGGCACAACGAGTGGTGACCCCCGTTCCTCTTCAGGAACAAGGTCATGGTTTTTACTCCGAATTATTTGCGGTGCCAAGAAAGGACGAGTATTTCCGTCCCGTTCTGGATCTAACACGGCTCAACCAGCTCGTGAACACCAGGCGGTTCCGGATGTAATCCCCCCGCTCCGTCATCGCCTCAATGTTTCAAGGACCTTTCCTAACATCGATAGACGTCAGGGATGCTTATCCCCACGTGCCGATTGATCCAGAGCTCCAGCGTTTCTACGCTTTGTTATAAGACGCGAACACCTTCAGTTCGTAACTCTGCCTTCCGGCTGGCGATAGCCCCACGGGTCTTCGCTAAGGTCATGGCAGCAGTAGTACCAGTCCTGCAATCTCAAGGTCACTCTGTGATCCCGTATTTGGGAGATCTACTTGTCAAGGCACCCTCTTAAGGAACATGCCAACACAGCCGAACGTTGCGCTGGAGACTCTCCAGAGTTTCGGGTGGATCATCAACTTTTCAAAGTCAGATCCGACCCCGGGCCAATCACTAACATATCTAGGCATGGAGTTTCATACTCTCTCAGCGATAGTGAAGCTTCCGCTAGACAAACAGCGTTCACTACAGACAAGGCTGCAATCTCTCCTTAGGATCAGTCGCACACGTTGAGACGCCTCATGCACTTCTCACGTAAGATGGTAGCAATGGCGGCAGTCCTTTTCGCGCAGTTTCATCTGCGTCCACTACAATGGGACATTCTCCGCCAATGAGACGGGAGGTTGACGCCCATCGACAGAGACGTCTCCCTTTCTCAGGCGGCCAAAGAATCGCTACGGTGGTGGCTTCTTCCCACCTCATGGTCAGAAAAAAGGTCCTTCCTACCCCCATCCTGGGCGGTAGTTACGACAGGCACGAGTCTATCAGAGTGGGGAGCAGTTTTTCTCTACCACAGGGCTCAAGGTACGTGGATTCAGCAAGAGTCCACCCTTCAGATCAATGTTCTGGAAATCAGAGCAGTGTATCTTGTCCTACAAGCCTTCCAGCAGTGGCTGAAAAGCAAGCACATCCGAATTCAGTCGGATATCTCCACAGCGGTGGCATACATCAACCACCACGGAAGAACACGCAGCCGGCAAGCCTTCCAGGAAGCCGGCGGATTCTGACGTGGGTGGAAGACACGGCATCCACCATATCCGCAGTCACACCCCAGGCGTGGTAAACTAGGAAGCAGACTTCCTCAGTCGCCAGGGTATGGACGCAGGGGAATGGTTTCTTCACCCGGACGGGTTTCAGGAGATCTGTCGCCGCTGCGGGATGCCGGACGTCGACATAATGGCGTCACGGCACAACAACATTGTCCCGGCTTCATAGCACAGTCTCACGATCATCGAGCTCTGGCGGCGGACGCCTCAGTTCAACATTGGTCGCAGTCCCGGCTACCTTATGTGTCCCACCTCTGGCATTGTTGCCCAGAGTGCTGCGCAAGATCAAGTCCAACTGTCGCCGCGCCATCCTCGTCGCTCCAGATGGGCCGAGGAGGTCGGGGTTCCCGGATCTGTGGTACCTCACGGTAGGCCAACCGTGGGCATTACCAGACCGACCAGACTTGCTGTTTCAAGGGCCCTTTTTTCCATCTGAACTCTGCGGCCCTGAACATGACGGTGTAGCCATTGAGTCCTGGATCCTAGCGTCTTCAGGATTATCTCAGGGGTGGTTGTCACCATGACGCAGGCCAAGAAGCCAACGTCCGCCAAGATCTACCACAGATCGTGGAAGATATTCTTATCTTGGTGCTCTGCTCAAGGAGTTTCTCCCTGGCCATTTGCATCGCCTATTTTTCCTTCCTTCCTACAATCTTGGTTGGAAAATGGTTGGTCGCTCAGCTCCCTTAAAGGACAAGTCTCAGCGCTATCTGTATTTTTTCAGAAACGCCTAGCCGACTTCCGCAGGTACGCACGTTCCTGCAGGGAGTTTGTCTTCTCATCACTCCGTACAAGCGGCCGTTAGAGCTCTGGAGTCTGAACAAGGTTCTAATGACTCTCTTGAAGCCGCCTTTCGAACCTTTGAAGGTTGTTTCCCTTTTCCGTCTTTCACAGAAAGTGGCCTTTCTAGTAGCGGTCACGTCTCTTCAGAGAGTGTCCGAGCTAGCAGCGCTGTCATGCAAATCTCCATTCCTGGTCTTCACCAGGACAAGGGGGTTCGGCGTCCGATTCCGGACTTTCTCCCTAAGGTGGTATCCCACTTTCATCTCAATCAAGATATCACCTTACCTTCTTTGTGTCCTCATCCAGTCCATCAATTTGAAAAGGATTTGCATCTGTTGGATCTGGTGAGAGCACTCAGGATCTACATTCCCGCACGGCGCTCCTGTGCCGCCCGGATGCACTCATTGTCCTTGTCGCTGGTCAGCGTAAAGGGTCGCAAGCTTCCAAATCCACCCTGACTCGGTGGATCAAGGAACCAATTCTTGAAACCTACCGTTCTGCTAGGCTCCCGGTTCCCTCAGGGCTGAATGCCCATTCTACCAGAGCCGTGGGTGCGTCCTGGGCATTACGGCACCAGGCTACGGCTCAGCAGGCGTGCCAGGCACCTACCTGGTCGAGTCTGCACACTTTTACCAAGCATTATAAGGTGCATACCTACGCTTCGGCAGACGCCAGCCTAGGTAGACAAGTCCTTCAGGCGGCGGTTGCCCACCTGTACGAAAGGGCTGTTTGACGGCCCTACCACGAGGTATTCTTTTACCCACCCAGGGACTGCTTTTGGACGTCCCAATTGTCTGGGTCTCCCAATGGAGCGACAAAGAAGAAGGGAATTTTGTTTACTTACCGTAAATTCCTTTTCTTCTAGCTCCAATTGGGAGACCCAGCACCCGCCCTGTTTTCTTAGGGTTTTTTTCGGTACACATGTTGTTCATGTGAATGGTTGCAGTTCTCCGATGTTTCTTCGGACTGAATTGGTCTTTAAACCAGTTATTGGCTTTCCTCCTTCTTGCTTTTGCACTAAACTGGTGAGCCAGTGATCCCACTGGGGGTGTATAGCCAGAAGGGCAGGGGCCTTACACTTTTGAGTGTAATACTTTGTGTGGCCTCCGGAGGCAGTAGCTATACACCCAATTGTCTGGGTCTCCCAATTGGAGCTAGAAGAAAAGGAATTTACGGTAAGTAAACAAAATTCCCTTCTTTTTTGTTATAGAAGACCCCACCCCAAATTTGGAGTGGGGAAAAAAAATACCCCGTCCCGCCCCCAAACATGACATCCATATTATTATAATCCGGTGGTGTCTTGCCAGGGAGGGGGGCCAGCAGGCAGGGGCAGTACTAGAGTACGGCGATGCTACAAGTGGTACAGAGAGGGGCCCAGATACTCGCTGCAGGCGCTGCTCTGTGCTGGGGCTGTGGATGCGGTGAGTCACTGGCCATTCTCAAGATGTCGGTGAGGGCTTCTTCAAATAATGGGAGTCGGCGCATGTGCAGATTAAAGGTCAAGCTCCATATGATAACGTGTGATTTATCTGTGTAAGGTCTCTCCCACTTCAGCTAGTACACACACAATTTTACTGCAGGGGATTTTGGGAACTATTCACACTACTACAAATAAAATGGCAGAATGTGAATGCATTAACAAGATGTAACATGGACAAAGAACATATGCCCCCATATTCTTTCACATCTATTGTCATAGTGGACGGGGGGGAGGGGGGGGGTGGTGTGTGTGTGGGGGGGTGTTAAAAATTCAGGTATCACTTGGTTAGAGGGAAGTATGGCTTCATAATTCTCATACATAGCCGTCAGTCAGCTGTCACTCAACTACTGAAAAGTGCCTTATAAAAGGACACCATAGTTCACCCATAAAAATCTTAGTTTACTTTTTTTATGCTGCTTTAGCTAAATTTGGTATACACATTTAATGAAAAATTATCAGATGCCACCATGGCTCATAAAAAATAGAGCTCCGTATCTTTTGAATAGAGAAGCTTTAACCCCTTCAGCCCCAAGCCTATTTTGACCCTAAAGACCGGGCCACTTTCTGCAATTTTGACCAGTGTCGCTTTGAGGTTATAACTCTAGAACGCTTCAACGGATCCCTGTGATTCTGAGATTTTCTCGTGTCATATTGGGCTTCATGTTAGTGGTAAATTTAGGCCGATATTTTTTGCGTTTCGCGAACATTTTGTAATTTTCAAACTTTTAAATTTTATGCTCTAAAACCAACGAGACATATGACACAAAATAATTAATAAATAACATTTCCCATATGTCTACTTTTACATCAGAACAATTTTGGGGAAAAAAAATAAATTTAAGGATGTTATAGGGGTTCAAAGTTTGAGCAATTTCTCATTTCTTTGTCGCTCCATTGGGAGACCCAGACAATTGGGTGTATAGCTTCTGCCTCCGGAGGCCACACAAAGTTTTACACTTAAGTGTAAAGCCCCTCCCCTTCTGCCTATACACCCCCCGTGCATCACGGGCTCCTCAGTTTTTATGCTTTGTGCGAAGGAGGCTGACATCCACGCATAGCTCCACATCTTAGTCAGCAGCAGCTGCTGACTATGTCGGATGGAAGAAAAGAGGGCCCATAACAGGGCCCCCAGCATGCTCCCTTCTCACCCCACTCTGGTCGGCGGTGTTTAAGGTTGAGGTACCCATTGCGGGTACATAGGCAGGAGCCACATGCTGTTTTCCTTCCCCATCCCTTAAGGGCTCTGGGTGAAGTGGGATCCTAATCGGTCTCCAGGCACTGGGACCGTGCTCCCTCCGCAGCCCCTGGGGAATCTGCTGGACAGGAGCCGGGTATCGTCAGGGACAAGGCCCTGCTACTGTGAGGTACTCTGTGTCCCCTTGGGGACCGCGCATGGAGCGCTTGTGCCATTACACACTGCAGCGCTGCTGGGTGTGTTAGTGCGCCGGGGACTACCGCGCCGACCGCGCTTATTTGCCGGCCGCGCTTGTAACTTTAGTCCCCGGCTTTTGCGGCCTAGTATCGCATATTCCCGCCCCCAGGCCTGCCAGTCAGGGGAAGGGCGGGACGCTGCACAGGACGTCAGCGCTGAGGGCTGGAGCATACTTTGTATCCTCCTCCCCCCTCACTGAGCACCGTGGGGCACCAGATTCCCGCACTTTCTAGGGCACGCCCACGGCCCCCTCCTCCCCACATAACGCCGGCAGCCATTCCTGTCAGCACTTCTGACGCTGGAGAGGAGAGACAACACGGCTCTGGGAGGCCCAGGCAGGGAATCTGGTGATCACACAACCGCTTTGAGCGGCTGGTAAGCAGCACCTGAGGTGCTGGCCCCACTGAGTGTCGAAGTGTATGTGTGTGTGTGTGTATATATATATATATATATATATATATATATATATAAATATATAATATGCTTATATGCTATACATTTACACTGGACGGTCGCACTGTTGATTTCTTTGTCGCTCCATTGGGAGACCCAGACAATTGGGTGTATAGCTTATGCCTCCGGAGGTCACACAAAGCATTACACTTAAAAGTGTAAACCCCTCCCCTCTGCCTATACACCCCCCCGTGCATCACGGGCTCCTCAGTTTTATTGCTTTGTGGAAAGAGGCACACATCCACGCAAGCTCCACATTTTAGTCCGCAGCAGCTGCTGACTATATCGGATGGAAGAAAAGAGGGCCCATAACAGGGCCCCCAGCATGCTCCCTTCTCACCCCACTCTGGTCGGCGGTGTTTAAGGTTGAGGTACCCATTGCGGGTACATAGGCAGGAGCCACATGCTGTTTTCCTTCCCCATCCCTTAGGGGCTCTGGGTGAAGTGGGATTCTAACCGGTCACCAGGCACTGGGACCGTGCTCCCTCCGCAGCCCCTGAGGGAATCTGCTGGACAGGAGACCGGGTATCATCAGGGACAAGGCCCTACTACTCTGAGGTACTCTGTGTCCCCTTGGGGACGGCGCATAGAGCGCCTGTGTAATGGACACTGCAGCAGCTGCTGGGTGTGTTTGTGCGCCGGGACTACCGCGCTGACCGCGCTTGTTTGCCGGCCGCGCTTATAACTTTAGTCCCCGGCTTTTGCGGCTTAGTGCCGCATATTCCCGCCCCCGGGCCTGCCAGTCAGGGGTAAGGGCGGGACGCTGCACTGGACGTCAGCGCTGAGGGCAGGAGCATACTTTGTATCCTCCTCCCCCCCTCACTGAGCACAGTGGGGCACCAGATTCCCGCACTTTTACAGGCACGCCCACGGCTCCCTCCTCCTCTCTGAACGCCGGCAGCCATTGCTATCAGACGCTGGAGAACTTCAGAGGGGAGACAACTCCGAGCTCCACAGCTCTGGGAGGCCCAGGCAGGGAATCTGGTGGTCACACAACCGCTGGGAGCGGTCGGTAAGCCGCACCTGTTACTAGGTGCTGGCCCCCCTGGGTGCCGAAGTGTATATTTATATGCTTATATTGTATACATTTACTCTGTACGGCCGCACTATTAGCTTTTGGCTATATACCCTCACTGATTGCTCTAAGAGGAGACAACAGCATGTCGTCCGCAAAAAGCAAGGGTGCCAAAGCACAGGCTTACTTTGCAACCTGTACCTCATGTGCGGCTATGCTACCTGCAGGTTCCACCTACCCTCATTGTGTGCAGTGCTCGGCCCCTGTGACACTCACTCAGCCGGAGTCTCAGCCACTGGTGGGACCCCCGGCCCAGGTGGAACCTCCGGCCCCCACTGTCCAGGTGACAGGGACAGAGTTTGCAGTATTTGCTGACAAACTTTCGGAGTCTATGGATAGATGGTCTGCTAAGATACTAGAAGCTTTGCAGTCCAGACCTGTAACACAGGCCCCGGGCACTGTTGATTCATTGCCCCCATGCCCCCCTCGGTCGGAGCAGCAAAGTGCTCCTGGGTCGACTCATAGGTCCCACGGGGAGGACTCCGACACGGACCGCAGTCCCAGACCGACTAAGCGGGCTCGCTGGGAGCTTCCCTCGACTTCATCACACTGTTCAGGGTCTCAGCATGAGGACTCTCTGGAGGATGAAGCGGAGGTGGCAGATCAGGGCTCTGATCCTGACGCCGCGCTCAACCTTGATACGCCAGAAGGGGACGCCATAGTAAACGACCTTATAGCATCCATCAATCAGGTGTTAGATCTTTCTCCTCCAGCCCTACCGATTGAGGAGTCAGCTTCTCAGCAGGAGAAATTTCATTTTAGGTTTCCCAAACGTACACGGAGTGCGTTTCTTGATCACTCCGACTTCAAAGATGCAGTCCAGAAACACCGAGCTTTCTTTGTCGCTCTATTGGGAGACCCAGACAATTGACAATTGGGTGTATAGGCTATGCCTCCGGAGGCCGCACAAAGTATTACACTCAAAAGTGTTAAGCCCCTCCCCTTCTGCCTATACACCCCCGTGCTCCCACGGGCTCCTCAGTTTTTTGCTTTGTGCGAAGGAGGTTAGACACTCACGCACAGCTCCACAGATTGGTCAGCAGCAGCTGCTGACCATGTCGGATGGAAGAAAAGTGGGCCCATATAGGGCCCCCAGCATGCTCCCTTCTCACCCCACTCTTGTCGGCGGTGTTGTAAGGTTGAGGTATCCATTGCGGGTACGGAGGCTGGAGCCCACATGCTGTTTTCCTTTCCCATCCCCCTCAGGGCTCTGGTGGAAGTGGGATCCTATCTGTCTCCAGGCACTGAGACCGTGCTTCATCCACAACTCCTGTGGAGCCTGCTGGATAGGAGCCGGGTTTCGTTCAGGGACATGGCCCTGCTACTTGGAGGTACTCTGTATCCCGGGGGGGACCGCGCACAGCAACACTCCAGCTTTGCTGGGTGTGCTAGTGCACCGGGGACCGCGGCGCTGACCGGGTTAATATGTGCCATTACACACTCAGCGTTGCTGAGTGTGTTTATGTATAGGGACTGCCGCACTGACCGCCGCGGCCATGGAAACACTGCGGCGCGGCTGGGACTTGTAGTGCGCCGGGGACTTCCACGCCGGCCGCGCTTTTACGGCGGCCGCGTTTATTACTAGAGTCCCCGGCTTTTTGCGGCCTAGTTCCTTTCCTCCCACCCCCAGCCCTGACAGGCAGGGGAAGGGCGGGACGCTGCTCAGAACGAGCAGCACTGAGGGCTGGAGCATGCTTTGCATACTCCACTCCCCTCACTGTGCACAGTGCAGGCACCAGTTCCCGCTCTTTCTAGGTCACGCCCACGGCTCCCTCTCCTCAGGACGCATTCCTGTCAGCTCCTCGGACGCTGCAGAGGGGGACAAAGTCTGGGAGACCCAGGCAGGGACTCTGGTGGCCTCACAACCGCTTTAAGCGGGTGGTAAGCAGCACCTGTGGTGCTAGCCCCATTGTGCAGTAGTGTAACATTATATGTTTAGTTTACACTGTATAGTGCACAGTTGATTTCTGGCTATATACCCTATTGTGTTGCTCAGGGAAGATAATAGCATGGCGCCCACGAAAGGCAGGGGTGCCAAAACACAGGCTTATTATGTTGCCTGCGCCGCATGTACGACCCCGCTACCGACAGGTTCCACTGACCCTCATTGTGTGCACTGTTCGGCCCCTGTGGCACTTGCTCAGCCAGAGCCTCTGCTAAGAGGGGCCCAGGGGGAGCCACCTGTTGACACTGTTCAGGTGACAGGGACGGAGTTTGCAAAACTCTCTGAGACTATGGCTAAGATACTAGAAGCCTTGCAGTCCAGGCCGGTATCTCAGCACAGGGACTCTGTTGAATCTTTGTTCCCTGGCCCACCTCAGCTGGACCAACAATGTCCTCCCGGGGTATCTCATGGATCCCAGGCTGAGGGTTCTGACACAGACCCCAGCCCCAGACCGACTAAGCGAGCTCGCTTAGATTTTCCCTCGACATCATCATATTGTGCAGGGTCTCAGAGGGGGGAAGCTCTGGTTGATGATGCGGAGACAGCTGATCAGGATTCTGATCCTGAGGCCGCTCTCAATCTTGATACTCCGGACGGGGACGCCATAGTGAACGACCTTATTGCGTCCATCAATCGTATGTTGGATATTTCTCCCTCAGCTCCTCCGGTGGAGGAGTCAGCTTCCCAGCAGGAGAAATTCCGTTTCAGGTTTCCCAAGCGTACACAGAGTATGTTTCTGGACCACTCTGATTTCAGAGAGGCAGTCCAGAATCACCATGCTTGTCCAGATAAGCGTTTTTCTTCGGCGCTCCATTGGGAGACCCAGACGATTGGGTGTATAGCACTGCCTCCGGAGGCCACACAAAGCAATTACACCAAAAAGTGTAAGGCCCCTCCCCTTCTGGCTATACACCCCCAGTGGGATCACTGGCTCACCAGTTTTCAAGCTTTGTGCGAAGGAGGTCAGACATCCACGCATAGCTCCACTGTTTTTAGTCAGCAGCAGCTGCTGACTATGTCGGTTGGAAGAAAAGTGGGCCCATATGGGGCCCCCAGCATGCTCCCTTCTCACCCCACTTTTGTCGGGTGTTTGTTAAGGTTGAGGTACCCATGGCGGGTACGGAGGCTGGAGCCCACATGCTGTTTTCCTTCCCCATCCCCCTCAGGGCTCTGGGTGAAGTGGGATCTTACAGGTCTCCAGGCACTGAGACCGGGCTCCATCCACAGACCCAGAGAACCTGCTGGATATGGAGCTGAGTATCGTCAGGGACAGGGCCCTGCTACATTAAGGTACTCTGTGTCCCCGGGCAAGCGCGCACACACACACCAACATTGCTGGGAGTGTTAGTGCGCCGGGGACAACAGCGCGGAGCGCTCGTGCTATTATTCACTGCAGCTTTGCTGAGTGAATTTATGTATTGGGAACTGCCGCGCCGGCCGCTGCTGGGTGTTTTTTACACTGTGGCGCGGCTGGGACTTGTGGTGCGCCGGGGACTTCCGCGCTGGCCGTGCACGAGGACGGCCGCGCTTATTACTCGAGTCCCCGGCTTTGCGGCCTAGTTTTCGTTTTGTTCCCGCCCCCAGCCCTGCCAGTCAGGGGAGAGGCGGGACGCTGTACTGAAAGTCAGCGCCGAGGACTGGAGTCTGCTTTGCATTCTCCAGCCCCCTTCACTGGACACAGTGGGACGCCAGTTTCCCGCTCTTGTCTGGGGCACGCCCACGGCCCGCCCCTCTTCACAGGACGCCGGCAGCCATTCCTGCACGCAGTCCGAGCTGGGGAACGGAGACAAGCTCTGGGCAACCAGTCACAGGGCTCTGGCGACCACACACCCGCGTTATAGGCGGGCGGTAAGCAGCACCTGAAGTGCTGACCCCACTAAATACCGAAGTGTCCATTTGTATTTTATGCTTGTACGCTATACACTGCACTATAGGTCGCTATTTTTGGCTATAAGCCCTCCTAGATGGCGAGATAACAGCAGCAAAAAAGCAACGGTGCTAAGGCACAGGCTTTATAGGCTGCTTGTATTGCATGTGCTGAAGTGTTCATTGTACTTATGCTTGTATGCTTTACATTGCACTGTACGGTCGCTACATCTTGGCTATATTCTCCTAGATGGCTGGACAACAGCAGCAAAAAAGCAAGGGTGCCAAGGCACAGGCTTTCTATGCTGCTTGTATTGCATGTGCTGAAGTGTTCATTTGTACTTATGCTTGTATGCTATACATTGCACTGTACGGTCGCTACTCTTGGCTAGATTCTCCTAGATGGCTGGACAACAGCAGCAAAAAAGCAAGGGTGCCAAGGCACAGGCTTTATAGGCTGCTTGTATTGCATGTGCTAAAGTGTTCATTGTACTTATGCTTGTATGCTTTACATTGCACTGTACGGTCGCTACATCTTGGCTATATTCTCCTAGATGGCTGGACAACAGCAGCAAAAAAGCAAGGGTGCCAAGGCACAGGCTTTCTATGCTGCTTGTATTGCATGTGCTGAAGTGTTCATTTGTACTTATGCTTGTATGCTATACATTGCACTGTACGGTCGCTATTCTTGGCTATATTCTCCTAGATGGCTAGAATACAGCAGCAAAAAAGCAACACAGGCTTTCTATGCTGCTTTTACTGCAGGTGATACTGTTCCACCGGCAGGTTACACTGACCCCCATTGTGGGCAATGCTCCCCTGTAGCACTTGGTCAGCCGGGGTCTCTACTAGAGGTGGCCAAAGGAACCACCTGTGAACCCTGTCCAGGGACAGGGACGGAGTTGCAGTTTCGGCTGATAGATTGTCCTGGGATAGAGACTTTGCAGTCCAGACAGGCCATGGGCAATCTTGATTAATGCTCCCTGGCCACCCTCATTTGGAACATAATCAGTGCTCCGGGGGGGTCCCAGGCATTCCAGGGTAAAGGCTCTGACACGGACGACAGTCCCAGACAGCCTAAGCTAGCTCTCTGGGTGCGGCTCTCGGCTTCATCACTGGTCTGGGTCCCAGCAGGAGGACTCTCTGTATGATGAGGCAGACGTAGCTGATCAGGGCTTTGATCCTGACACCGCTCTCAATCCGGATACACCGGATGGTGACGCCATAGTGAATGATCTTATAGCGTCCATCAATGGAATGTTGGATATTTCTCCCTCAGCTCCCCCAGTGGAGGAGTCAGCTTCACAGCAGGAGAAATCCCTTTTCAGTATCTCATGCGTATATTGAGTACTTTTCTGGCCACGCTGACTTCAGAGAAGCAGTTCAGAAACACCACGCTTACCAGATAAGCGTTTCTCCAAACGTATTAAGGATACACGTTATCCCTTTCCCCCTGACGTGGTCAAGCGCTGGACCCAGGGTCCAAGGGTGGATCCCCCAATCTCCAGGCTTGCGGCTAGATCCATAGTTGCAGTGGAGATGGGACTTCACTTTAAGATGCCATTGACAGACAGATGGACCGCTGGTTGAAATCTGTCTGTGAAGCTATCAGCGTGTCGGTTGCTCCGGCATTCGCAGCCGTATGGGCACTCTAAGCTATTTCAGCTGGTCTTGCGCAGCTGGTCTTGAGCACATGTACATCTGTGCCGCAGGTGGTGTCCTTAACCTCGCAATGTCTGCATTGCAACTTACCCTATTAATGCTGTCCTGGAGGGACAGTCGAGGTTTCGGTCCTTCCCAGGCTCGGGCAGGTCCCAATTGTCCTCGTCCAAAAGGGCTCAAAAGGCTCAGAGGGGCTCAGATTCCGGCCGGGCTCAATCACGCCCAAGGAAGGCAGCCGGAGGAACCGCTACCAAGGCGGTTTCCTCATGACGTTCAGCTCTCTCTCTCCGCATCCGCGGTTGGGGGCAGACTCTCCCGCTTGGTGACATTTAGCTGCCACAGGTCACAGACCGGTGGGTGAGAGACATTGTGTCTCACGTGTACAGGATAGAGTTCTGTTCTCGTCCTCCGGCTCGATTCTTCAGAACTTTCCCCCCCCCCCCCCCCCCCCCCCCCCGAGCAGATGCTCTTCTGCAGGCAGAAGGAGTGGTAATCCCTGTTCCTCTTCAGGAACAAGACACGGTTTTTCCTCCAATCTGATTGGGGTGCCAAAAAAAGGCTTTCCGTTCCGTTCTGGACCTAAAACTGCTCACCAAGCACGTGAAGGCCAGGCGGTTCCGGATGAAACCCTCCGCTCCGTCATTGCCTCAATGTCTCAAGAGGCATGCCAACTCAGCCTGAATGTTGCGCTGGAGACTCTCCAGACTTTCGGGTGGATCATCAACTTTTCAAAGTCAAATCTGTCACCGACTCAATCACTAACGTATCTTGGCATGGAGTTTCATACTCTCTCAGCGATAGTGAAGCTTCCGCTGGACAAGCAGCGGTCACTACAGACAGGGGTGCAGTCTCTCCTTCATGGTCAGTCGCACCCCTTAAGGCGCCTCATGCACTTCCTAGGGAAGATGGTGGCAGCAATGGAGGCAGTCCCGTTTGCGCAGTTTCATCTGCGCCCACTTCAATGGGACATTCTCCGCCAATGGGACGGGAAGTCAACTTCCCTGGACAGGAAAGTCTCCCTTTCCCAGACGGCCAAGGACTCTCTGCAATGGTGGCTTCTTCCCACCTCATTTTCACAGGGAAGATCCTTCCTACCCCCATCCTGGGCGGTGGTCACGACAGACGCGAGTCTGTCAGGGTGGGGAGCAGTTTTTCTCCACCACAGGGCTCAGGGTACGTGGACTCAGCAGGAGTCCACCCTTCAGCTCAATGTTCTGGAAATCAGGGCAGTGTATCTGGCCCTACTAGCCTTCCGGCAGTGGCTGGAAGGGAAGCAGATCCGAATTCAGTCGGACAACTCCACAGCGGTGGCATACATCAACCACCAAGGAGGGACACGCAGTCGGCAAGCCTTCCAGGAAGTCCGGCGGATTCTAATGTGGGTGGAAGACACGGCATCCACCATATCCGCAGTTCACATCCCGGGCGTAGAAAACTGGGAAGCAGACTTCCTCAGTCGCCAGGGTATGGACGCAGGGGAATGGTCCCTTCACCGGGACGTGTTTCAGGAAACCTGTCGCCGCTGGGGGGTGCCGGACGTCGACCTAATGGCGTCTCGGCACAACAACAAGGTCCCGGCCTTCATGGCGCGGTCTCGCGATCAAAGAGCTCTGGCGGCAGACGCCTTAGTGCAAGATTGGTTGCAGTTCCGGCTCCCTTATGTGTTTCCACCTCTGGCACTCTTGCCCAGAGTGCTACGCAAGATCAGATCCGATTGCAGCCGCGTCATACTCGTCGCTCCAGACTGGCCGAGGAGGTCGTGGTACCCGGATCTGTGGCATCTCACGGTCGGCCAACCGTGGGCACTACCAGACCGACCAGACTTACTGTCCCAAGGGCCGTTTTTCCATCGGAATTCTGCGGCCCTGAACCTGACTGTGTGGCCATTGAGTCCTGGATCCTAGCGTCTTCAGGATTATCCCAAGGGGTCGTGGCCACCATGAGACAGGCTAGGAAGTCCACTTCTGCTAAGATCTACCACAGAACGTGGAAGATTTTCTTATCCTGGTGCTCTGCACAAGGAGTATCCCCCTGGCCATTCGCGTTACCTGTCTTTCTTTCCTTCCTGCAATCTGGGTTGGAAAAGGGCTTGTCGCTCGGCTCCCTTAAAGGGCAAGTCTCGGCACTATCCGTGTTTTTTCAGAAGCGTCTAGCACGACTTTCTCAGGTGCGTACGTTCCTGCAGGGGGTTTGTCATATCGTCCCTCCGTACAGGCGGCCGTTAGATCCGTGGGATATAAACAAGGTCCTTGTTGCTCTCCAGAAGCCGCCCTTCGAGCCTCTGAGGGATGTTTCACTTTCTCGACTCTCACAGAAAGTGGCCTTTCTGGTAGCGGTCACGTCTCTTCGGAGAGTGTCTGAACTAGCAGCGCTGTCATCCAAAGCTCCCTTCCTGGTGTTCCACCAGGACAAGGTAGTGCTGCGCCCCATTCAGGAGTTTCTCCCTAAGGTGGTATCCTCTTTTCATCTTAATCAGGATATCTCCTTGCCTTCCTTTTATCCGCATTCAGTTCATCGGTATGAAAAGGATTTACATTTGTTAGATCTGGTGAGAGCACTCAGAATCTACATTTCCCGCACGGCGCCCCTGCGCCGCTCGGATGCACTCTTTGTCCTTGTCGCTGGTAAGCGCAAAGGGTCGCAGGCTTCCAAAGCCACCCTGGCTCGATGGATCAAAGAACCAATTCTTGAAGCCTACCGTGTTGCTGGGCTTCCGGTTCCATCAGGGCTGAAGGCCCACTCAACCAGAGCCGTGGGTGCGTCCTGGGCATTACGACACCAGGCTACGGCTCAACAGGTGTGCCAGGCAGCTACCTGGTCGAGTCTGCACACTTTCACCAAACATTATCAGGTGCATACCTATGCTTCGGCGGACGCCAGCCTAGGTAGAAGAGTCCTGCAGGCGGCAGTTGCCTCCCCGTAGGGGAGGGCTGTCTTTGCAGCTCTAACATGAGGTATTTCTTTACCCACCCAGGGACAGCTTTTGGACGTCCCAATCGTCTGGGTCTCCCAATGGAGCGCCGAAGAAGGGAATTTTGTTACTTACCGTAAATTCCTTTTCTTCTAGCTCCTATTGGGAGACCCAGCACACGCCCTGTTGTCCTTCGGGATTTTTGGTTGTTTTCGGGTACACATGTTGTTCATGTTGAATGGTTTTCAGTTCTCCGATGTTACTTCGGAGTGAATTTGTTTAAACCAGTTATTGGCTTTCCTCCTTCTTGCTTTAGCACTAAAACTGAGCAGCCCGTGATCCCACGGGGGGTGTATAGCCAGAAGGGGAGGGGCCTTACACTTTTTAGTGTAATGCTTTGTGTGGCCTCCGGAGGCAGTGCTATACACCCAATCGTCTGGGTCTCCCAATAGGAGCTAGAAGAAAAGGAATTTACGGTAAGTAACAAAATTCCCTTTCTTCGGCGCTCTATTGGGAGACCCAGACGATTGGGTGTATAGCACTGCCTCCGGAGGCCACACAAAGCAATTACACTAAAAAGTGTAAGGCCCCTCCCCTTCTGGCTATACACCCCCAGTGGGATCACTGGCTCACCAGTTTTCTGCTTTGTGCGAAGGAGGTCAGACATCCACGCATAGCTCCACTGTTTGTAGTCAGCAGTAGCTGCTGGCTCTATCGGATGGAAGAAAAGAGGGCCCATATGGGGCCCCCAGCATGCTCCCTTCTCACCCGCGGTTGGTGCTTGTAAGGTTGAGGTACCTATTGCTGGTACGGAGGCTGGAGCCCACATGCTGTTTTCCTTCCACATCCCCTTAGGGCTCTGTGGAAGTGGGATCTTGCCGGCCCCCAAGCCCTGGGGCCGGGCTCCATCCACAGACCCATAGAACCTGCTGGATGTGGAGCGGGAGTGCCGTTCAGGGACAAGGCCCTGCAACTTTCAGGTACTCTGTGTCCCCGGCAGGCACGGACACTCTCAGGGCTTGCTGAGCGTTGTAGTGCGCCGGGGACAGCGGCGCTGTACGCTGGGGGTTAGGTCACTGCAGCTTTGCTGAGTGACGTTGTGTATTGGGAACTACTGCGCCGACCGCTCCTGGAGCGGCGGCGCAGCTGCGACTTGTGGTGCGCCGGGGGCTTTGCGCCGACCGCGCTTTTACGGCGGCGGCGCTTCTAACTTTAGCCCCCGGCTTCTGCGGCCTAGCGCCGCTTCGTTCCCGCCCCCACCCTGTCAATCAGGGTAGGGGAGAGACGCTGCTCAATAGGCAGCGCCGAGGGCTGGAGCTTTATTTACATGCTCCAGCCCTCTCTAGGCACAGTGGGAAGCAGACTTCCCGCTCTTCGTCGGTGTACGCCCAGGGCCCGCCCCCCCTCTCCACAAGGACGCCGGCAGCCATTACACATGCGATCTGGCTGGGGAGAGGCAGCAGGCTCTGGGAGACCCAGACTAGAGGGATTTCTGGCGACCACACACCGCTCCTAAGCGGGCGGTAAGCTGCACAGTAGTGCTGGCCCCACTAGTGCCTCAGTGATATATAGTGTACTTTTATCTTGGTACCATATATATATATTTGCACTGTAGGTCACTTCTTGGCTGGACACCCTGTACTGCTCTGAGGAGGCAGCAACATGTCATCCGCAAAACGCAAGGCTGCCAAGGCACGGGCTGTGTGCACTGTTTGTGCTGCATGTGGGGCTGATCTACCGGCAGGCTCCAATGATTCACATTGTGTGCAATGTTCAGTCCCAGTGGCACTTCGTCAGCCAGAGCCTATTGTGGTGGTAGCCCAGGCAGAGACGCCTGTGAGCCCTGCCCCGGTGACGGGGACAGACTTTGCAGTTTTTGCTGATAAAATGTCTGTGACTATGTCAAAAATCCTGGAGACCTTGCAGGCCAGGCCAGTTCCTCAGACCATGGACACTGCTGTGGCTATGCTCTCTGGTCCCCCTCAGTTGGAACTAATCCGTACTTCAAGGGGGTCTCAAGCATCACAAGCTGAAGTCTCTGACTCAGATGACAGTCCCAGGCAGCCTAAGCGAGCTCGCTGGGAAAGACCCTCCACGTCATCACACTGCTCAGGGTCTCAGCGAGAAGAATCTCTCTGTGATGAGACTGAGGACGGTGATCAGGATTCTAATCCTGAGGCCCCTCTCAATCTGGATGCCCCTGAGGGTGACGCCATGGTTAATGACCTTATATCGGCGATTAATAGACTGTTGGATATTTCTCCCCCAGCTCCTTCAGCAGAGGAGGCAGCTGCACAGCAGGAGAAGTTCCATTTCCTATATCCCAAGCGTAAATTAAGTGCTTTTTTGGACCACTCTGACTTCAGAGAATCTATCCAGAAGCACGACGCTCATCCAGACAAGCGTTTCTCTAAACGTTCTAAGGATACCAGTTATCCTTTTCCCGCTGAAGTGGCCAAACGCTGGACCCAGTGCCCAAAGGTTGATCCCCCAATTTCCAAGCTTGCGGCTAGATCCATAGTCGCAGTAGAGGATGGCGCTTCACTTAAAGATGCCAACGACAGACAGATGGACCTTTGGTTGAAATCTGTCTATGAAGCTATCGGCGCGTCGTTTGCTCCAGCATTCGCGGCCGTGTGGGCACTCCAAGCTATTTCAGCTGGTTTAGCACAGGTGGATGCTATCATACATCCAGCAGTGCCACAGGTGGCGTCCCTAACTTCGCAAATGTCTGCGTTTGCGACTTATGCTATCAATGCTGTCCTAGAATCTACGAGCCGTACCTCTATGGCGGCCGCCAATTCTGTGGTTTTGCGCAGAGCCTTATGGTTAAAGGACTGGAAAGCAGATGCTGGTTCCAAAAAATGCTTAACCAGCTTGCCATTATCTAGAGACAGACTGTTTGGTGAGCCATTGGCTGAAATCATAAAACAGTCCAAGGGTAAGGACTCTTCCTTACCACAGCCCAGAGCAAGTAAACCTCAACAGAAAAAGTGGCAGTCGAGGTTTCGGTCCTTTCGAGGCTCGGGCAAGCCCCAGTTCTCCTCGTCCAAAGGGACTCAGAAAGGACAAGGGAGCTCAGATTCCTGGCGGGCTCACTCACGCCCCAGGAAAGCAAATGGAGGAACCGCTTCCAAGGCGGCTGCCTCATGACTTTCGGCCTCCTCCCTCCGCATCCTCGGTCGGTGGCAGGCTCTCCCGCTTTTGCGACATTTGGCTGTCTCAGGTCAAAGACCGGTGGGTAACAGACATTTTGTCTCGCGGGTACAGAATCGAGTTCAGTTCTCGGCCTCCACTTCGGTTCTTCAGAACCTCCCCACACCCCAACCGAGCAGATGCCCTGCTGCAGGCGGTGGACTCTCTAAGAGCAGAAGGAGTCGTGATCCCTGTCCCCCCTCTAGAACGGGGGCGAGGATTTTACTCCAATCTCTTTGTGGTTCCAAAAAAGGACGGCTCCTTCCGTCCTGTTCTGGACCTAAAACTGCTCAACAAGCATGTGAACGCCAGGCGGTTCCGGATGGAATCCCTCCGCTCAGTCATTGCCTCAATGTCCCAAGGAGATTTCCTAGCATCAATAGACATCAAAGATGCTTATCTCCACGTGCCGATTGCTACGGAACACCAACGCTTTCTGCGCTTCGTCATAGGAGACGAACATCTTCAGTTCGTGGCTCTGCCATTTGGTGTGGCGACAGCCCCCCGGGTGTTCACCAAGATCATGGCAGCAGTGGTAGCAGTCTTGCACTCTCACGGACACTCTGTGATCCCTTACTTGGACGATCTACTAGTCAAGGCACCCTCTCAGGAGGCATGCCAACTCAGCCTGAATTTTGCACTGGAGACTCTCCAGGCGTTCGGGTGGATCATCAACTTCCCAAAGTCAAATCTGTCACCGACCCAATCACTAACGTATCTTGGCATGGAGTTTCATACTCTCTCAGCGTTAGTGAAGCTTCCGCTGAGCAAGCAGCGGTCACTACAGACAGGGGTGCAGGCTCTCCTTCAAAGTCAGTCGCACTCCTTAAGACGCCTCATGCACTTCCTCGGGAAGATGGTGGCGGCAATAGAGGCGGTTCCGTTTGCGCAGTTTCATCTGCGTCCACTTCAATGGGACATTCTCCGCCAATGGGACGGGAAGTCGACATCCCTGGACAGGAAAGTCTTCCTTTCCCAGACGGCCAAGGACTCTCTGCAGTGGTGGCTCCTGTCCACCTCATTATCACAGGGAAGATCCTTCCTACCACCGTCCTGGGCGGTGGTCACGACAGACGCGAGTCTGTCAGGGTGGGGAGCAGTGTTTCTCCACCACAGGGCTCAGGGTACGTGGACTCAGCAGGAGTCCACCCTTCAGATCAATGTTCTGGAAATCAGAGCAGTGTTTCTTGCCCTACTAGCCTTCCAGCAGTGGCTGGAAGGGAAGCAGATCCGAATTCAATCGGACAACTCCACAGCGGTGGCATACATCAATCACCAAGGAGGGACTCGCAGTCGGCAAGCCTTCCAGGAAGTCCGGCGCATTATGATGTGGGTGGAAGCCACGGCCTCCACCATATCCGCAGTTCACATCCCCGGCGTAGAAAACTGGGAAGCAGACTTCCTCAGTCGCCAGGGCATGGACGCAGGGGAATGGTCCCTTCACCCGGACGTGTTTCAGGAAATCTGTCGCCGATGGGGAAGGCCGGACGTCGACCTAATGGCGTCCCGGCACAACAACAAGGTCCCAACATTCATGACACGGTCTCGCGATCAAAGAGCTCTAGCAGCAGACGCCCTAGTGCAAGATTGGTCGCAGTTCCGGCTCCCTTATGTGTTTCCACCTCTGGCACTCTTGCCCAGAGTGCTACGCAAGATCAGATCCGACTGCAGCCGCGTCATACTCGTCGCTCCAGACTGGCCGAGGAGGGCGTGGTATCCGGATCTGTGGCATCTCACGGTCGGCCAACCGTGGGCACTACCAGACCGACCAGACTTACTGTCCCAAGGGCCGTTTTTCCATCGGAATTCTGCGGCCCTCAACCTGACTGCGTGGCCATTGAGTCCTGGATCCTAGCGTCTTCAGGCTTATCCCAAGGGGTCGTTGCCACCATGAGACAGGCTAGGAAGCCCACGTCTGCTAAGATCTACCACAGAACGTGGAGGATATTCTTATCCTGGTGCTCTGCTCAGGGAGTGTCTCCCTGGCCATTTGCATTACCTACCCTTCTTTCTTTCCTCCAATCTGGGTTAGAAAAAGGTCGCTCGGCTCCCTTAAAGGGCAAGTCTCGGCGCTATCCGTCTTTTTTCAGAAGCGTCTAGCACGACTTTCTAAGGTGCGCACGTTCCTACAGGGGGTTTGCCATATCGTACCTCCGTACAAGCGGCCGTTAGATCCATGGGATCTGAACAGGGTACTAGTTGCCCTCCAGAAGCCGCCCTTCGAGCCTCTGAAGGAGGTTTCACTTTCTAGACTTTCACAGAAAGTGGCTTTTCTGGTAGCGATCACATCTCTTCGGAGAGTGTCTGAGCTAGCAGCGTTGTCTTCCAAGGCTCCCTTCCTGGTCTCCCACCAGGACAAGGTAGTGCTGCGCCCCATTCAGGAGTTTCTCCCGAAGGTGGTATCCTCTTTTCATCTTAATCAGGATATCTTTTTGCCTTCGTTTTGTCCTCATGCAGTTCATAGGTATGAGAAGGATTTACATTTGTTAGATCTGGTGAGAGCACTCAGAATCTACATTTCCCGCACAGCGCCCCTGCGCCGTTCGGATGCACTCTTTGTCCTTGTCGCTGGTAAGCGCAAAGGGTCGCAGGCTTCTAAGGCCACCCTGGCTCGATGGATCAAAGAACCAATTCTTGAAGCCTACCGTTCTGCGGGGCTTCAGGTTCCATCAGGGCTGAAGGCCCATTCTACCAGAGCCGTGGGTGCGTCCTGGGCATTGCGACACCAGGCTACGGCTCAACAGGTGTGCCAGGCAGCTACCTGGTCGAGTCTGCACACTTTCACCAAACATTATCAGGTGCATACCTATGCTTCGGCGGACGCCAGCCTAGGTAGAAGAGTCCTGCAGGCGGCAGTTGCCTCCCCGTAGGGGAGGGCTGTCTTGCAGCTCTAACATGAGGTATTTCTTTACCCACCCAGGGACAGCTTTTGGACGTCCCAATCGTCTGGGTCTCCCAATAGAGCGCTGAAGAAGAAGGGAATTTTGTTACTTACCGTAAATTCCTTTTCTTCTAGCTCTTATTGGGAGACCCAGCACCCGCCCTGTTGTCCTTCGGGATTGTTGGTTTGTTTGCGGGTACACATGTTGTTCATGTTGAACGGTTTTCAGTTCTCCGATGTTACTCGGAGTGAATTTGTTTAAACCAGTTATTGGCTTTCCTCCTTCTTGCTTTTGCACTAAAACTGGTGAGCCAGTGATCCCACTGGGGGTGTATAGCCAGAAGGGGAGGGGCCTTACACTTTTTAGTGTAATTGCTTTGTGTGGCCTCCGGAGGCAGTGCTATACACCCAATCGTCTGGGTCTCCCAATAAGAGCTAGAAGAAAAGGAATTTACGGTAACAAAATTCCCTTCTCTTCTAAGCGCCTTAAGGATACACGTTATCCCTTTCCCCCTGACGTGGTCAAAAGTTGGGCTCAGTGTCCCAAAGTGGATCCTCCAATCTCCAGACTGGCAGCTAGATCCATACTTGCAGTGGAAGATGGGGCTTCACTCAAAGATGCCACTGACAGGCAGATGGAGCTCTGGTTGAAATCCATCTATGAAGCTATCGGCGCTTCTTTTGCCCCAGCATTCGCAGCCGTATGGGCGCTACAAGCTATCTCAGCAGGTCAAGCGCAAATTGACGCAGCCACACGCACGTCCGCGCCACAGGTGGCGTCCATAACCTCTCAGACCTCGGCATTTGCGTCTTACGCTATTAATGCTGTCCTGGACTCTGCGAGCCGTACGGCGGTTGCAGCCGCCAATTCGGTGGTACTCCGCAGGGCCTTGTGGCTACGGGAATGGAAGGCAGATTCTGCTTCCAAAAAGCGCTTAACCAGTTTGCCAATTTCTGGCGACCGATTGTTTGGCGAGCGTTTGGATGAAATCATCAAACAATCCAAGGGAAAGGATACATCCTTACCCCAGCCCAAACCGAACATACCCCAACAGAGGAAGGGGCAGTCGAGGTTTCGGTCCTTTCGGGGCGCGGGCAGGTCCCAATTCTCCTCGTCCAAAAGGCCTCAGAAAGATCAAAGGAACTCTGATGCATGGCGGTCTAAGTCACGTCCTAAAAAGACCACCGGAGGTGCCGCTACCAAAGCGGCTTCCTCATGACTTTCGGCATCCTCACTCCGCATGCTCGGTCGGTGGCAGGCTCTCCCGCTTTTGCGACACCTGGCTGCCACGGGTAAAAGACCGTTGGGTGAGAGACATTCTGTCTCACGGTTACAAGATAGAGTTCACCTCTCGTCCCCCGACTCGATTCTTCAGGTCATCCCCGCCTCCCGAGCGAGCCGAGGCTCTTCTGCAGGCGCTGGGCATTCTGAAGGCAGAAGGAGTGGTGGTCCCTGTTCCTCTTCAGCAACAGGGCCACGGTTTTTACTCCAACTTGTTTGTGGTCCCAAAGAAGGACGGGTCTTTCCGACCTGTCCTGGACCTGAAACTTCTCAACAAACACGTAAAGACCAGGCGGTTCCGGATGGAATCCCTCCGCTCCGTCATCGCCTCAATGTCCCAGGGAGATTTCCTTGCATCGATCGATATCAAAGATGCTTATCTCCACGTACCGATTGCTCCAGAGCACCAGCGCTTCTTGCGCTTCGCCATAGGAAACGAACACCTGCAGTTCGTGGCACTGCCGTTCGGCCTGGCAACAGCCCCACGGGTTTTCACCAAGGTTATGGCTACTGTAGTAGCGGTCCTCCACTCTCAGGGTCACTCGGTGATCCCGTACTTGGACGATCTGTTGATCAAGGCACCCTCTCTAGAGGCATGCCAACACAGCCTCGACGCTACCCTGGAGACTCTCCAGAGTTTCGGGTGGATCATCAATTTTCCAAAGTCAAATCTGACACCGGCCCAATCGCTGACATACCTTGGCATGGAGTTTCATACCCTCTCAGCGATGGTGAAGCTTCCGCTGATCAAGCAGCGGTCACTACAGAAAGGGGTACAATCTCTCCTTCAAGGTCGGTCACACACCTTGAGGCGCCTCATGCACTTCCTGGGGAAGATGGTGGCAGCAATGGAGGCAGTTCCTTTCGCGCAGTTTCACCTGCGTCCTCTTCAATGGGACATCCTACGCAAATGGGACAGGAAGCCGACGTCCCTCGACAGGACCGTCTCCCTCTCGCAGGCGACCAAAGCTTCCCTTCGGTGGTGGCTTCTTCCCACTTCATTATCGAAAGGGAAATCCTTCCTACCCCCATCCTGGGAGGTGGTCACGACGGACGCGAGTCTGTCAGGGTGGGGAGCGGTTTTTCTCCACCACAGGGCTCAGGGTACGTGGACCCAGCAAGAGTCCTCGCTTCAGATCAATGTTCTGGAAATACGGGCAGTGTATCTTGCCCTGAAAGCGTTCCAGCAGTGGCTGGAAGGCAAGCAGATCAGAATTTAGTCGGACAATTCCACAGCGGTGGCATACATCAACCACCAAGGCGGCACACGCAGTCGGCAAGCCTTCCAGGAAGTCCGGCGGATTTTGATGTGGGTGGAAGCCACGGCCTCCACCATCTCTGCAGTTCACATTCCAGGCGTGGAAAACTGGGAAGCAGATTATCTCAGTCGCCAGGGCATGGACGCAGGGGAATGGTCCCTTCACCCGGACGTGTTTCAGGAGATCTGTTGCCGCTGGGGGGTGCCGGACGTCGACCTCATGGCGTCCCGGCACAACAACAAGGTACCGGCGTTCATGGCACGGTCTCAAGATCCCAGAGCTCTGGCGGCAGACGCCTTAGTTCAGGATTGGTCGCAGTTTCAGCTCCCTTATGTGTTTCCTCCGCTGGCACTGTTGCCCAGAGTGTTACGCAAGATCAGGGCCGACTGCCGCCGCGTCATCCTCGTCGCTCCAGACTGGCCGAGGCGGTCGTGGTACCCGGATCTGTGGCATCTCACGGTCGGCCAACCGTGGGCACTACCAGACCGACCAGACTTGCTATCTCAAGGGCCGTTTTTCCATCTGAATTCTGCGGCCCTCAACCTGACTGTGTGGCCATTGAGTCCTGGATCCTAGCGTCCTCAGGGTTATCTCAAGACGTCATTGCCACTATGAGACAAGCTAGGAAACCAACGTCCGCCAAGATCTACCACAGGACGTGGAAAATTTTCCTGTCGTGGTGCTCTGCTCAGGGTATTTCTCCCTGGCCTTTTG
Organism: Anomaloglossus baeobatrachus; assembly: GCF_048569485.1. Taxonomy (NCBI): domain Eukaryota; kingdom Metazoa; phylum Chordata; class Amphibia; order Anura; family Aromobatidae; genus Anomaloglossus; species Anomaloglossus baeobatrachus. Next base: position 178,242,024 of record NC_134359.1, read on the forward strand.
CCTTGCCCACTTTTCTGTCCTTCCTTCAATCTGGACTGGAAAAGGGTTTGTCGCTCGGCTCCCTTAAGGGACAAGTCTCAGCGCTCTGTGTTTTTCCAGAAGCGCCTAGCCAGACTTCCACAGGTACGCACGTTCCTGCAGGGGGTTTGTCACATCGTCCCTCCTTACAAGCGGCCGTTAGAACCCTGGGATCTGAACAGGGTGCTGATGGTTCTTCAGAAACCACCATTCGAGCCAATGAGGGATATTTCTCTCTCACGCCTTTCGCAGAAATTGGTTTTTCTAGTAGCAGTCACTTCACTTCGCAGAGTACTAAGCAGAGGACAGAGCTGCACAGCTATGATGTAAAAAATACAATACATAAAGTGAGGGTGCACGGCCTACCAAACTGTAAATGTAGAAGGGAAAAAGAAGTAGGCAAAAAGCACTCAACTCACTGGATAAATATACAAAATATAACATAGAATTTATTAAGGAAAATTACAGTGCAAACACCATAAAAACAAGTAAAAACAGCAAGACACTCCTCCCATGGACCACAATTAAAGTGCTGAGGCAATATGCATTACAATGCAGGTATACCAATATAGGAACCAAATATTGAAACTGACTGGGGCACTAAAAGTCAGTATGAAACCAAAATTATCAACAATTGTAGTGGCCCCAACAGTATGTACTAGTACACCAATGCAAATATAACAGTGCATAAGAGGGAAACAGCACTAATAACAGCAAGTAAAAGGCCTAAGAGGGACCCAGAAAGATTAATCTAGGTAACCTAGAGGATAAGTAATATAGGCATAGTACCAGCTAAGGGGATAATCACCCAGAGGTCCAGGGAGATAACACCCAAATCAGGGAACCATGTAAGAGTGTCAGGGGGGAGACACCGGTGTCTCCCCCCTGACACTCTTACATGGTTCCCTGGGTGATTATCCCCTTAGTTGGTACTATGCCTATATTACTTATCCTCTAGGTTACCTAGATTAATCTTTCTGGGTCCCTCTTAGGCCTTTTACTTGCTGTTATTAGTGCTGTTTCCCTCTTATGCACTGTTATATTTGCATTGGTGTACTAGTACATACTGTTGGGGCCACTACAATTGTTGATAATTTTGGTTTCATACTGACTTTTAGTGCCCCAGTCAGTTTCAATATTTGGTTCCTATATTGGTATACCTGCATTGTAATGCATATTGCCTCAGCACTTTAATTGTGGTCCATGGGAGGAGTGTCTTGCTGTTTTTACTTGTTTTTATGGTGTTTGCACTGTAATTTTCCTTAATAAATTCTATGTTATATTTTGTATATTTATCCAGTGAGTTGAGTGCTTTTTGCCTACTTCTTTTTCCCTTCTACATTCACTTCGCAGAGTGTCTGAGCTAGCTGCACTGTCATGCAAAGCTCCCTTCCTGGTGTTTCACCAGGACAAGGTGGTTCTGCGTCCGGTTCCGGAATTTCTCCCTAAGGTGGTATCCCCCTTTCATCTCAATCAGGTTATCTCCTTACCTTCTTTTTGTCCTCATCCAGTTCACCAATGTGAAAAGGATTTGCACTTGTTAGATCTGGTGAGAGCACTCAGACTCTACATTTCTCGTACGGCGCCCCTGCGCCGCTCGGATGCACTCTTTGTCCTTGTCGCTGGCCAGCGTAAAGGGTCACAGGCTTCCAAATCAACCCTGGCTCGGTGGATCAAGGAGCCAATTATCGAAGCTTACCGTTCGGCTGGGCTTCCGGTTCCCTCAGGGCTGAAGGCCCATTCTACCAGAGCCGTGGGCGCGTCCTGGGCTTTGAGGCACCAGGCTACGGCTCAGCAGGTGTGTCAGGCGGCTACCTGGTCGAGCCTGCACACTTTCACGAAGCACTATCAGGTGCATACCTATGCTTCGGCGGATGCCAGCCTAGGTAGACGAGTCCTTCAGGCGGCGGTTGCCCACCTGTAGGAAGAGGCCGTTTTACGGCTCTCTTACGAGGTATTATTTTACCCACCCAGGGACTGCTTTTGGACGTCCCAATTGTCTGGGTCTCCCAATAGAGCAACAAAGAAGGGAATTTTGTTTACTTACCGTAAATTCCTTTTCTTCTAGCTCCAATTGGGAGACCCAGCACCCGCCCCTGTTTTTTTGTGTACACATGTTGTTCATGTTGAATGGTTTCAGTTCTCCGATATTCCTTCGGATTGAAGTTACTTTAAACCAGTTTATAATTCTTTTTCCTCCTTCTTGCTTTTGCACCAAAACTGAGGAGCCCGTGGGAGCACGGGGGGTGTATAGGCAGAAGGGGAGGGGCTTAACACTTTTGAGTGTAATACTTTGTGCGGCCTCCGGAGGCATAGCCTATACACCCAATTGTCAATTGTCTGGGTCTCCCAATTAGAGCTAGAAGAAAAGGAATTTACGGTAAGTAAACAAAATTCCCTTCTTTCCGGATAAGCGCTTTACTAAGCGCCTTCATGACACACGTTATCCCTTCCCCCCCTGACGTAGTCAAGGGTTGGGCTCAGTGTCTCAAGGTGGATCCTCCAGTCTCTAGACTGGCGGCCAGATCCATAGTTGCAGTGGCAGATGGTGCATCACTCAAGGATGCCACTGACAGGCAGAGCTCCTGATGAAATCCATCTATGAGGCTATCGGCGCGTCCTTTGCTCCGGCATTTGCAGCCGTATGGGCACTCCAAGCTATCTCAGCCTGTCAGTCTGAGATTAATGCGGCCACACGAGCCGCTACTCCGCAGGTTGTGTCATTAACCTCTCAGGCGTCGCCGTTTGCGTCCTACGCCATGAATGCTGTACTAGACTCTGCGAGCCGTGCAGCGGTAGCATCCGCCAATTCAGTGGCAGTCCGCAGGGCCATGTGGCTACGGGAATGGAAGGCAGACTCTGCTTCCAAAAATTTTTTAACCGGTTTGCCGTTTTCCGGCGACCGCCTGTTTGGCGAGCAATTGGATGAAATCATTAAACAATCCAAGGGTAAGGACTCGTCCTTACCCCAGTCCAAACCTAACAGACCTCAACAACGGAAGGTACAATCGAGGTTTCGGTCCTTTCGGCCCTCAGGCAGGTCTCAATTCTCCTCGTCCAACAGGCCTCAAAAGGGTCAGAGGAACTCTGATTCATGGCGGTCTAAGGCACGTCCTAAAAAGACCGCCGGAGGAGCCGCTCCCAAAGCGGCCTCCTCATGACTTGCGGACTCCCCAAACCGCATCCTCGGTCGGTGGCAGGCTCTCCCGCTTTTGCGACGCCTGGTACCCACATGTCCAAGACCGATGGGTGAGAGACATTCTGTCTCACGGTTACAGGATAGAGTTCAATTCTCGTCCTCCGATTCGTTTCTTCAGAACATCTCCGCCCCCCGAGCGAGCCGATGCTCTTCTTCAGGCGGTGAACACTCTGAAAACAGAAGGAGTGGTTATCCCTGTTCCCCTTCAGCAATGGGGTCACGGTTTTTACTCCAACTTGTTTGTCGTACCAAAAAAGGACGGATCTTTCCGTCCTGTTCTGGACCTCAAACTGCTCAACACACGTGAAAACCAGGCGATTCCGGATGGAATCTCTCCGCTCCGTCATCGCCTCGATGTCCCAAGGAGACTTCCTAGCCTCAATCGACATCAGGGATGCTTACCTCCACGTGCCGATTGCACCAGAGCATCAGCGCTTCCTGCGTTTCGCCATCTGGGACGAACACCTTCAGTTCGTGGCACTGCCTTTCGGCCTGGCAACAGCCCCACGGGTCTTCACCAAGGTCATGGCAACAGTGGTAGCAGTCCTACACTCTCAGGGACACTCGGTGATCCCTTACTTGGACGATCTTCTTGTCAAGGCCCCCTCTCGGGCGGCATGCCAACACAGCCTGAACATTGCTCTGGAGACTCTCCAGAGGTTCGGGTGGATCATCAATTTCCCAAAGTCAAAACTGACACCGACACAATCGCTGACATATCTCGGGATGGAGTTTCATACTCTCCCAGCGATGGTGAAACTTCCGCTGGACAAACAGCGTTCACTACAGACAGGGGTGCAATCTCTCCTCCGAGCCCAGTCGCACCCCTTGAGACGCCTCATGCACTTCCTAGGGAAGATGGTGGCAGCAATGGAGGCAGTTCCTTTTGCGCAGTTTCATCTGCGTCCTCTTCAATGGGACATTCTCCGCAAATGGGACAGGAAATCGACGTCCCTCGACAGGAACGTCTCCCTTTCTCGGGCAGCCAAGGCCTCCCTTCAGTGGTGGCTTCTTCCCACTTCTTTGTCGAAGGGGAAATCCTTCCTGCCCCCATCCTGGGCTGTGGTCACGACGGACGCGAGTCTGTCAGGGTGGGGAGCGGTCTTCCTCCACCACAGGGCTCAGGGTACCTGGACTCAGCCAGAGTCCTCCCTTCAGATCAATGTTCTGGAGATAAGGGCAGTGTATCTAGCCCTAAAAGCGTTCCAGCCGTGGCTGGAAGGCAGGCAGATCCGAATTCAGTCGGACAACGCCACGGCGGTGGCATACATCAACCACCAAGGCGGCACACGCAGTCGGCAAGCCTTCCAGGAAGTTCGGCGGATTCTGCTGTGGGTGGAAACCACAGCCTCCACCATCTCCGCAGTTCACATCCCGGGCGTGGAAAACTGGGAAGCGGACTTTCTCAGTCGCCAGGGCATGGACGCAGGGGAATGGTCTCTTCACCCGGACGTGTTTCAAGAGATCTGTTGCCGCTGGGGGAATCCGGACGTCGACCTAATGGCGTCCCGGCACAACAACAAGGTCCCGGCATTCATGGCACGGTCTCAAGATCACAGAGCTCTGGCGGCAGACGCCTTAGTTCAGGATTGGTCGCAGTTTCGACTGCCTTATGTTTTTCCTCCTCTGGCACTGCTGCCCAGAGTGTTACGCAAGATCAGGTCCGACTGCCGCCGCGCCATCCTCGTCACCCCAGACTGGCCGAGGAGGTCGTGGTACCCGGATCTGTGGCATCTCACGGTGGGTCAACCGTGGGCACTACCAGACCGACCAGACTTGCTGTCTCAAGGGCCATTTTTCCATCTGAATTCTGCGGCCCTCAACCTGACTGTGTGGCCATTGAATCCTGGATCCTAGCGTCTTCAGGGTTATCTCAAGAGGTCATTGCCACTATGAGACAGGCCAGGAAACCAACGTCCGCCAAGATCATCCACAGGACGTGGAGGATCTTCTTATCCTGGTGCTCTGATCAGGGTTTTATTCCCTGGCCATTTGTCTTGTCCACTTTTCTGTCCTTCCTTCAATCCGGAATGGAAAAGGGGCTGTCTCTCGGCTCTCTTAAAGGACAAGTCTCGGCGCTCTCTGTATTTTTTCAAAAGCGTCTAGCAAGGCTTCCGCAAGTACGCACGTTCCTGCAGGGGGTTTGCCACATCGTCCCCCCTTACAAGCGCCCGCTAGAACCCTGGGATCTGAACAGGGTGCTAACGGTTCTTCAGAAACCACCTTTCGAGCCAATGAGAGATATTTCTCTTTCTCGCCTCTCACAGAAGGTGGTCTTCCTAGTGGCAGTCACATCACTTCGCAGAGTGTCTGAGCTAGCTGCACTGTCATGCAAAGCCCCCTTCCTGGTGTTTCACCAGGACAAGGTGGTTCTGCGTCCGGTTCCGGAATTTCTCCCTAAGGTGGTATCCCCTTTTCTTCGGCGCTCTATTGGGAGACCCAGACGATTGGGTGTATAGCACTGCCTCCGGAGGCCACACAAAGCAATTACACTAAAAAGTGTAAGGCCCCTCCCCTTCTGGCTATACACCCCCAGTGGGATCACTGGCTCACCAGTTTTCGGCTTTGTGCGAAGGAGGTCAGACATCCACGCATAGCTCCACTGTTTAGTCAGCAGTAGCTGCTGACTATATCGGATGGAAGAAGAGGGCCCATATGGGGCCCCCAGCATGCTCCCTTCTCACCCCACCGGTGGTGCTTGTAAGGTTGAGGTACCTATTGCTGGTACGGCGGCTGGAGCCCACATGCTGTTTTCCTTCCCCATCCCCCTGAGGGGCTCTGAGGAAGTGGGATCTTACCGGCCCCAAAGCCCTGAGGCCGGGCTCCATCCACAGACCCATTGAACCTGCTGGATGTGGAGCGGGAGTGCCGTTCAGGGACATGGCCCTGCACCATTCAGGTACTCTGTGTCCCCGTACACACAGGCACAGCACACTCCAGACTTGCTGGGTGTGCTAGTGCGCCGGGGACAGTAAAGGGTTACAGTCACTGCAGCCTAGCTGAGTGACTTTATTTATTGGGAACTACCGCGCCGGACGCTCCGTGAGCGGCGGCGCGGCTGGGACTTGTAGTGCGCCGGGGACTTAGCGCCGACCGCGCTTTTACGGCGGCGGCGCTCATAAATCCAGTCCCCGGCTTTTGCGGCCTAACTCAGCTTCGTTCCCGCCCCCACCCTGTCAATCAGGGTAGGGGAGAGACGCTGTACACTCAGCAGCGCCGAGGGCTGGAGCCTTATTTACATGCTCCAGCCCTCTCACTAGACACTGTGGGACGCCAGGTTTCCCGCTCTGACTCGGGGCACGCCCACGGCCCGCCCCTACTCACACGAGCTGGGGAAGGACGCCGGCAGCCATTCCTGCAGCCCGAGCTGGGAGAACGGACTCTGGGCAACCAACAGGAATGGGGCGACCACACACCCGCTTATAGGCGGGCGGTAAGCGGCACCTGGGGTGCTGACACTAAAAACCGCAGTTTTGTCTATTTGTATTTAAGTACACTGCATAGGTCGCTATTTCGGGCTATATGCCCTCTTAGATGGCGACACATCAGCAGCAGGAAAGCATGAGTGCTACGGCACAGGCTTTCTATGCTGCTTGTATTGCACGTACTGAAGTGTTCAGGTGTATTTATGCTTGTATGCTGTACACTGCACTGTACGGTCACTAGTCTTGGCTATATTCGCCATAGAATGGCTAGACTACAGCAGCAGAAAAGCAAGGGTGCTGAGGCACAGGTTTTTTTCTATGCTGCTTGTATTGCAGGTGTTGCAGTGTTCATTTGTACTTATGCTTGTATGCTATACATTGCACGGTATGGTCGCTATTCTGGGCTCTATTCCCCTAGATGGCTAGTCTACAGCAGCAGAAAAGCAGGCTTTCTATGCTGCTTGTATTGCATGTGCTGCAGTGTTCATTTGTACTTTATGCTTGTATGATATACATTGCACTGTACGGTCGCCATTCTTGGCTCTATAAGTCGGCAGCAGCATATAAGCAACACAGGCTTTCGATGCTGTTTTTTGCTGCATGTGATACTGTTCCACGGCACTGCTCCCCATTGGGTGCAATGCTCCCCTGTAGCACTTGGTCAGCCGGGGTCTCTACTTGACGTGGCCAAAAGAACCACCTCTCAACCCTGTCCAAGGACAGGGACGGAGTTGCAATGGGATAGAGACTTGCAGTCCGGACAGGCCATGGGCAATCTGGATCATTGCTCCCTGGCCACCCTCACTTAGATTAAAAATCGGTGCTCCGGGGGGGTCCCAGGAGGCTCTCTGTATGATGACGTAGACGTAGCTCATCAGGACTTTGATCCTGACACCGCTCTCACTCCGGATACACCGGATGGTGACGCCATAAGGAATGATCCTATAGCGTCCATCAATGGAATGTTGGATCTTTTCTCCCTCAGCTCCCCCAGCGGAGGAGTCAGCTTCACAGCAGGAGAAGTCCCATTTCAAACTCAAACTTATATTGAGTAGTGTTCTGGCCACGCTGACTTCAGAGAAGCAGTCCAGAAACACCACGCTTACCAGATAAGCGTTTTCTCCAAACGTATTAAGGATACACGTTATCACTTTCCCCCTAACGTGGTCAGGCGTTGGACCCAGGGTCCAAAGGTGGATTCTCCAATCTCCAGGCTTGCGGCTAGAGCCACAGTTGCAGTGGAGATGGGACTTCACTTACAGATGCCATTGACAGACAGATGGACTCTGGTTGAAATCTGTCTGTGAGGCTATCGGCGTGTCGGTTGCTCCGGCATTCACAGCCGTATGGGCACCCTAAGCTTTTCAGCTGTTCTTGTGCAGCTGGTCTTGAGCACAAGTACATCTGTGCCGCAGGGGCGTCCGTAACCTCGCAATGTCTGCATTGCGACTTACCCTATTAATGCTGTCCTGGAAGGACAGCCGAGGTTTCGGTCCTTCCCAGGCTCGGGCAGGTCCCAATTGTCCTCGTCCAAAAGGGCTGAAAAGCCTCAGAGGGGCTCAGATTCCGGCCGGGCTCAATCACGCCCAAGGAAGGCAGCCGGAGGAACCGCTACCAAGGCGGTCTCCTCATGACTCTCAGCTCTCTCATCTTTCCGCATCCGCGGTTGATGGCAGACTCGCTCGCCTTTGGCGACATTTAGCTGCCACAGGTCACAGACCGGTGGGTGAGGGACAGTGTGCCCACGTGCACAGGACAGAGTTCTGTTCTCGTCCTCCGACTCGATTCTTCAGAACGTCCCCACATCCCCACCGAGCAGTTGCTCTTCTGCAGGCAGAAGGAGTGGTAATCCCGGTTCCTCTTCAGGAACAAGACACATTTTTCCTCCAACCTGGTTGTGGTGCCAAACAAGGATGGCTCTTTCCGTTCCGTTCTGGACCTAAAACTGCTCAACAAGCACGTGGAGGCCAGGCGGTTCCGGATGATACCCTCCGCTCCGTCATTGCCTCAATGTCTCAAGGAAATTTCCTAGCATCAATAGACATCTAAGATGCTTATCTCCACGTGCCGATTGCTACAGAGCACCAATGTTTTTCTACATTTCGTGATAGGAAACGACCAGCTTCAGTTCGTAGCTCTGCCATTCGGGCTGGCGACAGCCCCACGGGTGTTCGCCAAGGTCATGACGGCAGTGGTAGCAGTCTTGCACTCACAGGGACACTCTGTGATCCCTTACTTGGACGATATACTTGTCAAGGCACCCTCTCAACAGGCATGCCAACTCAGCCTGAATGTTGCGCTGGAGACTCTCCAGACGTTCGGGTGGATCATCAACTTCTCAAAGTCAAACCTGTCACGACCCAATCACTAACGTATCTTGGCATGGAGTTTCATACCCTCTCAGCGGTAGTGAAGCTTCCGCTGGACAAGCAGCGGTCACTACAGACTGGGGTGCAGACTCTCCTTAAAGGTCAGTCGCACTTCTTAAGACGCCTCATGCACTTCCTCGGGAAGATAGTGGCGGCAATGGAGGCGGTTCCGTTTGCGCAGTTTCATCTGCGTTCACTTCAATGGGACATTCTCCGCCGATAAGACGGGAAGTCAACATCCCTGTACAGGAAAGTATCCCTTTCACAGTCGGCAAGGACTCTCTGCAATGGTGGCTCCTTCCCACCTCATTATCACAGGGAAGATCCTTCCTACCACCGTCTTGGGCGGTGGTCACGACAGACGCGAGTCTGTCAGGGTGGGGAGCGTTTTTCTCCACCACAGGGCTCAGGGTCCGTGGACTCAGCAGGAGTCCACCCTTCAGATCAATGTTCTGGTAATCAGAGCAGTGTATCTTGCCCTACTAGCCTTCCAGCAGTGGCTGGAAAGAAAGCAGATCCGAATTCAATCGGACAAGTCCACAGCGGTGGCATACATCAATCACCAATGGGGGACACGCAGTCGGCAAGCCTTCCAGGAAGTCCGGCGGATTCTGATGTGGGTGGATGCCACGGCCTCCACCATATCCGCAGTTCACATCCCCGGCGTAGAAAACTGGGAGGCAGACTTCCTCAGTCGCCAGGGCATGGACGCAGGGGAATGGTCCCTTCACCCGGACGTGTTTCAGGAAATCTGTCGCCGCTGGGGAAGGCCGGACGTCGACCTAATGGCGCCCCGGCACAACAACAAGGTCCCAACCTTCATGGCACGGTCTCGCGATCAAAGAGCGCTGGCGGCAGACGCCCTAGCGCAAGATTGGTCGCAGTTCCGGCTCCCTTATGTGTTTCCACCTCTGGCACCCTTGCCTAGAGTGCTACGCAAGATCAGATCCGATTGCAGCCGCGTCATACTCGTCGCCCCAGACTGGCCGAGGAGGGCGTGGTATCCGGATCTGTGGCAGCTCACGGTCGGCCAACCGTGGGCACTACCAGATCGACCAGACTTGCTGTCCCAAGGGCCGTTTTTTCCATCGGAATTCCGCGGCCCTGAATCTGACTGTGTGGCCATTGAGTCCTGGATCCTAGCGTCTTCAGGATTATTCCACGGGGTCGTTGCCACCATGAGACAGGCTAGGAAGCCCACGTCCGCTAAGAACCACAGAACGTGGAGGATATTCTTATCCTGGTGCTCTGCTCAGGGAGTGTCTCCCTGGCCATTTGCATTGCCTACCTTTCTTTCTTTCCTGCTATCTGGGTTAGAAAAAGGTTTGGCGCTCGGCTCCCTTAAAGGCAGGTATCGGCGCTATTCGTCTTTTTTCAAGAGGCGTTTGGCACGCCTTCCTATGGTGCGCACGTTCCTACAGGGGGTTTGCCATATCGTTCCCCCGTGCAAGCGGCCGTTAGATCCATGGGATCTGAACAGGGTACTATGCCCTCCAGAAGCCGCCCTTCGAGCCTCTGAGGGAGGTTTCACTTTCTAGACTATCCCAGAACGTGGCTTTTCTGGTAGCGATCACATCTCTTCGGAGAGTGTCTGAGCTGGCAGCGCTGTCATCCAAGACTCCCTTCCTGGTCTTCCACCAGGACAAGGTAGTGCTGCGCCCCATTCAGGAGTTTCTCCCGAAGGTGGTATCCTCTTTTCATCTTAATCAGGATATCTCTTTGCCTTCGTTTTGTCCTCATGCAGTTCATCGGTATGAGAAGGATTCTCATTTGTTAGATCTGGTGAGAGCACTCAGAATCTACATTTCCCGCACGGCGCCCTTGCGCCGTTCGGATGCACTCTTTGTCCTTGTCGCTGGTAAGCGCAAAGGGTCGCAGGCTTCTAAGGCCACCCTGGCTCGATGGATCAAGGAACCAATTCTTGAAGCCTACCGTTCTGCTGGGCTTCCGGTTCCATCAGGGCTGAAGGCCCATTCTACCAGAGCCGTGGGTGCATCCTGGGCATTACGACACCAGGCTACGGCTCAACAGGTGTGCCAGGCAGCTACCTGGTCGAGTCTGCACACTTTCACCAAACATTATCAGGTGCATACCTATGCTTCGGCGGACGCCAGCCTAGGTAGAAGAGTCCTGCAGGCGGCAGTTGCCTCCCCGTAGGGGAGGGCTGTTTTGCAGCTCTAACATGAGGTATTTCTTTACCCACCCAGGGACAGCTTTTGGACGTCCCAATCGTCTGGGTCTCCCAATAGAGCGCCGAAGAAGGGAATTTTGTTACTTACCGTAAATTCCTTTTCTTCTAGCTCTTATTGGGAGACCCAGCACCCGCCCTGTTGTCCTTCGGGATTTTTGGTTTGTTTGCGGGTACACATGTTGTTCATGTTGAACGGTTTTCAGTTCTCCGATGTTACTCGGAGTGAATTTGTTTAAACCAGTTATTGGCTTTCCTCCTTCTTGCTTTTGCACTAAAACTGGTGAGCCAGTGATCCCACTGGGGGTGTATAGCCAGAAGGGGAGGGGCCTTACACTTTTTGGTGTAATTGCTTTGTGTGGCCTCCGGAGGCAGTGCTATACACCCAATCGTCTGGGTCTCCCAATAAGAGCTAGAAGAAAAGGAATTTACGGTAAGTAACAAAATTCCCTTCTTCATCTCAATCAGGATATCTCCTTACCTTCTTTTTGTCCTCATCCAGTTCACCAATGTGAAAAGGATTTGCACTTGTTAGATCTTGTGAGAGCACTCCGGCTCTACATTTCTCGTACGGCGCCCCTGCGCTGCTCGGATGCGCTCTTTGTCCTTGTCGCTGGCCAGCGTAAAGGGTCGCAGGCTTCCAAGTCAACCTTGGCTCGGTGGATCAAGGAACCAATTCTTGAAGCCTACCGTTCTTCTGGCCTTCCGGTTCCTTCAGGACTGAAAGCCCATTCTACCAGAGCTGTGGGTGCGTCCTGGGCATTGCGGCACCAGGCTACGGCTCAGCAGGTGTCAGGCGGCTACCTGGTCGAGTCTGCACACTTTCACGAAACACTATCAGGTGCATACCTACGCTTCGGCAGATGCCAGTCTAGGTAGGCGAGTCCTTCAGGCGGCGGTTGCCCACCTGTAGGAAGGGGCCGTCTTTCGGCTCTATTACCGGGGTATTTTTACCCACCCAGGGACTGCTTTTGGACGTCCCAATTGTCTGGGTCTCCCAATGGAGCGACAAAGAAGGGAATTTTGTTTACTTACCGTAAATTCCTTTTTTCTTCTAGCTCCTATTGGGAGACCCAGCACCCAACCCTGTTCCCTTCGGGCTGTTGTTCTTTTGTGTACACATGTTGTTCATGTTGAATTGTTCTTTGGTTCATGGTTTAAGTTCTCCGAACATCCTTCGGATTGAATTTACCTTAGACCAATTTATAAGTTTCCTCCTTCCTGCTTTTGCACCAAAACTGATGAGCCCGTGATGCACGGGGGGGGGTGTATAGGCAGAGGGGAGGGGTTTACACTTTTAAGTGTAATGCTTTGTGTGACCTCCGGAGGCATAAGCTATACACCCAATTGTCTGGGTCTCCCAATAGGAGCTAGAAGAAAAGGAATTTACGGTAAGTAAACAAAATTCCCTTCTTTTGACTATATACCCTCCTGGAGTGTACTCAGAGGAGACAACAGCATGTCGTCCGCAAAAAGCAAGGGTGCCAAAGCACAGGCTTACTTTGCAACCTGTACCTCATGTGCGGCTATACTACCGGCAGGTTCCACCGACCCTCATTGTGTGCAATGCTCTGCCCCTGTGGCACTTACTCAGCCGGAGCCTCTGCTACAGGTGGAACCACCTGCTCCCACTGTCCAGGTGACAGGGACGGAGTTTGCAGTATTTGCTGACAAACTTTCTGAGAGTATGGATAAATGGTCTGCTAAGATACTAGAAGCCTTGCAGTACAGACCGGTAACTCAGGCCACGGGCACTGTTGAATCATTGACCCCAGGCCCCCCTCATTTGGAGCAACAAAGTGCTCCTGGGGTGACTCATAGGTCCCAGGATGAGGTCTCTGACACGGACCGCAGTCCCAGGCCGCCTAAGCGGGCTCGCTGGGAAATTCCCTCGACTTCATCACACTGCTCAGGGTCTCAGCAGGAGGACTCTCTGGACGATGAAGCTGAGGTAGCAGATCAGGATTCTGATCCTGAGGCCGCTCTCAACCTAGATACACCTGATGGTGACGCCATAGTGAATGACCTTATAGCGACCATCAATCAAATGTTGGATATTTCTCCCCCAGCTCCTCCAATTGAGGAGTCAGCTTCTCAGCAGGAGAAATTCCGTTTCAGGTTTCCCAAGCGTACAATGAGTACGTTTCTGGATCACTCTGACTTCAGAGAGGCAGTCCAGAAACACCGAGCTTGTCCAGATAAGCGTTTTTCTTTGTCGCTCTATTGGGAGACCCAGACAATTGGGTGTATAGGCTATGCCTCCGGAGGCCGCACAAAGTATTACACTCAAAAGTGTTAAGCCCCTCCCCTTCTGCCTATACACCCCCCGTGCTCCCACGGGCTCCTCAGTTTTTTTTGCTTTGTGCGAAGGAGGCAGACCTGCACACATAGCTCCACAGATTGGTCAGCAGCAGCTGCTGACCAGGTCGGATGGAAGAAAAGTGGGCCCATATAGGGCCCCCAGCATGCTCCCTTCTCACCCCACTCTTGTCGGCGGTGTTGTTAAGGTTGAGGTATCCATTGCGGGTACGGAGGCTGGAGCCCACATGCTGTTTTCCTTCCCCATCCCCCTCAGGGCTCTGGGCGAAGTGGGATCCTATCGGTCTCCAGGCACTGAGACCGTGCTTCATCCACAACTCCTGTGGAGCCTGCTGGATAGGAGCCGGGTACCGTTCAGGGACATGGCCCTGCTACTTGAAGGTACTCTGTATCCCTGTGGGGACCGCGCACGGCAACACCTCAGCTTTGCTGGGTGTGCTAGTGCACCGGGGACCGCGGCGCTGACCGGGTTAAACTGTGCCATTACACACTCAGCGTCGCTGAGTGTGTTTTATATGTAGGGGCTACCGCGCTAACCGCCGCTGCCATGGGAAACTGCGGCGCGGCTGGGACTTGTAGTTCGCCGGGGACTTCGGCGCCGGCCGCGCTTTTACGGCGGCCACGCTTATACTCGAGTCCCCGGCTTTCTTGCGGCCTAGTTTCCTTTTCTCCCGACCCCAGCCCTGACAGGCAGGGGAAGGGCGGGACGCTGCACGGAATGAGCAGCACTGAGGGCTGGAGTATGATTTCCATTCTCCGCCCCCCTCACTGTGCACAGTGTGAGCACCAGTTCCCGCACTTTCTCGGCCACGCCCACGGCTCCCTCCTCTCGTCAGGACGCCGCAGCCATTCCTGTCAGCTCCTCCGACGCTGCAGAGAGGGACAAACCCTGGGAGACCCAGACACGGTCTCTGGTGGCCTCACAACCGCTTTAAAGCGGGTGGTAAGCAGCACCTGTTGGTGCTAGCCCCATGTTGCTGTAGTGTATTGATACATTATTTGTTTATAGTATACTCTTTCACTGTATGAGCACAGTTCATTCTGGCTATATACCCTATTGTGTTACTCAGGGAAAACAATAGCATGGCGCCCACAAAGGCAGGGGTGCCAAAACACAGGCTTATTATGCTGCCTGCGCCGCTTGTACGACCCAGCTGCCGGCAGGTTCCACTGACCCTCATTGTGTGCAATGTTCGGCCCCTGTGGCACTTCTTCAGCCAGAGCCTCTGCTAAGAGGGGCCCAGGGGGAGCCACCTGTTGACACTGTCCAGGTGACGGGGACTGAGTTTGCAAAACTCTCTGAGACTATGGCTAAGATACTAGAAGCCTTGCAGTCCAGGCCGGTATCTCAGCAAAGGGACTCTGTTGAATCATTGTTCCCTGGCCCCCCTCAGTTGGACCAACAATGTCCTCCCGGGGTATCTCATACATCTCAGGCTGAGGGTTCTGACTTAGACCCCAGTCCCAGACCGACTAAGCGGGCTCGCTTAGAATTTCCCTCGACATCATATTGTTCAGGATCTCAGCGGGGGGAATCTCTGGTTGATGATGCGGAAACAGCTGATCAGGATTCTGATCCTGAGGGCGCTCTCAATCTTAATACTCCAGACGGGGACGCCATAGTGTACGATCTTATTGCGTCCATCAATCAAATGCTGGATATTTCTCCCTCAACTCCTCCGGCGGAGGAGTCAGCTTCTCAGCAGGAGAAATTCCGTTTCAGGTTCCCCAAGCGTACACCGAGTATGTTTCTAGACCACTCTGATTTCAGAGAGGCAGTCCAGAATCACCATGCTTGTCCAGATAAGCGTTTTTTCTAAGCGCCTTAAGGATACACGTTATCCTTTTCCCCCTGACGTGGTTAAAGGTTGGACTCAGTGTCCCAAAGTGGATCCTCCAATCTCCAGACTGGCGGCTAGATCCATACTTGCAGTGGAAGATGGGGCCTCGCTCAAAGATGCCACTGACAGGCAGATGGAGCTCTGGTTGAAATCCATCTATGAAGCTATCGGAGCTTCTTTTGCCCCAGCATTCGCAGCCGTATGGGCGCTACAAGCTATCTCAGCAGGTCAAGCGCAAATTGAAGCAGCCACATGCACGTCCGCGCCACAAGTGGCATCCATTACCACCCAGACCTCGGCATTTGCGTCTTACGCTATTAATGCTGTCCTGGACTCTGCGAGCCGTATGGCGGTTGCGACCGCCAATTCGGTGGTACTCCGCAGGGCCTTGTGGCTACGGGAATGGAAGGCAGATTCTGCTTCCAAAAAGCGCTTAACCAGTTTGCCAATTTCTGGCGACAGGCTGTTTGGCGAGCGTTTGGATGAAATAATCAAACAATCCAAGGGAAAGGATACATCCTTACCCCAGCCCAAACAGAACATACCCCAACAGAGGAGAGGGCAGTCGAGGTTTCGGTCCTTTCGGGGCGAGGGCAGGTCCCAATTCTCCTCGTCCAAAAGGTCTCAGTAAGAACAAAGGAACTCTGATGCATGGCGGTCTAAGTCACGTCCTAAAAAGACCACCGGAGGTGCCGCTAACAAAGCGGCTTCCTCATGACTTTCGACCTCCTCTAGCAGCATCCTCGGTCAGTGGCAGGCTCTCCCGCTTTTGCGACACCTGGCTGCCACAAATAAAAGACCGCTGGGTGAGAGACATTCTGTCTCACGGTTACAAGATAGAGTTCACCTCTCGTCCCCCGACTCGATTCTTCAGGTCATCCCCGCCTCCCGAGCGAGCCGAGGCTCTTCTGCAGGCACTGCGCACTCTGAAGGCAGAAGGAGTGGTGATCCCTGTTCCTCTCCAGCAACAGAGCCACGGTTTTTACTCCAACTTGTTTGTGGTCCCAAAGAAGGACGGGTCTTTCCGCCCGGTCCTGGACCTGAAACTGCTCAACAAACACGTAAAAGCCAGACGGTTCAGGATGGAATCCCGCCGCTCCGTCATCGCCTCAATGTCCCAAGGAGATTTCCTTGCATCGATCGATATCAAAGATGCTTATCTCCACGTACCGATTGCTCCAGAACACCAGCGCTTCTTGCGCTTCGCCATAGGAAACGAACAACTGCAATTCGTGGCACTGCCGTTCGGCCTGGCAACAGCCCCACGGGTTTTTACCAAGGTTATGGCTACTGTAGTAGCGCTCCTACACTCGCAGGGTTACTCGGTGATCCCGTACTTGGACGATCTGCTAATCAAGGCACCTCTCAAGAGGCATGCCAACGCAGCCTCGACGCTACCCTGGAGACTCTCCAGGGTTTCGGGTGGATCATCAATTTTCCAAAGTCAAATCTGACACCGGCCCAATCGCTGACATACCTTGGCATGGAGTTTCATACCCTCTCAGCGATGGTGAAGCTTCCGCTGATCAAGCAGCAGTCACTACAGAAAGGGGTACAATCTCTCCTTCAAGGCCAGTCACACCCCTTGAGGCGCCTCATGCACTTCCTGGGGAAGATGGTGGCAGC
Source organism: Anomaloglossus baeobatrachus (assembly GCF_048569485.1). Classification (NCBI taxonomy): domain Eukaryota; kingdom Metazoa; phylum Chordata; class Amphibia; order Anura; family Aromobatidae; genus Anomaloglossus; species Anomaloglossus baeobatrachus. Next base: position 178,259,009 of record NC_134359.1, read on the forward strand.
AATGGAGGCAGTCCCTTTCGCGCAATTTCACCTGCGTCCCCTTCAATGGGACATCCTACGCAAATGGGACAGGAAGCCGGCGTCCCTCGACAGGACCGTCTCCCTCTCTCAGGCGACCAAAGCTTCCCTTCGGTGGTGGCTTCTTCCCACTTCATTATCGAAAGGGAAATCCTTCCTACCCCCATCCTGGGAAGTAGTCACGACGGACGCGAGTCTGTAAGGGTGGGGAGCGGTTTTTCTCCACCACAGGGCTCAGGGTACGTGGACCCAGCAAGAGTCCTCGCTTCAGATCAATGTTCTGGAAATACGGGCAGTGTATCTTGCCCTGAAAGCGTTCCAGCAGTGGCTGGAAGGCAAGCAGATCAGAATTTAGTCGGACAATTCCACAGCGGTGGCATACATCAACCACCAAGGCGGCACACGCAGCCGGCAAGCCTTCCAGGAAGTCCGGCGGATTTTGATGTGGGTGGAAGCCACGGCCTCCACCATATCCGCAGTTCACATCCCAGGCGTGGAAAACTGGGAAGCAGATTATCTCAGTCGCCAGGGCATGGACGCAGGGGAATGGTCCCTTCACCCGGACGTGTTTCAGGAGATCTGTTGCCACTGGGGGGTGCCGGACGTCGACCTCATGGCGTCCCGGCACAACAACAAGGTACCAATGTTCATGGCACGGTCTCAAGATCCCAGAGCTATGGCGGCAGACGCCTTAGTTCAGGGTTGGTCGCAGTTTCAGCTCCCTTATGTGTTTCCTCCTCTGGCACTGTTGCCCAGAGTGTTACGCAAGATCAGGGCCGACTGCCGCCGCGCCATCCTCGTCGCTCCAGACTGGCCGAGGAGGTCGTGGTACCCGGATCTGTGGCATCTCACGGTCGGCCAACCGTGGGCACTACCAGACCGAACAGACTTGCTATCTCAAGGGCCGTTTTTCCATCTGAATTCTGCGGCCCTCAACCTGACTGTGTGGCCATTGAGTCCTGGATCCTAGCGTCTTCAGGGTTATCTCAAGACGTCATTGCCACTATGAGACAGGCTAGGAAACCAACGTCCGCCAAGATCTATCACAGGACGTGGAAAATTTTTCTGTCGTGGTGCTCTGCTCAGGGTTTTTCTCCCTGGCCATTTGCATTACCTACTTTTCTGTCCTTCCTTCAATCTGGACTGGAAAAGGGTTTGTCGCTCGGCTCCCTTAAGGGACAAGTCTCAGCGCTCTGTGTTTTTTCCAGAAGCGCCTAGCCAGACTTCCACAGGTACGCACGTTCCTGCAGGGGGTTTGTCACATAGTTCCACCTTACAAGCGGCCGTTGGAACCCTGGGATCTAAACAGGGTGCTGATGGTTCTTCAGAAACCACCATTCGAGCCAATGAGAGATATTTCCCTCTCACGACTTTCGCAGAAAGTGGTTTTTCTAGTAGCAGTCACTTCTCTTCGGAGAGTGTCTGAGCTAGCAGCGTTGTCGTGCCAAGCCCCTTTCCTGGTGTTTCACCAGGACAAGGTGGTTCTACGTCCGGTTCCGGAATTTCTCCCTAAGGTGGTATCCCCCTTTCATCTCAATCAGGATATTTCCTTACCTTCTTTTTATCCTCATCCAGTTCACCAATGTGAAAAGGATTTGCACTTGTTAGATTTGGTGAGAGCACTCAGACTCTACATTTCTCGTACGGCGCCCCTGCGCCGCTCGGATGCACTCTTTGTCCTTGTCGCTGGCCAGCGTAAAGGGTCACAGGCTTCCAAATCAACCCTGGCTCGGTGGATCAAGGAGCCAATTATCGAAGCTTACCGTTCGGCTGGGCTTCCGGTTCCCTCAGGGCTGAAGGCCCATTCTACCAGAGCCGTGGGCGCGTCCTGGGCTTTGAGGCACCAGGCTACGGCTCAGCAGGTGTCAGGCGGCTACCTGGTCGAGCCTGCACACTTTCACGAAGCACTATCAGGTGCATACCTATGCTTCGGCGGATGCCAGCCTAGGTAGACGAGTCCTTCAGGCGGCGGTTGCCCACCTGTAGGAAAGGGCCGTTTTACGGCTCTCTTACGAGGTATTATTTTACCCACCCAGGGACTGCTTTTGGACGTCCCAATTGTCTGGGTCTCCCAATAGAGCGACAAAGAAGGGAATTTTGTTTACTTACCGTAAATTCCTTTTCTTCTAGCTCCAATTGGGAGACCCAGCACCCGCCCCTGTTTTTTTGTGTACACATGTTGTTCATGTTGAATGGTTTCAGTTCTCCGATATTCCTTCGGATTGAAGTTACTTTAAACCAGTTTTTAATTCTTTTTCCTCCTTCTTGCTTTTGCACCAAAACTGAGGAGCCCGTGGGAGCACGGGGGGTGTATAGGCAGAAGGGGAGGGGCTTAACACTTTTGAGTGTAATACTTTGTGCGGCCTCCGGAGGCATAGCCTATACACCCAATTGTCTGGGTCTCCCAATTAGAGCTAGAAGAAAAGGAATTTACGGTAAGTAAACAAAATTCCCTTCTTCCAAGCGCCTTAAGGATACACGTTATCCCTTCCCCCCTGACATTGTCAAGGGCTGGGCTCAGTGTCCCAAGGTGGATCCTCCAGTCTCCAGACTGGCGGCTAGATCCATAGTTGCAGTGGAAGATGGGGCTTCACTCAAAGATGCCACTGACACAGATAAAGCTCTGGTTGAAATCCATCTATGAAGCTATCGGCGCGTCTTTTGCTCCAGCATTCGCAGCCGTATGGGCACTCCAAGCTATCTCAGCTTGTCATGCGCAGATTAATGCAGTCACACATACGTCTGCTCCGCAAGTGGTGTCCTTAACCTCTCAGGCGTCGTCGTTTGCGTCCTACGCCATTAATGCTGTCCTGGACTCTGCGAGCCGTACGGCGGTAGCATCCGCCAATTCGGTGGCAGTACGCAGGGCCATGTGGCTACGTGAATGGAAGGCAGACTCTGCTTCCAAAAAGTTCTTAACCGGTTTGCCATTTTCTGGCGACCGCCTGTTTGGTGAGCGATTGGATGAAATCATTAACCCCTTCACGACCGCGGGCCGTAAAATTACGTCCTATTTTAACGTGACTTAACGACCAGGGACGTAATTTTACGGCCTAAACTTCATTTGATTGCCGTGGCCATAGCAACGGCTTTCAAATGATGTCCCCTGCTGTTTCTTACAGCAGGGGACCTTTGCTTGACCCCAGGGGGGGTGGCATCGCCACCCCCCATAGGCGATCGATGTGATTGGCTGTTCAAATCGGAACCGCCAATCACATTGATCACGCTGTTTTCGGCAAAAAAAAATGCCAAAAATAGCGTGATCTTGTAAAATCCAGCTAGGACCGGAGCTGCAGCAGCTCCGATCATTGGCTGGAAGCAAGCAGACACCGTGGCCCCCCCCTGCAGCACTGATTAAAGCGATCGTGCAATGACGCGCAATCGCTCCAATCAGTGTGCAGTGGGGCGGTCTGATCTGCCGGTGGCCGCCCTCCCCAGGCCTGTGCTGGTCTGGGGACCCTCCCCCAACATGTCTGCAGCGTGCAGCACTGGCTGGTACTAGTGGTACCACGCCACTGCTGCCGCTGCGGTCACGTCACGTCGCAGGAGCAGGAGCGGTGAGTATTGTGCTCACCTTGCAGCCCCTGCGCGTGCCCCCCTGCGATCTGCCCCTACCCCCCCCCCCCCAGCATTCCCGATCTGCCCCCAGCATTCCCGATCTGCCCCCAGCATTCCCGATCTGCCCCCAGCATTCCCAATCTGCCCCCAGCATTCCCAATCTGCCCCCAGCATTCCCGATCTGCCCCCCGACATCCCGGTCTGCCGGCCTCCCCCGTGATCTCTATTCTGCAGCTCCTCCGGTATCTCCCCCCTCTGCTGTCCCCCTCTGCTGTCGCTCTCCCCCTCTGCTGTCGCTCTCCCCCTCTGCTGTCGCTCTCCCCCTCTGCTGTCGCTCTCCCCCTCTGCTGTCGCTCTCCCCCTCTGCTGTCGCTCTCCCCCTCTGCTGTCGCTCTCCCCCTCTGCTGTCGCTCTCCCCCTCTGCTGTCGCTCTCCCCCTCTGCTGTCGCTCTCCCCCTCTGCTGTCGCTCTCCCCCTCTGCTGTCGCTCTCCCCCTCTGCTGTCGCTCTCCCCCTCTGCTGTCGCTCTCCCCCTCTGCTGTCGCTCTCCCCCTCTGCTGTCGCTCTCCCCCTCTGCTGTCGCTCTCCCCCTCTGCTGTCGCTCTCCCCCTCTGCTGTCGCTCTCCCCCTCTGCTGTCGCTCTCCCCCTCTGCTGTCGCTCTCCCCCTCTGCTGTCGCTCTCCCCCTCTGCTGTCGCTCTCCCCCTCTGCTGTCGCTCTCCCCCTCTGCTGTCGCTCTCCCCCTCTGCTGTCGCTCTCCCCCTCTGCTGTCGCTCTCCCCCTCTGCTGTCGCTCTCCCCCTCTGCTGTCGCTCTCCCCCTCTGCTGTCGCTCTCCCCCTCTGCTGTCGCTCTCCCCCTCTGCTGTCGCTCTCCCCCTCTGCTGTCGCTCTCCCCCTCTGCTGTCGCTCTCCCCCTCTGCTGTCGCTCTCCCCCTCTGCTGTCGCTCTCCCCCTCTGCTGTCGCTCTCCCCCTCTGCTGTCGCTCTCCCCCTCTGCTGTCGCTCTCCCCCTCTGCTGTCGCTCTCCCCCTCTGCTGTCGCTCTCCCCCTCTGCTGTCGCTCTCCCCCTCTGCTGTCGCTCTCCCCCTCTGCTGTCGCTCTCCCCCTCTGCTGTCGCTCTCCCCCTCTGCTGTCGCTCTCCCCCTCTGCTGTCGCTCTCCCCCTCTGCTGTCGCTCTCCCCCTCTGCTGTCGCTCTCCCCCTCTGCTGTCGCTCTCCCCCTCTGCTGTCGCTCTCCCCCTCTGCTGTCGCTCTCCCCCTCTGCTGTCGCTCTCCCCCTCTGCTGTCGCTCTCCCCCTCTGCTGTCGCTCTCCCCCTCTGCTGTCGCTCTCCCCCTCTGCTGTCGCTCTCCCCCTCTGCTGTCGCTCTCCCCCTCTGCTGTCGCTCTCCCCCTCTGCTGTCCCCCCGACGTCCTCTTACCTGTCTTCACCGGCCGATCACATCTGCCTCCATCGCTGGGTCCTTCTTCCTGGGTCTTCTGCTGAGCTGTCCAACTTCCTGCCTGCTGGCTGCTGCAAAGCTGTTCCTCCTGCAAATCCTCTGGGTACTGTGAGTATAACTTTTTTTTTTTTTTCTTTTTTTCCCTCTATCCCCTGTCAATTCTTACACCTCATGCGTCCGTGCGTCCCGCCGAGCGCTGATCAGGGATGCAGATAACGTATCTGCATCCGTGGTCAGTTTTCGGCGGGACTTTTTTTCCCGTATTCCCGACGCTTTTTGTATTGCATCAGTCCGTGCGTCCCGCCGAGCGCTGATCAGGGATGCACATAACGGATCGGCATCCCTGCTCAATTTTTGGCGTGACAAAAAGCATCGGGGATACGGAAAAAAAAGTCACGCCAAAAATTGAGCAGGGATGCCGATCCGTTATGTGCATCCCTGATCAGCGCTCGGCGGGACGCACTGACTGATGCAATACAAAAAGCGTCGGGGATACGGGAAAAAAGTATCGCATCTGTCCGTGCGTCCCGCCGAGCGCTGATCAGGGATGCAGATAACGGATCTGCATCCGTGTTCAGTTTTTGGCGTGACTTTTTTCCGTATTCACGACGCTTTTTGTATCACATCCGTCCGTGCGTCCCGCCGAGCGCTGATTAGGGATGCAGATAACTGATCGGCATCCCTGCTCAATTTTTGGCGTGACTTTTTTCCGTATTTGCGACGATTTTTGTATCGCATCCGTCCGTGCATCCCACCAAGCGCTGATCAGGGATGCACATAACGGATCAGCATCCATGGTCAATTTTTGGCGTGACTTTTTTTTTTACGTATCCCCGACGCTTTTTTTTATCGCATCCGACCGTGCGTCCTGCAGCGGCCGATCAGTGCACTGCGTCTGTGCGTTTGAAAAGTCAAATGGCGCTCCTTCTCTTCTGAGCCCCGCCATGCGCTCAAACAATTACTTTCCACCACATATGAGGTATCTGCGTACTCAGGAGAAAATGCACAATACATTTTATGGTGCATTTTTTCCTGATAGCCTTGTGAAAAAAAAAAGCTACCTGGTTGAAGCAACCGTTTTGTGGTAAAAAAAAATTTTTTTCTTTTCACGGCTCAACGCTATAAACTTCTGTGAAGCCCCCAGGTGTTCAAAGTGCTCACCAAACATCTAGAAAAATTATTTGAGGGCTCTAGTTTCCAAAATGGGGTGACTTGTGGGAGAGCTCCATTGTTTAGGCACCTCAGGGGGTCTTCAAACGCGACATGGCGTCCGCTAACAGGTGCAGCTAATTTTGCACTCAAAAATTCAAATGGCGCTCCTTGCCTTCCGAGCACTGCTGTGTGTCCAAACATTTGATTTCCACCACATATGAGGTATCTGCGTACTCAGGAGAAAATGCACCATACATTTTATGGTGCACTTTTTCCTGTTACCCTTGTGAAAAAAAAAGCTACCTAGTTGAAGCAACCGTTTTGTGGTTAAAAAAAAAATTTTTTCTTTTCACGGCTGAAAGCTATAAACTTCTATGAAGCCCCCAGGGGTTCAAAGTGCTCACCAAACATCTAGAAAAATTATTTGAGGGCTCTAGTTTCCAAAATGGGGTCACTTGTGGGGGAGCTCCATTGGTTAGGCACCTCAAAGGGTCTTCAAACCCGACATGGCGTCCGCTAATGAGTGCAGCTAATTTTGCGTTCAAAAATTCAAATGGCGCTCCTTCCCTTCCGAGCTCTGCCGTGCGCCCAAACAATTGATTTTTACCACATATGGGGTATCAGCGTACTCAGGAGAACATGCACAATAAATTGTATTGTGTGCTTTCTCTTTTCTCCCTTGTAAAAATGAAAATTTTATGGCTAAAGTAACATTTTTGTGTTAAAAAGTAAAATTTTCATTTTTTCCTTCCACATTGCTTTGGTTCCTGTGAAGCACCTAAAGGGTTAATAAACTTCTTGGATGTGGTTTTGAGCAGTGTGAGGGGTGTAGTTTTTAGAATGGGGTCACTTTTGGGTATTTTCTGTCACCTAGGCCTCTCAGTCACCTCAAATGTAATGTGGTCCCTAAAAAAAATTATTTCTTCAGCGCTCTATTGGGAGACCCAGACGATTGGGTGTATAGCACTGCCTCCGGAGGCCACACAAAGCAATTACACCAAAAAGTGTAAGGCCCCTCCCCTTCTGGCTATACACCCCCAGTGGGATCACTGGCTCACCAGTTTTCTGCTTTGTGCGAAGGAGGTCAGACATCCACGCATAGCTCCACTGTTTAGTCAGCAGTAGCTGCTGACTATATCGGATGGAAGAAAAGAGGGCCCATATGGGGCCCCCAGCATGCTCCCTTCTTACCCCACTTGTGGTTTGTAAGGTTGAGGTACCCATTGCGGGTACGGAGGCTGGAGCCCACATGCTGTTTTCCTTCCCCATCCCCCTGAAGGGCTCTGAGGAAGTGGGATCTTACCGGCCACCAAGCCCTGAGGCCGGGCTCCATCCACAGACCCATAGAACCTGCTGGATGTGGAGCGGGAGTGCCGTTCAGGGACAAGGCCCTGCAACTTTCAGGTACTGTGTCCCCGTATGGCAGCGCACCCCAGGCTTGCTGGGTGTGCTAGTGCGCCGGGGACTGTAGCGCTGTGCGCTGGGCTTATAGTCCCCGCAGATTACTGGGGGACTTTATGTGTGTGGATCGCCGCGCCGACCGCCCCTGGAGCGGCGGCGCAGCTGCGACTTGTAGTGCGCCGACCGCGCTTTTACGGCGGCGGCGCTTCTAACTTTAGTCCCCGGCTTTCTGCGGCCTAGCTCCGCTTCGTTAACGCCCCCCACCCTGTCAATCAGGGTAGGGGAGAGACGTTGTTCAATCGGCAGCGCCGAGGGCTGGAGCACGATTTACATGCTCCAGCCCTCTCACTGAGCACAGTAGGACACAGGCTTCGCGCTTTTTCTCTGTGCACGCCCTAGGCCCGCCCCCAGGCTTGCAGCTCCCCAGGACGCCGGCAGCCATTATACACATGCAGTCTGGCTGGAGAACGGACGCAGGCTCTGGGGGACCCAGGCTAGGGGTTTCTGGCGACCACACACCCGCGCTAAGCGGGCGGTAAGCAGCACATACGTGCGGCCCCACTAGTGCCACAGTGTTATATTTTTCGCTGTACATAGACACTGCTGTGTCTAGATATATTTATATACTGCACTGTAAGGTCGCTTCTTGGCTGTACACCCTATATTGCTTTGAGGAGACAACAGCATGTCATCCGCAAAACGCAAGGGTGCCAAGGCACGGGCTGTATACACTACTTGTACAGCATGCGGGGCTAATCTACCAGCAGGCTCCAACGACTCTCATTGTGTGCAATGTTCAGTCCCAGTGGCACTTCGTCAGCCAGAGCCTATTGTGGTGGTAGCCCAGGCAGAGACGCCTGTGAACCCTGCCCCGGTGACGGGGACAGAATTTGCAGTCTTTGCTGATAAAATGTCTGTGACTATGACAAAAATCCTGGAAACCTTGCAGTCCAGGCCAGTTGCTCAGACCATAGACACTGCTGTGTCTATGTTCCCCGGCCCCCCTCAGTTGGAACTAATCCGTACTTCAAGGGGGTCCCAGGCATCACAGGCTGAGGGCTCTGACTCCGATGACAGTCCCAGTCCGCCTAAGCGAGCTCGCTGGGAGAGACCCTCCACGTCATCACGCGGATCAGGGTCTCAGCGAGAAGGGTCCCTATATGAGGGTTCAGAGGTGGGTGATCAGGAGTCTTGTCCTGACGCCGCACTCAATTTGGATACGCCAGATGGTGACGCCATGGTAAATGACCTTATAGCGGCCATCAATAGGCTGTTGGATATTTCTCCCCCAGCCCCTTCTGCAGAGGAGGCAGCTGCACAGCAGGAGAAATTCCATTTCCTGTATCCCAAGCGTAAATTGAGTACTTTTCTGGACCACTCTGACTTCAGAGAATCCATCCAGAAACACAATACTTATCCGGACAAGCGTTTTTCTAAACGCCTTAAGGATACACGTTATCCTTTTCCCCCTGACGTGGTCAAACGCTGGACCCAGTGTCCAAAAGTGGACCCTCCAATATCCAGGCTTGCAGCTAGATCCATAGTTGCAGTGGAGGATGGGGCTTCACTTAAAGATGCCAATGACAGACAGATGGACCTTTGGTTGAAATCTGTCTATGAAGCTATCGGCGCGTCGTTTGCTCCAGCATTCGCGGCCGTGTGGGCGCTCCAAGCTATTTCAGCTGGTCTGGCACAGGTGGACTCTCTCATACGTCCAGCAGTGCCGCAAGTGGCGTCCCTAACTACGCAAATGTCTGCGTTTGCGACCTACGCTATCAATGCGGTACTGGACTCTACGAGCCGTACCTCAATGGCATCTGCCAACTCTGTAGTTTTGCGCAGAGCCTTGTGGTTAAAGGAATGGAAAGCAGATTCTGCTTCTAAAAAATGTTTAACCAGCTTGCCATTATCTGGAGACAGACTGTTTGGTGAGCAATTGGCGGAAATCATTAAACAGTCCAAAGGTAAGGACTCCTCCTTACCCCAGCCCAGATCAAGCAAACCTCCACAGAGGAAGTGGCAGTCAAAGTTTCGGTCCTTTCGAGGCTCGAGCAAGCCCCAATTCTCCTCGTCCAAAGGGACTCAGAAAGAGCAAAGGAGCTCTGATTCCTGGCGGGCTCACTCACGCCCCAAGAAAGCAACCGGAGGTACCGCTTCCAAGGCGGCTGCCTCATGACTTTCGGCCGCCTCCCTCCGCATCCTCGGTCGGTGGCAGGCTCTCCCGCTTTTGCGACATTTGGCTGCCACAGGTCAAAGACCGGTGGGTAACAGACATTTTGTCTCACGGGTACAGGATAGAGTTCAGTACTCGGCCTCCGCCTCGGTTCTTCAGAACTTCCCCACATCCCGACCGAGCAGATGCCCTTCTGCAGGCGGTGAATTCTCTAAGAGTAGAAGGAGTGGTGGTCCCTGTTCCTCTTCAGGAACGAGGTCAAGGTTTTTACTCCAATCTCTTTGTGGTGCCAAAAAAGGACGGCTCATTCCGTCCTGTTCTGGACCTAAAACTGCTCAACAAGCATGTGAACGCCAGGCGGTTCCGGATGGAATCCCTCCGCTCAGTCATTGCCTCAATGTCTCAAGGAGATTTCCTAGCATCAATAGACATCAAGGATGCTTATCTCCACGTGCCGATTGCTACAGAGCACCAACGCTTTCTACGCTTCGTGATAGGAGACGACCATCTTCAGTTCGTAGCTCTGCCATTTGGTCTAGCGACAGCCCCACGGGTGTTCACCAAGATCATGGCGGCAGTGGTAGCAGTCTTGCACTCTCAGGGACACTCTGTGATCCCTTACTTGGACGATCTACTGGTCAAGGCACCCTCTCAAGAGGCATGCCAACTCAGCTTGACTGTTGCACTGGAGACTCTCCAGACGTTCGGGTGGATCATCAACTTCTCAAAGTCAAATCTGTCACCGACCCAATCACTAACGTATCTTGGCATGGAGTTTCATACTCTCTCAGCGATAGTGAAGCTTCCGCTGGACAAGCAGAGGTCACTACAGACTGGGGTGCAGGCTCTCCTTCAAAGTCAGTCGCACTCCTTAAGACGCCTCATGCACTTCCTCGGGAAGATGGTGGCGGCAATGGAAGCGGTTCCGTTTGCGCAGTTTCATCTGCGCCCACTTCAATGGGACATTCTCCGCCAATGGGACGGGAAGTCAACATCCCTGGACAGGAAAGTATCCCTTTCCCAGACGGCCAAAGACTCTCTGCAGTGGTGGCTTCTTCCCACCTCATTATCACAGGGAAGATCCTTCCTACCACCGTCTTGGGCGGTGGTCACGACAGACGCGAGTCTGTCAGGGTGGGGAGCAGTTTTTCTCCACCACAGGGCTCAGGGTACGTGGACTCAGCAGGAGTCCACCCTTCAGATCAATGTTCTAGAAATCAGAGCAGTGTATCTTGCCCTACTAGCCTTCCAGCAGTGGCTGGAAGGAAGGCAGATCCGAATTCAGTCGGACAACTCCACAGCGGTGGCATACATCAACCACCAAGGGGGGACACGCAGTCGGCAAGCCTTCCAGGAAGTCCGGCGGATTCTGATGTGGGTGGAAGCCACAGCCTCCACCATATCCGCAGTTCACATCCCCGGCGTAGAAAACTGGGAAGCAGACTTCCTCAGTCGCCAGGGCATGGACGCAGGGGAATGGTCCCTTCACCCAGACGTGTTTCAGGAAATCTGTCGCCGATGGGGAAGGCCGGACGTCGACCTCATGGCGTCCCGGCACAACAACAAGGTCCCAACCTTCATGGCACGGTCTCGCGATCAAAGAGCGCTGGCGGCAGACGCCCTAGTGCAAGATTGGTCGCAGTTCCGGCTCCCTTATGTGTTTCCACCTCTGGCACTCTTGCCCAGAGTGCTACGCAAGATCAGATCCGATTGCAGCCGCGTCATACTCGTCGCCCCAGACTGGCCGAGGAGGGCGTGGTATCCGGATCTGTGGCAGCTCACGGTCGGCCAACCGTGGGCACTACCAGACCGACCAGACTTACTGTCCCAAGGGCCGTTTTTCCATCGGAATTCTGCGGCCCTGAACCTGACTGTGTGGCCATTGAGTCCTGGATCCTAGCGTCTTCAGGATTGTCCCAAGGGGTCGTTGCCACCATGAGACAGGCTAGGAAGCCCACGTCCGCTAAGATCTACCATAGAACGTGGAGGATATTCTTATCCTGGTGCTCTGCTCAGGGAGTGTCTCCCTGGCCATTTGCATTGCCTACCTTTCTTTCTTTCCTGCAATCTGGGTTAGAAAAAGGTTTGTCGCTCGGCTCCCTTAAAGGTCAGGTCTCGGCGCTATCCGTCTTTTTTCAGAGGCGTTTGGCACGCCTTCCTAAGGTGCGCACGTTCCTACAGGGGGTTTGCCATATCGTACCCCCGTACAAGCGGCCGTTAGATCCATGGGATCTGAACAGAGTACTAGTTGCCCTCCAGAAGCCGCCCTTCGAGCCTCTGAGGGAGGTTTCACTTTCTAGACTATCACAGAAAGTGGCTTTTCTGGTAGCGATCACATCTCTTCGGAGAGTGTCTGAGCTGGCAGCACTATCATCCAAGGCTCCCTTCCTGGTCTTCCACCAGGACAAGGTAGTGCTGCGCCCCATTCAGGAGTTTCTCCCGAAGGTGGTATCCTCTTTTCATCTTAATCAGGATATCTCTTTGCCTTCGTTTTGTCCTCATGCAGTTCATCGGTATGAGAAGGATTTACATTTGTTAGATCTGGTGAGAGCACTCAGAATCTACATTTCCCGCACGGCGCCCTTGCGCCGTTCGGATGCACTCTTTGTCCTTATCGCTGGTAAGCGCAAAGGGTCGCAGGCTTCTAAGGCCACCCTGGCTCGATGGATCAAAGAACCAATTCTTGAAGCCTACCGTTCTGCTGGGCTTCCGGTTCCATCAGGGCTGAAGGCCCATTCTACCAGAGCCGTGGGTGCATCCTGGGCATTGCGACACCAGGCTACGGCTCAACAGGTGTGCCAGGCAGCTACCTGGTCGAGTCTGCACACTTTCACCAAACATTATCAGGTGCATACCTATGCTTCGGCGGACGCCAGCCTAGGTAGAAGAGTCCTGCAGGCGGCAGTTGCCTCCCCGTAGGGGAGGGCTGTCTTGCAGCTCTAACATGAGGTATTTCTTTACCCACCCAGGGACAGCTTTTGGACGTCCCAATCGTCTGGGTCTCCCAATAGAGCGCCGAAGAAGAAGGGAATTTTGTTACTTACCGTAAATTCCTTTTCTTCTAGCTCTTATTGGGAGACCCAGCACCCGCCCTGTTGTCCTTCGGGATTTTTGGTTTGTTTGCGGGTACACATGTTGTTCATGTTGAACGGTTTTCAGTTCTCCGATGTTACTCGGAGTGAATTTGTTTAAACCAGTTATTGGCTTTCCTCCTTCTTGCTTTTGCACTAAAACTGGTGAGCCAGTGATCCCACTGGGGGTGTATAGCCAGAAGGGGAGGGGCCTTACACTTTTTGGTGTAATTGCTTTGTGTGGCCTCCGGAGGCAGTGCTATACACCCAATCGTCTGGGTCTCCCAATAAGAGCTAGAAGAAAAGGAATTTACGGTAAGTAACAAAATTCCCTTCTTTGTAAATTTTGTTTGAAAAATGAGAATTTGCTGATGACCTTTGACCCCCTTCTAACTTCCTAACGGAAAAAAAATTTGTTTCGAAAATTGCGCTGATGTAAAGTAGACAAGAGGGAAATGTTATATAGTAACTATTTTGTGTGACATCTCTCAGATTTATGGGCATAAATTTTCAAAGTTTGAAAATTGCGAAATTTTCAAAATTTTCGCCAAATTTCCTACATTTTCACTAATAAACGCAAAAAATATCGGCCTAAATTTACCACTGACATGAAGTACAATATGTCATGAAAAAACAATCTCAGAATCGCCAGGATCCGTTGAAGCGTTCCAGAGTTATAACCTGTCAAAGTGACACTGGTCAGAATTGCAAAAAATGGCCCGGTCATTAGGGTGTTTTAGTGGCCGGGGGTGAAGGGGTTAAACAATCCAAGGGAAAGGACTCATCCTTACCCCAGTCCAAACCAAACAGACCTCAACAACGGAAGGTACAATCGAGGTTTCGGTCCTTTCGGTCCGCGGGCAGGTCCCAATTCTCCTCGTCCAAAAGGCCTCAGAAGGATCAGAGGAACTCCAATTCATGGCGGTCTAAGTCACGTCCTAAAAAGACCGCCGGAGGAACCGCTCCCAAAGCGGCCTCCTCATGACTTTCGGCCTCCTCACACCGCATCCTCGGTCGGTGGCAGGCTCTCCTGCTTTTGCGACGCCTGGCTGCCACAGGTAAAAGACCGTTGGGTGAGAGACATTCTGTCTCACGGTTACAGGATAGAGTTCAGCTCTTGTCCTCCGACTCGGTTCTTCAGAACATCTCCGCCCCCGAACGAGCCGATGCTCTTCTTCAGGCGGTGGGCACTCTGAAGGCAGAAGGCGTGGTGATCCCTGTTCCTTTTCAGCAACAGGGTCACGGTTTTTACTCCAACTTGTTTGTGGTGCCGAAAAAGGACGGATCCTTCCGTCCTGTTCTGGACCTAAAACTGCTCAACAAACACGTAAAAACCAGGCGGTTCCGGATGGAATCGCTCCGCTCCGTCATCGCTTCAATGTCCCAAGGAGATTTCCTAGCATCAATCGACATCAAAGATGCTTATCTCCACGTACCGATTGCACCAGAGCATCAGCGCTTCCTGCGTTTCGCCATAGGGGACGAACACCTTCAGTTCGTGGCACTGCCTTTCGGCCTGGCGACGGCCCCACGGGTCTTCACCAAGGTCATGGCAACAGTAGTAGCAGTTCTGCACTCGCAGGGACACTCGGTGATCCCTTACTTAGACGATCTGCTTGTCAAGGCACCCTCTCAAGTGGCATGCCAACACAGCCTGAACATTGCTCTGGAGACTCTCCAGAGTTTCGGGTGGATCATCAATTTTCCAAAGTCAAATCTGACACCGGCCCAATCACTGACATATCTTGGCATGGAGTTTCATACTCTCTCAGCGATAGTGAAGCTTCCGCTGGACAAACAGCGTTCACTACAGACAGGGGTGCAATCTCTCCTTCAAGGTCAGTCACACCCCTTGAGGCGCCTCATGCACTTCCTAGGGAAGATGGTAGCAGCAATGGAGGCAGTTCCTTTTGCGCAGTTTCATCTGCGTCCACTTCAATGGGACATTCTCCGCAAATGGGACAGGAAGTCGACGTCCCTCGACAGGAACGTCTCCCTTTCTCAGGCAGCCAAAACTTCCCTTCGGTGGTGGCTTCTTCCCACTTCATTGTCGAAGGGGAAATCCTTCCTACCCCCATCCTGGCCGGTGGTCACGACGGACGCGAGTCTGTCAGGGTGGGGAACTGTCTTTCTCCACCACAGGGCTCAGGGTACTTGGACTCAGCCAGAGTCCTCCCTTCAGATCAATGTTCTGGAGATAAGGGCAGTGTATCTTGCCCTAAAGGCGTTCCAGCCGTGGCTGGAAGGCAAGCAGATCCGAATTCAGTCGGACAACTCCACAGCGGTGGCATACATCAACCACCAAGGTGGAACACGCAGTCGGCAAGCCTTCCAGGAAGTCCGGCGGATTCTGCTATGGGTGGAAGCCACAGCTTCCACCATATCCGCAGTTCACATCCCGGGCGTAGAAAACTGGGAAGCAGATTATCTCAGTCGCCAGGGCATGGACGCAGGGGAATGGTCTCTTCACCCGGACGTGTTTCAAGAGATCTGTTGCCGCTGGGGGATGCCGGACGTCGACCTAATGGCGTCCCGGCACAACAACAAGGTCCCGACATTCATGGCACGGTCTCAAGATCACAGAGCTCTGGCGGCAGACGCCTTAGTTCAGGATTGGTCGCAGTTTCAACTCCCTTATGTGTTTCCTCCTCTGGCACTGTTGCCCAGAGTGTTACGCAAGATCAGGTCCGACTGCCGCCGCGCCATCCTCGTCGCTCCAGACTGGCCGAGGAGGTCGTGGTACCTGGATCTGTGGCATCTCACGGTGGGCCAACCGTGGGCACTACCAGACCGACCAGACTTGCTGTCTCAAGGGCCGTTTTTCCATCTGAATTCTGCGGCCCTCAACCTGACTGTGTGGCCATTGAATCCTGGATCCTAGCGTCTTCAGGGTTATCTCAAGAGGTCATTGCCACTATGAGACAGGCTAGGAAACCAACGTCCGCCAAGATCTACCACAGGACGTGGAGGATATTCTTATCTTGGTGCTCTGATCAGGGGTTTTCTCCCTGGCCATTTGCCTTGCCCACTTTTGTTTCCTTCCTTCAATCCGGATTGGAAAAAGGTTTGTCGCTCGGCTCCCTTAAGGGACAAGTCTCAGCGCTCTGTGTTTTTTCAGAAGCGCCTAGCCAGACTTCCACAGGTACGCACGTTCCTGCAGGGGGTTTGTCACATAGTCCCTCCTTACAAGCGGCCGTTAGAACCCTGGGATCTGAACAGGGTGCTGATGGCTCTTCAGAAGCCACATTTCGAGCCAATGAAGGATATTTCTCTCACGCCTTTCGCAGAAAGTGGTCTTCCTAGTAGCAGTCACATCACTTCGGAGAGTGTCTGAGCTTGCAGCGCTGTCATGCAAAGCCCCTTTCCTGGTGTTTCACCAGGACAAGGTGGTTCTGCGTCCGGTTCCGGAATTTCTCCCGAAGGTGGTATCCCCCTTTCATCTCAATCAGGATATCTCCTTACCCTCTTTTTGTCCTCATCCAGTTTACCAATGTGACAGGGATTTGCACTTGTTAGATCTGGTGAAAGCACTCAGACTCTACATTTCTCGTACGGCGCCCCTGCGCCGCTCGGATGCACTCTTTGTCCTTGTCGCTGGCCAGCGTAAAGGGTCGCAGGCTTCTAAATCAACCCTGGCTCGGTGGATCAAGGAACCAATTCTCGAAGCTTACCGATCTTCTGGGCTTCCGGTTCCCTCAGGGCTGAAGGCCCATTCTACCAGAGCCGTGGGTGCGTCCTGGGTTTGCGGCACCAGGCTACGGCTCAGCAGGTGTGTCAGGCAGCTACCTGGTCGAGCCTGCACACTTTCACGAAACACTATCAGGTGCATACCTATGCTTCGGCAGATGCCAGCCTAGGTAGGCGAGTCCTTCAGGCGGCGGTTGCCCACCTGTAGGAAGGGGCCGTTTTACGGCTCTATTACGAGGTTTTATTTTACCCACCCAGGGACTGCTTTTGGACGTCCCAATTGTCTGGGTCTCCCAATGGAGCGACAAAGAAGGGAATTTTGTTTACTTACCGTAAATTCCTTTTCTTCTAGCTCCAATTGGGAGACCCAGCACCCGCCCCTGTTCCCTTCGGGCTGTTGTTCTTTGGGTACACATGTTGTTCATGTTGAATGGTTTCAGTTCTCCGAAATTTCTTCGGATTGAATTTATTTTAAACCAATTTATAAGTTTTCCTCCTTCTTGCTTTTGCACCAAAACTGAGGAGCCCGTGATGCACGGGGGGTGTATAGGCAGAAGGGGAGGGGCTTTACACTTTTGTGTAATCCTTTTGTGTGGCCTCCGGAGGCAGAAGCTATACACCCAATTGTCTGGGTCTCCCAATTGGAGCTAGAAGAAAAGGAATTTACGGTAAGTAAACAAAATTCCCTTCTTTTACAACAAAATTTACAAAGCCACTTTTTTTAGGGACCACATCACATTTGAAGCAATTTTGAAAGGTCTACATGACACAACACCCAAAAGTGACACCATTCAAAAAACTGCACCCCTCAGGCTACTCAAAACCACATTCAAGAAGGTTATTAACCCTTCAGGTGCTTCACAGTAACTAAAGCAATATGGAAGGAAAAAAATGAACATTTTACTTTCTTTGTCGCTCCTAATTGGGAGACCCAGACAAATGGGTGTATAGCTACTGCCTCCGGAGGCCACACAAAGTACTACACTTAAAAGTGTAAGGCCCCTCCCCTTCTGGCTATACACCCCCCCGTGGGATCACGGGCTCCTCAGTTTTATGCTTTGTGCGAAGGAGGCCAGACATCCACGCATAGCTCCACTGTTTAGTCAGCAGCAGCTGCTGACTATGTCGGATGGAAGAAAAGAGGGCCCATACGAGGGCCCCCAGCATGCTCCCTTCTCACCCCACTTTCTGTCGGCGGTGTTTGTTAAGGTTGAGGTACCCATTGCGGGTACGGAGGCTGGAGCCCACATGCTGATTCCTTCCCCATCCCCATTAGGGCTCTGGGTGAAGTGGGACTTTACCGGTCTCCGGGCACTGAGGCCGTGCTCCATCCACAGCCCCTGGAGGATCTGCTGGATACGGAGCGGAGTTTCCTCAGGGACAGGACCCTGCTCCATCAAGGTACTCCGTGTCCCCGTGCTTATCGCACGCACACTGCAGCATTGCTGGGTGTGTTAGTGCGCCGGGGGTAAACAGCGCTGCTGCGCTTGTGCCGTTACTCACTACAGCTCTGCTGAGTGAGGTGACTTAGTACGATCGGCCGATCCGGCCGCGGGGGTCAGTTTTTACTGCGTCGCGGCTGGGATTTGTGGTGCGCCGGGGACTTCCGCGCTGGCCGTGCATATATGATGGCCGCGCTAGATTACTACAGTCCCCGGCTTTTGCGGCCTAGTTCGTATCGTTCCCGCCCCCAGACCTGCCAGTCAGGAGGAGGGCGGGACGCTGTACAGACCAGCAGCGCTAAGAGCTGGAGTCTGTTTTACATACTCCAGCCCTCACACTAGGCACAGTGGGACGCAGTTTCCCGCACTTTTGTTTGTGACGCCCACGGTCCGCCCCTCTTCACAGGACGCCGGCAGCCATTCCTGCCTGCACGCTGAGCTGCAGAGGGGAGACGGGGAGACTCAGACAAGGGATTCTACGACCTCACACCCGCTTTTCAGCGGGCGGTAAGCAGCCCTCAAGGGCTCTCCCCCACTTGTGCCATAGTGTACTTTGTATTTTGTGCTGGCAATACTTTGCACTGTACAGTCGCTGGTGATTTTCTGCTATATACCCTCCTTAGATTTCTCAAGGAGACAACAGCATGTCGTCCGCAAAAAGCAAAAGTGCCAAGGCACGGACTTTATATGCTGCTTGTACCGCATGTGGGGCTACTCTACCGGCAGGTTCCACTGACCCCCATTGTGTGCAGTGCTCGGCCCCTGTGGCAATTGCTCAGCCGGGGCCGCTGCTAGAGGTGACCCAGGGAGAACCACCTGTGAATGCTGTCCAGGTGACAGGGACGGAGTTTGCAGCTTTTGCTGACAGATTGTCTATGACTATGTCTAAAATTCTTGAAACATTGCAGTCTAGACCAGTAACTCAGACCATGGGCACTGTTGATTCATTGCCACCTTGTCCCCCTCAGCTGGACCACTTCCTAGCTCCGGGGGTGTCACATGCACCCCAGGGTGACGGCTCTGACTCGGACGACAGTCCCAGACAACCTAAGCGGGCTCGCTATGAGCGACCCTCAACTTCATCACACTGGTCAGGGTCCCAGCGGGACGACTCTGTGTGATGAGGCGGATGTAACTGATCAGGAGTCTGATGCTGGGGCCGCTCTCAATCTAGATACCCCGGATGGTGACGCCATAGTGAATAATCTTATAGCGTCCATCAATAAGATGTTAGATATTTCTCCACCAGCTCCTCTTGCGGAGGAGGCAGCTTCACAGCAGGAGAAATTCCATTTCAGGTATCCCAAGCGTAAATTAAGCACTTTTCTGGACCACTCTGACTTTAGAGACGCAATCCAGAAACACCACGCTTATCCAGATAAGCGTTTTTCCAAACGGCTTAAAGATGCACGCTATCCTTTTCCCCCTGACGTGGTCAAGGGCTGGACACAGTGTCCCAAGGTGGACCCTCCAATCTCCAGGCTTGCAGCCAGATCTCTAGTTGCAGTGGAAGATGGGGCGGCACTTAAAGATGCCACTGACGTTGGCGCCAGCATTCGCAGCCGTATGGGCACTCCAAGCTATTTCAGCTGGGCTTACACAGGTCGACACGGTCACACGTACATCTGCTCCGCAGGTGGCACCCTTGACCTCTAAAATGTCTGCATTCGCGTCTTACACGATTAATGCTGTCCTAGACTCTACGAGCCGTACGGCGGTGGCGTCAGCCAACTCTGTGGTTTTACGCAGAGCCCTGTGGTTGAGAGAATGGAAGGCAGATTCTTCTTCCAAGAAGTGCTTAACCAGTTTGCCTTTTTCTCGTGACCGATTGTTTGGTGAGCGTTTGGATGAAATCATTAAACACTCCAAGGGTAAGGATTCATCCTTACCTCAGCCCAGACAAAACAAACCCCAACAGAGGAGGGGACAGTCTGGTTTTCGGTCCTTTCGAGGCTCAGGCAGGTCCCAATTCTACTCGTCCAAAAGGACTCAAAAGGATCAGAGGGGCTCAGATTCTTGGCGGACTCAATCACGCCCAAAAAAGCCAGCCGGAAGAACCGTTACCAAGACGGCTTCCTCATGACTCTCAGCCTCCTCTCTCCGCATCCTTGGTCGGTGGCAGGCTCTCCCGCTTTGGCGACATTTGGCTGTCACAGGTCAAAAACCGTTGGGTGAGAGACATTCTGTCTCACGGGTACAGGATAGAGTTCAGCTCTCGTCCTCCAACTCGCTTCTTCAGAACTTCCCCACCGCCCGACCGAGCCGATGCTCTGCTACAAGCGGTGTCCGCTCTAAAGGCAAAAGGAGTGGTGACTTCTGTTCCTCTTCAGGAACAAGGTCACGGTTTTTACTCCAATTTGTTTGTGGTGCCAAAGAAAGACGGGTCGTTCCGTCCCGTCCTGGATCTAAAGCTGCTCAACAAACACGTAAAAACCAGGAGGTTCCGGATGGAATCTCTCCGCTCCGTTATCGCCTCAATGTCTCAAGGAGATTTCCTAGCATCAATAGACATCAAGGATGCTTATCTCCACGTGCCAATTGCGCCAGAGCATCAGCGTTTTCTACGCTTCGTTATAGGAAGCGAACACCTGCAGTTCGTAGCTCTACCTTTCGGGCTGGCGACAGCCCCTCGGGTCTTCACCAAGGTCATGGCAGCAGTAGTAGCAGTCCTGCACTCGCAAGGTCACTCCGTGATCCCGTATTTGGACGATCTACTTATCAAGGCACCCTCTCAAGAGGCATGCCAACACAGCCTGAACGTGGCACTGAAGACTCTCCAGAGTTTCGGGTGGATTATCAACTTTTCAAAGTCAAATCTAACCCCGACCCAATCACTAACATATCTTGGCATGGAGTTTCATACTCTCTCAGCGATAGTGAAACTTCCACTGGACAAACAGTGCTCGCTACAGATAGGGGTGCAATCTCTCCTTCAGGGCCAGTCGCACCCCTTGAGGCGCCTCATGCACTTCCTAGGGAAGATGGTAGCAGCAATGGAAGCAGTTCCTTTTGCGCAGTTTCATCTGCGTCCACTACAATGGGACATTCTCCGCCAATGGGACGGGAAGTCGACGTCCCTCGACAGGGTGGTCTCCCTCTCTCAGGCAGCCAAGGAATCTCTCCGGTGGTGGCTTCTTCCCACCTCATTGTCAAAAGGAAAGTCGTTCCTACCCCCATCCTGGGCGGTGGTCACGACAGATGCGAGTCTATCAGGGTGGGGAACAGTGTTTCTCCACCACAGGGCTCAAGGTACGTGGACTCGGAAAGAGTCCACCCTTCAGATCAATGTTCTGGAGATCAGAGCAGTCTATCTTGCCCTACAAGCCTTCCAACAGTGGCTGGAAGGCAAGCAGATCCGAATTCAGTCGGACAACTCCACAGCGGTGGCATACATCAACCACCAAGGGGGAACACGCAGTCGGCAAGCCTTCCAGGAAGTCCGGCGGATTCTGACGTGGGTGGAAGACACGGCATCCACCATATCCGCAGTTCACATCCCAGGCGTAGAAAACTGGGAAGCAGACTTTCTCAGTCGCCAGGGCATGGACGCAGGGGAATGGTCTCTTCACCCGGACGTGTTTCAGGAGATCTGTCGCCGCTGGGGGATGCCGGACGTCGACCTGATGGCGTCACGGCACAACAACAAGGTCCCGGTTTTCATGGCACGGTCTCACGATCACCGAGCTCTGGCGGCAGACGCCTTAGTTCAAGATTGGTCGCAGTTCCGGCTACCGTATGTGTTCCCACCTCTGGCATTGTTGCCCAGAGTGCTCCGCAAAATCAGGTCCGACTGCCGCCGCGCCATTCTCGTCGCTCCAGACTGGCCAAGGAGGTCGTGGTACCCGGATCTGTGGCACCTCACGGTAGGCCATCCGTGGGCACTACCAGACCGTCCAGACTTGCTGTCTCAAGGGCCGTTTTTCCATCTGAATTCTGCGGCCCTGAACCTGACTGTGTGGCCATTGAGTCCTGGATCCTAGCGGCCTCAGGTTTATCTCATGAAGTGGTTGCCACCATGTGACAGGCTAGGAAGCCATCCTCCGCCAAGATCTACCACAGGACGTGGAGGATATTCCTATCTTGGTGCTCTGCTCAGGGAGTTTCTCCCTGGCCTTTTGCATTGCCTACTTTTCTTTCCTTCCTGCAGTCTGGGTTGGAAAAAGGTTTGTCGCTTGGCTCCCTTAAGGGTCAAGTCTCCGCGCTATCCGTATTTTTTCAGAAACGCCTGGCGCGACTTCCTCAGGTACGCACGTTCCTGCAAGGGGTTTGTCATATCGTCCCCCCTTACAAGCGGCCATTGGAGCCCTGGGACCTGAACAAGGTTCTAATTGCTCTCCAAAAGCCGCCTTTCGAGCCTATGAAGGAGGTTTCCCTTTCTCGTCTTTCACAGAAAGTGGCCTTTCTAGTGGCGGTCACGTCTCTTCGGAGAGTGTCCGAGCTGGCGGCGTTATCATGCAGATCTCCATTCCTGGTGTTTCACCAGGACAAGGTAGTTCTGCGTCCAATTCCAGAATTTCTTCCCAAGGTGGTATCTTCCTTTCATCTCAATCAAGATATCACTTTACCGTCTTTGTGTCCGCATCCAGTTCACCAATTTGAAAAAGGTTTGCATTTATTGGATCTGGTGAGAGCACTCAGGATCTACATTTCCAGCACGGCGCCTCTGCGCCGCTCGGATGCACTCTTTGTCCTTGTCGCTGGTCAGCGTAAAGGGTCGCAAGCTTCCAAATCCACCCTTGCGCGTTGGATCAAGGAACAAATTCTTCACACCTACCGTTCTGCTGGGCTTCCGATTCCATCAGGACTGAAGGCCCATTCTACCAGAGCCGTGGGTGCGTCCTGGGCATTACGGCACCTGGCTACGGCTCAGCAGGTGTGCCGGGCGGCTACCTGGTCGAGTCTGCACACTTTTACCAAGCATTATCAGGTGCATACCTACGCTTCGGCGGATGCCGGCCTAGGTAGACAAGTCCTTCAGGCGGCGGTGGCTCACCTGTAGGAAAGGGCTGTTTAACGGCCCTATCACGAGGTATTCTTTTACCCACCCAGGGACTGCTTTTAGACGTCCCAATTGTCTGGGTCTCCCAATTAGGAGCGACAAAGAAGAAGGGAATTTTGTTACTTACCGTAAATTCCTTTTCTTCTAGCTCCAATTGGGAGACCCAGCACCCGCCCTGTTTTCTTAGGAAGTTTGTTTTTTTCGGGTGCACATGTTATTCATGTTGAACAGTTCAGTTCTCCGAGGTTGTTTCTCGGGTTGAATTTGTATTTAAAACAGTTATTGGCTTTCCTCCTTCTTGCTTTTGCACTAAAACTGAGGAGCCCGTGATCCCACGGGGGGGTGTATAGCCAGAAGGGGAGGGGCCTTACACTTTTAAGTGTAGTACTTTGTGTGGCCTCCGGAGGCAGTAGCTATACACCCAATTGTCTGGGTCTCCCAATTGGAGCTAGAAGAAAAGGAATTTACGGTAAGTAAACAAAATTCCCTTCTTTTGCAACAAAAATGTTAATTTAGTATCAAATATTGCATATTCACAAGGGTAGCAGGATTAAATGAACCCAAAATTTGTTGGGCAATTTCTTCTGAGCACGCAAATACCTCATGTGGCGAAAAACCACTGTTTGGGCGCACGGCAGGACTCGGAAGGGAAGCAGCGTTATTTGACTTTTTGAACAGAAAATTAGCTAGAATCGTTAGCCGCACCATGTTGCGTTTGGAGAGCCCCCGAGGTGCCGAAACAGTGGAGCTCCCCCACATGTGACCCCATTTTGGAAACTAGACACCTCATGGAATTTATCTAGATGTTTATTGTGCACTTTAAACCTCTGGGGGCTTCACAAAAGTTAATAGTTGAGCCGTGAAAATCTTTTTTTACCACAAAATTGTTACTTCAACCAGGTAGCTTTTTTTTCACAAGGGTATCAGGAAAAATTACACCATAAAATGTATTGTGCAATTTCTCCTAAGTACACAGACACCTCATATGTGGTGGAAATCAAATGTTTGGACACACAGCAGGGCTCAGAATGCAAGGAGCGTCATTTGACGTTTCTAACGCAAAATTGTCTGGGATAATTAGCGTATTCCATGTTGTGTTTGGAGACTTCCTGAGGTGCCGAAACAGTAGAGCTCCCCCACATGTGACCCCATTTTGGAAACTAGACCCCCATGGCATAGAAAAAAAAATAGGGCGCTTGCACAAATGGTCTGCAAAAAAGGGGGGGGGGGGTACTAGGTGGGATGGAAAAAAGAAGTCCTGTCCAAAGTCAAGTAAGACTGCAGGACGATTGCTGATCAGGTACCTAATTGTTCAAGTTTTGTGTTTTTTGTTTTTTTTTATTTGGGGTGCACAAAAAAGCAAAAACTAGAGCAACAATTACGTACCTGATCAGCCAATCACGTAGCTGATCAGCACGTGGCGGCAAGCAGGTGGGGGAGGAGAGGGAGTGGGAGATGCGATTGGAGATAGAAAAGAGCCACGAAGAATACTTACAGGATGGATCAGAACTGCGGCAGATGGCGGGGCGGCGGCATATAAAGGGAGCATCTGTGAGTGTGAGACGGCGGCGGCTGGGATAGGGTGGGGGCAGATGGGAGAGGGTGCAGTGGATGCAGGAGCGGCAGAGGATGGGGGGGAAGGGGGGGATGGGAGGGAAGGGGAGTGGGAGGTAAGATTGGGGATAGTTACCCTACAGGATGGATCTAGGCAGCAGGATCACAGGAGATGAAGGAGGCAGCAGATCGGGGAGGGTGAGAGGTGGGAGAGGCAGCGCAGATCACAGGGGAGACAGGTGAGCAGAGCACGGGGGCGACGGGGGAGGGAGCACACATCACGGGGGGCGACGGGGGAGGGAGCACACATCACGGGGGGGCGACGGGGGAGGGAGCACACATCACGGGGGCGACGGGGGAGGGAGCACACATCACGGGGGGCGACGGGGGAGGGAGCACACATCACGGGGGGCGACGGGGGAGGGAGCACACATCACGGGGGGGCGACGGGGGAGGGGGCACACATCACGGGGGGCGACGGGGGAGGGGGCACACATCACGGGGGGGGAGGGGGCACATCACGGGGGGGAGGGGGCACATCACGGGGGGCGACGGGGGAGGGAGCACACATCACGGGGGGCGACGGGGGAGGGAGCACACATCACGGGGGGCGACGGGGGAGGGAGCACACATCACGGGGGGCGACGGGGGAGGGGGCACACATCACGGGGGGCGACGGGGGAGGGGGCACACATCACGGGGGGCGACGGGGGAGGGGGCACACATCACGGGGGGCGACGGGGGAGGGGGCACACATCACGGGGGGCAACGGGGGAGGGGGCACACCACGGGGGGCAACGGGGGAGGGGGCACACCACGGGGGCGACGGGGGAGGGGGCACACCACGGGGGGCGACGGGGGAGGGGGCACACCACGGGGGGCGACGGGGGAGGGGGCACACATCACGGGGGGCGACGGGGGAGGGGACGGGCAGCAATATGGTCATATGAGGGCTTGTTTTTTTGCGGGACGAATTGTACTTTTAAATGAAACCAGGAGTTTTAACATATAGTGTACTGGAAAACTGCAAATTCCAAATGTGGAAAAATTGAAGAAAAGTGTAATTGCACAATTGTTGTGTGTGGGTTTTTTTTTTTTTTTTTATCATAAAGGTTTTTATTGAGTTTTCAGAAAAATACAAACTTCTCATACAACAACATCAAGAACAGGAGCAGTGAGTAGCAAGAGGTGGAATAGCCTCGAGCCATTATCAGAATATCAATCTGGGACATTAAATACCCCTTACAACAACAACTTGAGCAGGGAGGGGGGGGGGGAAGCACCTCTACATGGCATTCTTAGGCATAAACTATTTATGGTGTAGGTGTCTGTATCTGGGGGAGGGCCGTTGCATAAAGGGAAGTGGCCCACGGGTGCCATTGTTTAAGTCTCACCGTTCTCTTCTCTAGGTTAGGGGCCAAGTTGGTTTCGTATAGCCAGTGTAGGTTGATCCTCTCAATTAGTTCTCTTTTTGTAGGGGGGCTCACCGACCTCCACTTGTATGCCACACAGTACCTGCCGGCTATGAGAATGTGAGAAATGTTTTTTTAAAAGATCCGGGATCTCATCTAATCCAATGTGTAGCACCGCTAAGGTTGGGTTTTGGAAAAGGCGGAGACTAGTAACCTCTTGGATTAGATTGAACACCTCCTGCCAGAAGTTAGATAACTTAGGGCAAAACCACCACATATGACACAATGTGCCCCTGTGGTTGCAGACCCTCCAGCACAATGGTGACCTATGTGTGGAAAAAGAAGCCAGTTTAGAAGGGGAGTTGTACCACCTCAGATGAACCTTTTTTAATTGCTCTATATGATTGAGACAAGAAGAAAATTTGTGGATCCATTTTGAGGCCGCGAACCATTCTTGCGACGAAAGCGGAGAAGCTAGATCTTTTTCCCATTTGAGCATATACGGCAATTTGTTTGTCTGGTTGTGGGGAGTTTAGCATATTATGGATATATGAAAGGCCTTTTGATTTTGCTATTTTGAAGGAATTTTTTTAATTGAGGCGTGGTCGGCTGTCGTGGGAGCCGGGAGATGAGGAGCAGACTGAAGAAAGTGACGTATTTGAAAAAACTGCTAGGGTGATTGGACCTCCACGTGTCCAGGCAGCAAGATTCAAGTTCGGAATGAAGGCTTCTAGCGATCTGAGGGGAATGCTGGGACCTAAAGCATGTGACACTGGCTTGCTCCACAAGGACCAAGCTTTCTGTAGAGCTGCTGTGGTGGGTAGAAGATCGCCGGGGGGCGAAGGGGTTAGGAGCAGGGAGTCTATGAATTGTTTAGGGGAGTTGACCTGTGCCCAGGTGTACTCAATCTGTAACCATCTTAAGTCTGAATCGTTCCTCCACCAATCTCGAGCCGGTTCCAGGACAGCGGCTCTGTGATATGTTAGAATATTAGGAATACCCATTCCTCCACCACTTAACGGGGCATGCATACATCTCAGGGCTATTCTAGGGTTTTTCCCAGCCCATATAAATTTACTTATTAGCGAATGAATTTTGGTGAGATACTGTTGCGGAATTGTTAGGGGCAGGCACCGAAGTAAGTAGATAATTTTTGGAAGGCAGATCATTTTAAAGGTCTGCATTCTCGCCACCCAAGAGCGGGAGAAGAGAAAGTCGAGTAAGCTCTCTATCCAGTGAGGTGTGCAGGGTCAGCAGATTTTTCCGGATCACGGAGTGTAGCGGGGCCAGTATAATACCCAGGTAGGGGATACCCTCGTCTTCCCATTTGAAAGGGTAAAGATGAGAGAGTGGCTCTAGTTGAGGCGGGCAGGAAGAGCGGAAAAATTAAGGACTTGGTAATATTAAGCTTGTACTACGAGACTTGAGCGAAGGAGGACAGGATCTCCATTACGTGTTTTAGGGACACCTCTACTTTAGTGCAAGATAAAATCACATCATCCGCATATAGACTGATCACATGGTTTGTACTCCCCACTCGAATCCCCGAGATCCGAGGGCATTCATGGATAGTCTGCACCAGAGGCTCTATAGCAAGGGCATAGATGATAGGGGAGAGCGGACACCCCTGGCGTGTCCCATTGGTTAATTCAAAACTCCGAGATATAAATCCGGATGCCAGAACTTTGGCATTAGGGTTAGAGTATAGCGCCATTATGGCGGTAAGTATGGGGCCTTCAAATCCAAACTTGGCCAGTACAGATTTCAGATATCCCCAGTGCACCCTGTCAAACGCCTTCTCTGCGTCCAGGGACAGGAATACAATGGGGATTTTTCTCCCCTCAGCCACCGCAATCAGGTCCAGCATACGTCTCGTCCCATCTTTAGCCTGCCTCTCCGCCACAAACCCCACTTGATCCAGGGAAATCAGTGATTGAAGGACTTTATGTATTCTAGCTGAGATTATTTTGGCGTACAATTAGGGTAGTTAGAATGGCCTGTAGATTATTTGGTGAAATATCTGCTGTGGTTCTCCAAGAGGAGAAAAGTCTCAGGAGAAATGGAGACAAGGTTTCAGTGAATTGCCTATAATAGGAGTTAGTGAGGCCGTCTGGGCCTGGAGCTGAATTTCTTTTGGCTGTGATCACCGCCTGGCGAACCTCTTTCAGAGAGAAAGGGGAATTTAGTTGCTCTAGCTGTACTGTAGATAACCGAGGAAGATTAATATTGTTTAAGAAGGAATTAATTGCCGTTTGGGTAGGCTTTGGGGCAGTGGGGTCATTTTTAAGGTTGTAGAGAGACTGGTAAAAATCAGTGAATGCATTGGCTATTTCCGTTGGGTTGCGTATTGTGGCATTAGAACCCGTCACGAGGTATTCAATTTTATTTTGCAATTCTCGTTTTTTAACCCTCCTGGCTAGTAAGGCACCCGCCCTGTCACCCATCATATAGTACCGCTGTTTGAGGGATCTTAAGTTTTTCTCATAGTCTACCATCAACAATTGGCGGAGCGGTGTTCTTAGTTTCCTGAGTTCGTCAGATGTCGACAAGTTTGGGGCAGATTTATTGTGGGCTTCTAAAAGCGCTATGTGGGACAGTAGAGCTTTGGAAGTTGCCTGACGCCTCTTCTTCTCCCTAGTGACAATTTTGATGAATGACCCCCCCCTAATAAAGGCCTTGTGTGCAGACCATAGCGTTTCCTCTGTCACCTCCTTGTTTGTTGTCATTAAATTTAAACAACTCTGCGAGGTCGGCCTGCAACTCCTCAGAGATTTGTCTACAGGTTAGGAGGGAGTCATTCATGCGCCACCGGGTAAAAACAGGCGCGCGGTTTTGCTCCTGGACTGTCAGGTATATGGGGGCATGGTCCGACCAAGCTATAAGTCCAATTTTTGAATCTGAGCAATCCATAATAAGTGAGCTTTCAACCAGAAAGTAGTCCAATCTGCTGTATGAGGTGAACAGAGATGAGAAGAATGTGTAGTCCCTCTCGTTTGCATGTTGGTATCTCCATATATCATGGAGATGCCTTTCTGAAATTATTGTGCTCATCTCCTTCCTCTTTACAGCAGTATTGGAGCAATCCAGAGTGCTGGACATTAACATGTTAAAATCCCCGCAGATTATTTGCTTACCCTCTGTAACGGATGACAGCTTGGAAAGAAACCTCCTCAAAAAGCTGATCTGACCAGAGTTGGGGGCGTAAACGGTTGCAATAGTATACTTGGATCCATTTATGGAGCAATTAATAATGGCGTATCTACCTTCAGGGTCTAAATGTTGTGAATATAGTGTGAACGCAACAGTATTTTTTACACAAATGAATACTCCAGCCTTTTTTTTTCTTCAGCGCTCTATTGGGAGACCCAGACGATTGACGATTGGGGTATAGCTACTGCCCTCCGGAGGCCACACAAAGCACTACACTAAAAAGTGCAAGGCCCCTCCCCTTCTGGCTATACCCCCCCCGTGGTATCACGGGTTCTCCAGTTTTCAAGCTTTGTGCGAAGGAGGTCAGACATCCACGCATAGCTCCACAGATTTTAGTCAGCAGTAGCTGCTGACTATTTCGGATGGAAGAAAAGAGGGCCCATATAGGGCCCCCAGCATGCTCCCTTCTCACCCGTGGATGGTGTTGTAAGGTTGAGGTACCTATTGCTGGTACAGGGGCTGGAGCCCCACATGCTGTTTTCCTTCCACATCCCCCTGTAGGGCTCTGTGGAAGTGGGATCCTGCCGGCCTCTAAGCTCTGACGCCGGGCTCCATCCACAGACCCAGTTGAACCTGATGGATACGGAGCAGGAGTACAATCAGGGACATGGCCCTGCATCATACAGGTACTCTGTGTCCCCGGCAGGCACAGACACACTCCGGGCTGGCTGGGTGTTGTAGTGCGCCGGGGACCGTAACGTTGGAGTTAGTGTTCCTACAGTTTACTGGGGGACTTTGTGTTGTGGGAACGCAGCGCCGACCCCCACTGGACCGGGCGGCGCTGCTGTGACTTGTGGTGCGACGGGGACACGCCGACCGCGCTTTTACGGCGGCGGCGTTTATAAATCCAGTCCCCGGCTTTTGCGGCCTAGCTCCGCTTCGTTCCCGCCCCCACCCTGTCAATCAGGGTAGGGGAGAGACGCTGTTTCGCAGCAGCGACGAGGGCTGGAGCCTGATTTACATGCTCCAGCCCTCTCACTAGGCACAGAGGGAAGCAGGCTTCCCGCTCTTAGTCAGGAACGCCCAGGGCCCGCCCCCCCTCCTCTCCCAGGACGCCGGCAGCCATTACATGCAGTCTGGCTGGAGGAAGGACGCAAGGCTCTGGGAGACCTGGACTAGGGGGCTTTTGGAGAACACACACCCGCTCTTAAGCGGGCGGTAAGCGGCATTTCAGCTGGCCCCTCTAGTGCCTCAGTGTGTATTGGTGTACTGTGTCACCAGATATATATATTTCTTTATTTCTTGCACTGTGAGGTCGCTTCCTGGCTAGACCCCAGATCGCTCTGAGGAGGCAGCAACATGTCATCCACAAAACGCAAGGCTGCCAAGGCTAGGGCTGTGTACACTGCGTGTGCTGCATGTGGGGCTGCTCTACCAGCAGGTTCCAAAGACCCCCATTGTGTGCAATGCTCAGATCCGGTGCTGCTTCGCCAGCCGGAGTCCGGAGGGGTAGTGACCCAGGCTGAGACGCTTGTAAGTCCTGCCCCGGTGTCAGGGACAGACTTTGCAGTTTTTGCTGATGGAATGTCTGTGACTATGGCAAAGATCCTTGAAACTTTGCAATCCATGTCTGGGGCTCAGTCTATGGACACGGCGAGGTCTCTGTCCTCTAATCCCCCTCAGTTGGAATTAGTCCAGACTGCAAGGGGGTCCCCGGCTTCCCAGGCTGAGTATTATGACTCAGATGATAGCCCCAGCCACCCTAAGCGAGCTCGCTGGGAAAGACCCTCAACGTCATCACACTGCTCAGGGTCTCAGCGCAATCAGTCGCCCTGTGATGCGTCTGAAGAGAGTGATCAGGAGTCTTATCCTGGAACCCCTCTCAATCTGGATACCCCGGATGGGGACGCCATGGTAAACGATCTTATCTCAGCCATCAATAGACTGTTGGATATTTCTCCCCCAGCTCCTTCTGCAGAGGAGGCAGCTGCAGAGCAGGAGAAGTTTCGTTTCCTCTATCCCAAGCGTAAATTGAGTGCTTTCTTGGATCACTCTGACTTCAGAGAATCAATCCAGAAACACGACGCTCATCCAGAAAGGCGTTTCTCTAAACGTTCTAAGGATACACGTTTTCCTTTCCCCCCTGATGTGGTCAAGCGCTGGACCCAGTGTCCAAAAGTAGACCCCCCGATTTCCAAACTTGCAGCTAGATCCATAGTTGCAGTGGAGGATGGCGCTTCACTTAAGGATGCCAATGACAGACAGATGGACCTTTGGTTAAAATCTGTCTATGAAGCTATCGGCGCGTCGTTTGCTCCAGCATTCGCAGCCGTATGGGCACTCCAAGCTATTTCAGCTGGTTTAGCAAAAGTGGATGCTATCATACATCCAGCGGCGCCGCAAGTGGCGTCCCTTACCTCGCAGATGTCTGCGTTTGCGTCTTACGCTATCAATGCGGTCCTAGAATCTACCAGCCGCACCTCAATGGCGTCCGCCAATTCGGTAGTTTTGCGCAGAGCCTTGTGGTTAAAGGACTGGAAAGCAGATGCTGGTTCCAAAAAATGTTTAACCAGCTTGCCTTTATCTAGAGATAGACTGTTTGGCGAGCCATTGGCTGACATCATTAAACAGTCCAAGGGTAAAGACTCTTCCTTACCCCAGCCCAGATCAAGCAAACCTCAGCAGAAAAAATGGCAGCAGAGGTTTCAGTCCTTTCGAGGTTCGGGCAAGACACAATTCTCCTCGTCCAAAGGGACTCAGAGGACGCAAAGAGTCTCAGATTCCTGGCGGGCTCACGCACGCCCCAAGAAACCAAATGGAGGAACCGCTTCCAAAGCGGCTACCTCATGACTTCCAGCCCCCCCCTCCGCATCTCCGGTTGGGGGCAGGCTCTCCCGCTTTTCCGACATTTGGACGTCACAGGTCAAAGACCGGTGGGTGACAAACATTTTGTCTCGCGGGTACAGAATCGAGTTCAGTTCTCGTCCTCCAGCTCGGTTCTTCAGAACCTCCCCACATCCAGACCGAGCAGATGCCCTGCTGCAGGCGGTGGACTCCCTAAGAGCGGAAGGAGTAGTGGTTCCTGTACCGCCTCAGGAACAAGGGCGAGGGTTTTACTCCAATCTCTTTGTGGTTCCAAAAAAGGACGGCTCGTTCCGTCCTGTTCTGGATCTAAAGCTGCTCAACAAACATGTGCACGCCAGACGGTTCCGGATGGAAACCCTCCGCTCTGTCGTTGCCTCAATGTCTCAAGGAGACTTCCTTGCCTCAATAGACATCAAAGATGCTTATCTCCACGTGCCAATTGCTACAGAACATCAACGTTTTCTACGTTTTGTGATGGGAAACGACCATCTTCAGTTCGTAGCTCTGCCATTCGGTCTGGCGACAGCCCCCCGGGTCTTCACCAAGGTCATGGCGGCGGTGGTAGCAGTCTTGCACTCTCAGGGACACTCGGTGATCCCTTACCTAGACGATCTACTTGTCAAGGCACCCTCTCAAGAGGCATGCCAACTCAG
This sequence comes from Anomaloglossus baeobatrachus, assembly GCF_048569485.1. Lineage (NCBI taxonomy): Eukaryota > Metazoa > Chordata > Amphibia > Anura > Aromobatidae > Anomaloglossus > Anomaloglossus baeobatrachus. Next base: position 178,291,580 of record NC_134359.1, read on the forward strand.
TCTACAGGCTACGCTGGAGACTCTACAGACGTTCGGATGGATCATCAACTTTCCAAAGTCTAATCTGTCTCCGTCACAGTCGCTAACGTATCTTGGCATGGAGTTTCATACTCGAGCAGCGAGAGTGAAGCTTCCGCTGAACAAGCAGCGGTCCCTACAGACAGGGGTGCAATCCCTCCTTCAAGGCCAGTCGCACCCCTTGCGGCGCCTCATGCACTTCCTCGGGAAGATGGTGGCAGCCATGGAAGCAGTTCCCTTTGCGCAGTTTCATCTGCGCCCACTTCAATGGGACATTCTCCGCCAATGGGACGGGAAGTCAACGTCCCTGGACAGGAAAGTCTCTCTTTCCCAGACGGCCAAGGACTCTCTACAATGGTGGCTCCTTCCCACCTCATTGTCTCAGGGAAGATCCTTCCTGCCCCCATCCTGGGCAGTGGTCACGACAGATGCGAGTCTGTCAGGGTGGGGAGCAGTGTTTCTCCACCACAGGGCCCAGGGGACGTGGACTCCGCAGGAGTCCACCCTTCAGATCAATGTTCTGGAAATCAGGGCAGTGTATCTTGCCCTACTGGCCTTCCAACAGTGGCTGGAAGGAAAGCAGATCCGAATCCAGTCGGACAACTCCACAGCGGTGGCATACATCAATCACCAAGGAGGGACGCGCAGTCGGCAAGCATTCCAAGAAGTCCGGCGCATTCTAATGTGGGTGGAGGACACAGCCTCCACCATATCCGCGGTTCACATCCCAGGCGTAGAAAATTGGGAAGCAGACTTCCTCAGTCGCCAGGGCATGGACGCAGGGGAGTGGTCCCTTCACCCGGACGTGTTTCAGGAAATCTGTCGCCGATGGGGAGTGCCGGACGTCGACCTAATGGCGTCCCGGCACAACAACAAGGTCCCGGCATTCATGGCGAGGTCGCGCGATCAAAGAGCTCTGGCGGCAGACGCATTAGTTCAAGATTGGTCGCAGTTCCGGCTCCCATACGTCTTCCCACCTCTGGCACTCTTGCCCAGAGTGTTACGCAAGATCAGATCCGATTGCAGCCGCGTCATACTCGTCGCCCCAGACTGGCCGAGGAGATCGTGGTATCCGGATCTGTGGCATCTCACGGTCGGTCGACCGTGGTCACTGCCAGACCGACCAGACGTACTGTCCCAAGGGCCGTTTTTCCATCAGAATTCTGCGGCCCTGAACCTGACTGTGTGGCCATTGAGTCCTGGATCCTAGCGTCCGCAGGATTATCTCAAGGAGTCGTAGCCACAATGAGACAAGCTAGGAAGCCCACGTCTGCTAAGATCTACCACAGAACGTGGAAGATTTTCTTATCCTGGTGCTCTGCACAGAGAGTATCCCCTTGGCCATTTGCATTGCCTACCTTTCTTTCCTTCCTGCAATCGGGGTTGGAAAAGGGCTTGTCGCTCAGCTCCCTTAAAGGGCAAGTCTCGGCACTATCCGTGTTTTTTCAGAAGCGTCTAGCACGTCTTCCTAAGGTGCGCACGTTCCTGCAGGGGGTCTGTCATATTGTGCCCCCGTACAGGCGGCCGTTAGATCCATGGGATCTGAACAGGGTACTAGTTGCTCTCCAGAAGCCGCCTTTCGAGCCTCTGAAGGAAGTTTCCTTTTCTCGCCTGTCACAGAAAGTGGCGTTTCTTGTTGCGATCACATCGCTTCGGCGAGTGTCGGAGCTGGCAGCTCTGTCATCCAAGGCTCCCTTCCTGGTGTTCCACCAGGACAAGGTAGTGCTGCGCCCCATTCCGGAGTTTCTCCCTAAGGTCGTATCCTCGTTTCATCTTAATCAGGATATATCCTTGCCTTCCTTTTGTCCTCATCCGGTTCACCGGTATGAAAAGGACTTACGTTTGCTAGATCTGGTGAGAGCACTCAGAATCTACATTTCCCGCACGGCGCCCATGCGCCGTTCCGATGCACTTTTTGTCCTTGTCGCTGGTCCGCGCAAGGGGTTGCAGGCTTCTAAAGCCACCCTGGCTCGATGGATCAAAGAACCAATTCTAGAGGCTTACCGTTCTGCGGGGCTTCCGGTTCCTTCAGGGCTAAAAGCCCACTCAACCAGAGCCGTGGGTGCGTCCTGGGCATTACGACACCAGGCTTCGGCTCAACAAGTGTGCCAGGCAGCTACCTGGTCGAGTCTGCACACTTTCACCAAGCATTATCAGGTGCATACCTATGCTTCGGCGGATGCCAGCTTAGGTAGAAGAGTCCTGCAGGCGGCAGTGACACCCCCGTAGGGGAGGGCTGTTTTGCAGCTCTAACATGAGGTATCTCTTTACCCACCCAGGGACAGCTTTTGGACGTCCCAATCGTCTGGGTCTCCCAATAGAGCGCTGAAGAAGGGAATTTTGTTACTTACCGTAAATTCCTTTTCTTCTAGCTCTTATTGGGAGACCCAGCACCCGCCCTGTTGTCCTTCGGGATTTTTTTGTTGTTTGCGGGTACACATGTTGTTCATGTTGAACGGTTTTTCAGTTCTCCGACGTTATTCGGAGTTAATTTGTTTAAACCAGTTATTGGCTTCCTCCTTCTTGCTTTGGCACTAAAACTGGAGAACCCGTGATACCACGGGGGGGTATAGCCAGAAGGGGAGGGGCCTTGCACTTTTTAGTGTAGTGCTTTGTGTGGCCTCCGGAGGGCAGTAGCTATACCCCAATCGTCAATCGTCTGGGTCTCCCAATAAGAGCTAGAAGAAAAGGAATTTACGGTAAGTAACAAAATTCCCTTCTTTTTTTCCCACAAGCCAACAGTATGAAAGGAAATTTACCATTATTTAACCTGTGCGAGTCCCCATGGAGGAGATGAGACTCTTGACCACATATCACGTCACATTTGGATTTAACCACTTCCCGCCAAAACATGGATCTCTTGGCTGGCGAGTTCAGGCCCCTAACATTTATAGACATACAGTTCAGTACCTTTGTACATGAAAAAAAGTCTCTTGCCTAGAGCTGCGGGGGGAGAAAGGAAGGTTAGGCAGGAAAGAGAACACTGACAACATTAACATCACTAACATTACTGATGTAGGGAGCATCAGTCCACATAGAAAAAAGCCCAAAAAGGGGGCCTGCGGTATGGTGGAAATTTACCGCCATGGGGGTTCAGGGTCCTGGTTGAACAGAACCAGCGGACCTTAAAAGTAGCAACTAAGTCTCAGCCGTGACTCAAACCTATCACTTAACTCACGCGACGGACCAATCTTCATTCACTTTATCCCTTTGGGATGATCCTGTGGCTCTTGGAGATCTGGCCGGGAGATTTACAATGTTCCATGAGGATAGGAGCCTTGCCAATTGCTGTGGGGAATGGCAGACGTGGGTGGTTCCTGCTCGGAAAAGCAGGATCTTTACAGGGAAACCCCATCTATAGGATATAGCTTCATCCCTGAGAATTTTGGTATAGGGGGAAAATTCCCTCCTTTTTGCCAGGGTTCCTGCAGACAGATCCGGAAAAATGGACAGGTGCCGGAATTGCTCAGAGGAGGCCTCCTTCTCAGGGCTTGCAGCAGGGCTTCTTTGGTCTTGTAAAAGTGCAGGCGAGCTAAAGTGTCCCGGGGGACATCAGCACTGAGGGATTTAGGCTTAGGGACTCTGTGTATTCTGTCCACCAAGAAATCAGTTCTGGACAGGTCTGGGAGCAGCTCCTGCAGCAAGGAGCCTAGAAAACTCTGCAGCCCCTTGTCTGGTATGGCCTCTGGAATTCCTGATTCTTATGTTGTTACGGCGGGACATGTCCTCTAAATCCAAGACCTGCATTGGCATCAATGAGGCTATTGTGTGACTTTGTCAGCTCCTCCATTTTAGTTTCAATGTGTGCTGTGCGACTGCCTATGGCAGTGATATCTCCCCTCAGCTCAGCCACCATATCTTTCCAATCCTGCTGCAGTGATGAGCGGAGGGCACTGAGCAGTTTCTGCATTGTACCTTTGGTAAGCGATATATCTGCAGCATCTGTGTCCAAGTCTGGGCCTGCTGTGGATCCCCTCCTGGATGAGCGTGAGGAAGCTGTGGAGGAGGACGCCGCCGCCATTTTCCCTCGCCCTGTGCTGGAGAAGAAGTCTGTGACTTTCGCCGGGGACGGCTTCTTCTGGGACTTTCCCCTTGGCATGCCACGTTCCTGGATACCTCCGCAGCACTTCCCCCCCCCCCCCCCCCCCCCCCCCCCCCGTGTGCAGAGAGATTGGTGCCACTGGTGAGCCGCAATGAGCCGGCTAGGAGTCGAGGTGGCTGGAGCTTAGCAGCTAGGTGAACGGTGCCATTAGCAAGCAGGCCATGCCCCCACAATTCTTTTTGAGATTTTATTCACTGTGTTCCCTATATGGTAAAACTGATGTCAGTGTAATGCCTGAGGTCGGTGCAAGTTTGTAGAGATCAAGCATATATAGGCTTACTTTTATCTAAGGGGTTAAAAACAAAAAAAACCCAGAAGTTTGTCCAATAAAAAGTGGCACATGTTTTGCACCATTTTCCACAACCTGTAGCGTTCTCATTTTTCGGGATCTATGGCTCAGTGACTGCTTATTTTTTTGTCTCGAGCTGACGTTTTTAATGGTATAATTTTTGCGCAGATGCTACGTTTTTATCGCTTGTTAATGCATTTAGCACAATTTGTGGCCACCAAAAAGCATAATTTTGTCGTTTGGAAATTCTATATGCTGCTACGCAGTTTACCGGTCAGATTAATTGATTTTATATTTTTATAGATCGGGCATTTCTGAACACGGCGATACCAAATGTGTATATTTTTTTAACCCTTTAATTTTCAATGGGAGTGTGATTTGAACCTTTAACCCTTTCACGACCGGCCGATTTTTCGCTTTCCGTTTTTTTTTTTCGCCATTCTTTTTCTGAGAGACGTAACTTTTTTATTTTTCAGTCAATATGGTCATGTGAGGGCTCATTTTTTGCGGAACGAGCTGTACTTTTAAATGAAACCATCAGTTTTACCATATTATGTACTAGAAAATGGCAAAAAAATTCCAAATGCTGAAAAATTGCAAAAAAAGTGCGATAGCACTATGGTTTTTGAGATATTTTATTCACTGTGTTCACTATATGGTAAAACTGATGTGTGGGTGTGATGCCTCAGGTCAGTGCGAGTTCGTAGACACCAAACATGTATAGGTTTACTTTTATATAAGGGGTTAAAAAAAAATCGGAAGTTTGTCCGAAAAAAGTGGCGCACATTTTACGCCATATTCCGTGACCCGTAGCGTTCTCATTTTTCGGGATCTTAGGCTCAATGACGGCTTATTTTTTGCGTCTCGAGCTGACGTTTTTAACGGTACCATTTTTGCGCAGATGCTACGTTTTGATCGCCTCTTATTGCATTTTGCGCAAAAGTTGTGGCGACAAAAAAACGTCGTTTTGGCGTTTGGAATTTTTTTGCCGCTACGCCGTTTACTGATCAGATTAATTGATTTTATATTTTGATAGATCGGGCGTTTCTGAACGCGGCGATACCAAATGTGTGTATATTTTTTATTTTTTTAACCCTTTAATTTTTAATGGGGCGAATGGGGGGTGATTTGAACTTTTAGGTTTTTTTGTTTTTTTTTAATTTTTTAAAACTTATTTTTTTACTTTTTTTTTTTATTTTACTAGTCCCCCTAGGGGGCTATAGCGATCAGCAATCCGATCGCTCTGCAGTATCTGCTGATCACAGCTGGAAGGCTGTAAACAGCAGATACGCTGTCTTTCTCTTTTGCTGTGCTCCGGGCACAGCGAAAGTGAAACCAATTCATGTGTAGTACAGGAGTCATCACATGACCCTGTACTACCATGGCAACTATCGGGAGTCACGTGATCGCGTCACGTGACTTCCGGTTTCGGCGGTAAGTAAAACTTTACCGCGATTGCGCTTATAATGGCGCTGTCATGTATTGACAGCGCCATTATAAGGGGTTAATCGGCACGAGCAGATAACGATTCTGCTCGTGCCTAGCAGGCACACATCTCAGCTGTGAAAATCAGCTGAGATGTGTGCCGATCGCGGCATGCTGCCGCCGGAGGACCGCGGGCAGTAAGATTATGTCATTTAGGACGTAATTTTACGGCCCGCGGTCGTTAAGGGGTTAAGTGTATTTTTTTTTTTTTTTTATATTTTTTACTAGGTCCCCTAGGGGACTATAAGGATCAGCTAGCTGTCGGATCGCTCATTCATTTCTCCTGATCAGAGCAGCACCGCTCAGACCGGGAAAAATGCTCATCTCTTGTAACAAGCAGTACTCAGCTGTTTCTTTACAAGACCTGAGTCATGTGAACTACAGGGGTCATCACATGAACCTGTGCTACCATGACAACCACTGGATCCACGTGATCACGTCACGTGACTTCCAGTATCAGGCGGTGACTACGGATCTACAGCTATTGCTGTTCATATGGCACTGTCTCATTTTGACAGTGCCATTTTTAAGTGTTTAAAATGCACAGGCTGATATCAATTCCATGGCACATATGTCGGCTGTATAAATCAGCTGAGATGTGTGCGGATTCCCGCCTGCAGCAGCAGTTTGGTATGAACTCTATAACCGCTAGGATGTAACTTTATTGCCTGTGCTCGTTAAGGAGTTAAATAAAAACTGAAAATTAGACCTCTAAGTAATCTGCATCTAAAAATTGAACAAATGGAGTGAATTATTAGTAATCTGTGTTGTACATGAAAACACAATGTTTGGTATATCTGCATGCGTTAACAACTTTTTTTTTTTTTTTTAATTTGCTCAAACTATAGATAACTTGCTAGATATACAGAATTTTACTAATGTTTTTTTTCTCCCATTCTAGGCCGTTATTAGTGGAAAGAACGTTGAATTAAACGTGTTCATACATGAAGATGTGCATCATCCTACAATTAACTCGTTTTGACAATTTAGCAAAGGACATTTTGTTGTAGAAATTGTGAATTGGCAGATGTGCATGTGTTTTTGTTTTGGTGTTTGTTTGTTTTGTTTTTTTTTTTTTTTCTTCCTTCCCTATTTTTTTCTATTGTTACAAGTAGTTATATTTTTTTTTCTCTGAATCCATAAAATGTCAGATTTTTAAATGCTGTCCTTTTTTCAGGCATTGTTACAAATAACCTGCATCTCCCACAAGCCCCTGTGATTCTGATATATAAATACTTTCACAAAAAATGCCCCCCTGTAAAATGTAGTCTCCATTAATCTTTCTCCCTTAGATTAGAGGCCTACGTTGGAGAATAGATGCTACATCAGTATAGTCACTTTACTGACCTAGAGAAATAAACTCAAAATATGACTTGTTAATGTAAGACTCTGAGACATGCTAGTCAGCTGTTGTAATTTGGCCATATTCAAAGGAAGGGTTGTTGCTGCCAAATTTCTGGCTAGAACAATTTGTTTAAAGAAATATGTAAAAGCGCTATGGCCTCAAATCATCAAAGCTTTTATGCCAGAAAAAATGGTGTACAAAGTTTTGAAAAGTCACAAAAGCATTTTCTTGCATGTTTTGCTCCTCTGACAAGTGGGCGGCGCTGGGACATGGTGACTCAAATTCACGACTAGCAGTGATGTTCCTCAAAAGGGGTTCTCCGCCTTCTCCTGCACTTGTTAGTGCTTCCTTCCTTAGAGATGGCACAGCTCTCCAGTCCATAAAACCTCTGCTGATGGAGGAGCATGTGACCACTTCTGTTTAATAGACAGGACAGGTTTTGTCACATGCTCCTACACTAGCAGCCATTTTATGGACTGGAGATCTGGGCAGGCTGAGGAAAGCTACAGTAACTAGTGCAGGGGAAGGAGCTATCGTTCCTATATAATAAGTGCCACAAAATTATGTCCCCAACACACCTGTGACTATAAAGGTAATGTGACCAACCTCAATAACTCATTTTATGGCCAGCAATAGACTGTGTAATAGTGGCTATATGAGACGAACAGTGTAAATTTTTCAAATAAACCAAATGCCAACATTTTTATTTTAGCCCTAAGTGCATGCATTTAAGCAAAATAAACTTGTCCCCAAAGATGGAGAACCCCTTCTTGAGCCATAAATTTTGCTCTAATCCCTGGCCTGAAGATGAGACCCACACCACTTCCCACCTTTCCTAATCCATTAAGTGGCATGTGCCTCTGGATGAATGGTGCGCCCACCATTTTATCATTATTGGAGTGAAAACAAAATCGCTCTTCATAAATCAGGGTTAAAGTCTGCCTTGGCAATATATAACGATACTCCCCTAGCTGCAATAGCTTTGTGAATGAACTTTTCCTTTGCCTCGGTTGCATACAATGCCTCACCTGAGACTTCTGGCTATTGGGTGGATGGGGGAGGGGAGGTAGCTTTGTGGTGTTTAAGCTTTTTCAAGTCTAAGGTTCTTTGCTTTGCAATGTTGCGTGTGGGTGTACTTTATATATTCTGATCCAAAAAAAAAAACCTGCAAGGCTATAAAGGAATCACAGGTGTGCCAGGCAGTTTAAAGTTTTGACACTGCACGCCTCTAATGCACAATGTACATGTTGCTTTTCTTGTGTAATGCTGATTTTTAAATAAATTAGTTTTTTTTGAATATTGTTACTTTATTTTAGAAGCTACACTGTTAGAACCTCAAATAGGGTTGGTTCTGGGAAGTTTCCATTATATTATCATGGGGGGGGTGTTATGCAAATATGACCGCCTAGTTACCGTTATTCCAAAACTTAGGCCGAAGTCACACTTGCATATGACTCTCACAATTGCAATGTGAGAAAATCTCATATTGCACTCGGCCCCATTTAAGATAATGCTGCAGCTTAGATCCGCAAGTTTTTCCTCAGCCCTAAACTGACCGAGGAAAAAGTCGCAGCATGCTGCGATTGTCTGCGAGGGCCGTGTCACTCGCACCCATAAGTCTATTGGTGCGAGAAACATCGGACTGCACTCGCATGCCATTCAAGTGCATGTCATATATGCACAGTGTGACAGTGGAGGAGATGGGGAGATTAACTCTCCTCCCTTTCCTCCACAGCTGTGACACGATTGCAAGATCGTGTCTCAGTCACATGACGCTCACACTCGCAGCAGAGCCTGAGCCGAGGGTTATTAGCATATTGCATCTGTTGCTCTCACAGCAGAAGCAATACGCAAGTGTGACCCCAGCCTTTTGCTCTGTCATTCCATTCATCCTGCCATGTGCCCAAACAAATGATGCAAATTATGGGTATTGCCTTAATTGGGAGAAATCTAATATATAAAGCTGTGTGTGTGTGTGTCCCCGCTAAAGGAATTTGCACCGTCCCATTTACAATCACGAAATTTTGCACAGACGCCCCATGTTAACGTCAAACTGTTTTGATGGAGATAATTTAACCCCGTGCTTTAGTTACACTCCAAAATCCTGCCTCCATTAAACTGAATGGAGGTGGGAGCTACAGGCTATTACTAGCAACTGTCGGTTGCTATAGGAACAAAATAAACGGTTAGTATAAGGAGCTTCTGTGTGAGGTAATAAGAGGTCGGTGGGGAGACGGATAGAGACACAGAAAAAGACAGACGGGGGGTGGGCAAAGAGACGGGGGGGGGGGGGGGGACACACACTATCCCGGCCAACACCCAGGTACTACAGCTAGTTATAATAAATTAGGGGTCTTTTTCCTGTTCATTGCAAAAATACAATACTTGTGGATACCTTGACATATACCAAGTGAGTTTAATTTTGCCTTTACACAGCCCAATAGTTAGAAAAAAAAAAAACAACAAAAAACTGTTGGGTAAAAATACCTCATAGATGCAGATGAATTCTGGGAGCGGTGAAGTTTCTTTCTGGAAATGTGCATGCTTTATAGTAATCCAGGAGTAAAGGAGGATTTGTAGTCGCCACAAGTGTGGTAATTCTAGACCAAACACTTATAAAGGCGGGGGCGTGGCGATGTAGCCGACCAGAGAGGGTGCATGGGAAGAGAGCTCCTATAATCCTGATCTTATCCTGGCCATTTACACCCGGTGACCTGATCCATTTACTCGCTGACCTGCTGCTGTGACAGGAGACACCATCTGGAGGCTGGCGGCGATTCCCACTGGAGCTATTATCTGACTCCTGCACGTTGTTGCTGGATCTCCTGAAGCTGGAGAGTGTGGAGCAGCAGCCATCTTCCCACAGCCTGCATTTTCACAGTGAGCAGCAGAGCATGACTCCGGAGAGCAGTGAGGAGTGACAGATTTATGGCCAGAGGTGAAGACCCGGGAGTGGTGAGCACGGAGTTAGGGTATGTGCGCACGTTGCTTTTTACCTGCTTTTTACCTGCTTTTTCTTTGTCGCTCCATTGGGAGACCCAGACAATTGGGTGTATAGCTTCTGCCTCCGGAGGCCACACAAAGTATTACACTTAAAAGTGTAAAGCCCCTCCCCTTCTGCCTATACACCCCCCCGTGCATCACGGGCTCCTCAGTTGTTTTTATGCTTTGTGCGAAGGAGGCACACATGCACGCATAGCTCCACAATTTAGTCAGCAGCAGCTGCTGACTATATCGGATGGAAGAAAAGAGGGCCCATAACAGGGCCCCCGGCATGCTCCCTTCTCACCCCACTCTGGTCGGCGGTACTGTTAAGGTTGAGGTACCCATTGCGGGTACATAGGCAGGAGCCACATGCTGTTTTCGTTCCCCATCCCTTAAGGGCTCTGGGTGAAGTGGGATCCTAATCGGTCTCCAGGCACTGGGACCGTGCTCCCTCCGCAGCCCCTGGGGAATCTGCTGGACAGGAGCCGGGTATCGTCAGGGACAAGGCCCTGCTACTGTGAGGTACTCTGTGTCCCCTTGGGGACGGCGCATGGAGCGCTTGTCATACACGCTGCAGCACTGCTGGGTGTGTTAGTGCGCCGGGACTACCGCGCTGACCGCGCTTGTTTGCCGGCCGCGCTTGTAACTTTAGTCCCCGGCTTCTGCGGCCTAGTACCGCATACTCCCGCCCCCGGGCCTGCCAGTCAGGGGAAGGGCGGGACGCTGCACTGGACGTCAGCGCTGAGGGCTGGAGCATACTTTGTATCCTCCCCCCTCACTGAGCACCGTGGGGCACCAGATTCCCGCACTTTCTAGGGCACGCCCACGGCCCCCTCCTCCTCACAGAACGCCGGCAGCCATTCCTGTCAGCACTTCTGACGCTGGAGAGGAGAGACAACACTGCTCTGGGAGGCCCAGGCAGGGAATCTGGTGGTCACACAACCGCTTTGGAGGGTAAGCCGCACCTGTTTCTAGGTGCTGGCCCCCCTGGGCGCTGAAGTGTGTGTGTATATGTGTATATGTGTGTATATGTGTATATATATATATGTGTATATGTGTGTGTATATATATATATATAATATGCTTATATGCTATACTCCCGGATTGTACTCAGAGGAGACAACAGCATGTCGTCCGCAAAAAGCAAGGGTGCCAAAGCACAGGCTTACTTTGCAACCTGTACCTCATGTGCGGCTATGCTACCGGCAGGTTCCACCTACCCTCATTGTGTGCAATGCTCAGCCCCTGTGGCACTTACTCAGCCGGAGCCTCTGCCACTGGTGGCCCAAGTGGAACCACCTGCTACCACTGTCCAGGTGACAGGGACGGAGTTTGCAGTATTCGCTGACAAACTTTCTGAGAGTATGGATAAATGGTCTGCTAAGATACTAGAAGCCTTGCAGTCCAGACCGGTAACACAGGCCCCGGGCACTGTTGAATCATTGACCCCAGGCCCCCCTCGGTTGGAGCAGCAAAGTGCTCCTGGGGTGACTCATAGGTCCCAAGGTGAGGTCTCTGACACGGTCCGCAGTCCCAGACCGCCTAAGCGGGCTCGCTGGGAGCTTCCCTCGACCTCATCACACTGCTCAGGGTCTCAGCAGGAGGACTCTCTAGAGGATGAAGCGGAGGTGGCAGATCAGGATTCTGATCCTGAGGCCGCTCTCAACCTAGATACACCTGAAGGGGACGCCATAGTGAATGACCTTATAGCGTCCATCAATCAGGTGTTGGATCTTTCTCCCCCAGCTCCTCCAATTGAGGAGTCAGCTTCTCAGCAGGAGAAATTCCGTTTTAGGTTTCCCAAGCGTACAATGAGTACGTTTCTGGATCACTCCGACTTCAGAGAGGCAGTCCAGAAACACCGAGCTTGTCCAGATAAGCGCTTTTCTAAGCGCCTTAAGGACACACGTTATCCCTTCCCCCCTGACGTTGTCAAGGGCTGGGCTCAGTGTCCCAAGGTGGATCCTCCAGTCTCCAGACTGGCGGCTAGATCCATAGTTGCAGTGGAAGATGGGGCTTCACTCAAAGATGCCACTGACAGACAGATGGAGCTCTGGTTGAAATCCATCTATGAAGCTATCGGCGCGTCTTTTGCTCCGGCATTCGCAGCCGTATGGGCACTCCAAGCTATCTCAGCTTGTCACTCGCAGATTAATGCAGTCACACGTGCCTCTGCTCCGCAGGTGGTGTCCTTAACCTCTCAGGCGTCGGCGTTTGCGTCCTACGCCATTAATGCTGTCCTGGACTCTGCGAGCCGTACGGTGGTAGCATCCGCCAATTCGGTGGCAGTCCGCAGGGCCATGTGGCTACGTGAATGGAAGGCAGACTCTGCTTCCAAAAAGTTCTTAACCGGTTTGCCATTTTCTGGCGACCGCCTGTTTGGTGAGCGATTGGATGAAATCATTAAACAATCCAAGGGAAAGGACTCGTCCTTACCCCAGTCCAAACCAAACAGACCTCAACAACGGAAGGTACAATCGAGGTTTCGGTCCTTTCGGCCCGCGGGCAGGTCTCAATTCTCCTCGTCCAACAGGCCACAGAAGGATCAGAGGAAATCCGATTCATGGCGGTCTAAGTCACGTCCTAAAAAGACCGCCGTAGGAACCGCTCCCAAAGCGGCCTCCTCATGACTTTTGGCCTCTTCACACCGCATCCTCGGTCGGTGGCAGGCTCTCCCGCTTTTGCGACGCCTGGCTGCCACAGGTACAAGACCGTTGGGTGAGAGACATTCTGTCTCACGGTTACAGGATAGAGTTCAGCTCTCGTCCTCTGACTCGATTCTTCAGAACATCTCCGCCCCCCGAGCGAGCCGATGCTCTTCTGCAGGCGGTGTGCACTCTGAAGGCAGAAGGAGTGGTGATCCCTGTTCCTCTTCAGCAACAGGGTCACGGTTTTTACTCCAACTTGTTTGTGGTGCCAAAAAAGGACGGATCTTTCCGTCCTGTTCTGGACCTAAAACTGCTCAACAAACACGTAAAAACCAGGCGGTTCCGGATGGAATCGCTCCGCTCCGTCATCGCTTCAATGTCCCAAGGAGATTTCCTAGCATCAATCGACATCAAAGATGCTTATCTCCACGTACCGATTGCACCAGAGCATCAGCGCTTCCTGCGTTTCGCCATAGGGGACGAACACCTTCAGTTTGTGGCACTGCCTTTCGGCCTGGCGACAGCCCCACGGGTCTTCACCAAGGTCATGGCAACAGTGGTAGCAGTCCTACACTCTCAGGGACACTCGGTGATCCCTTACTTAGACGATCTGCTTGTCAAGGCACCCTCTCGAGTGGCATGCCAACACAGCCTGAACATTGCTCTGGAGACTCTCCAGAGATTCGGGTGGATCATCAATTTCCCAAAGTCAAATCTGACACCGGCCCAATCACTGACATATCTCGGCATGGAGTTTCATACTCTCTCAGCGATAGTGAAGCTTCCGCTGGACAAACAGCGTTCACTACAGACAGGGGTGCAATCTCTCCTTCAAGGCCAGTCACACCCCTTGAGGCGCCTCATGCACTTCCTAGGGAAGATGGTGGCAGCAATGGAGGCAGTTCCTTTTGCGCAGTTTCATCTGCGTCCACTTCAATGGGACATTCTCCGCAAATGGGACAGGAAGTCGACGTCCCTCGACAGGAACGTCTCCCTTTCTCAGTCAGCCAAAGCCTCCCTTCGGTGGTGGCTTCTTCCCACTTCATTGTCGAAGGGGAAATCCTTCCTACCCCCATCCTGGGCGGTGGTCACGACGGACGCGAGTCTGTCAGGGTGGGGAGCGGTTTTTCTCCACCACAGGGCTCAGGGTACCTGGACTCAGCCAGAGTCCTCCCTTCAGATCAATGTTCTGGAGATAAGGGCAGTGTATCTAGCCCTAAAGGCGTTCCAGCCGTGGCTGGAAGGCAAGCAGATCCGAATTCAGTCGGACAACTCCACCGCGGTGGCATACATCAACCACCAAGGCGGAACACGCAGTCGGCAAGCCTTCCAGGAAGTCCGGCGGATTCTGCTGTGGGCGGAAGCCACAGCCTCCACCATATCCGCAGTTCACATCCCGGGCGTAGAAAACTGGGAAGCAGACTTTCTCAGTCGCCAGGGCATGGACGCAGGGGAATGGTCCCTTCACCCGGACGTGTTTCAAGAGATCTGTTGCCGCTGGGGGATGCCGGACGTCGACCTAATGGCGTCCCGGCACAACAACAAGGTCCCGGCATTCATGGCACGGTCTCAAGATCACAGAGCTCTGGCGGCAGACGCCTTAGTTCAGGATTGGTCGCAGTTTCAACTGCCTTATGTGTTTCCTCCTCTGGCACTGTTGCCCAGAGTGTTACGCAAGATCAGGTCCGACTGCCGCCGTGCCATCCTCGTCGCTCCAGACTGGCCGAGGAGGTCGTGGTACCCGGATCTGTGGCATCTCACGGTGGGTCAACCGTGGGCACTACCAGACCGACCAGACTTGCTGTCTCAAGGGCCGTTTTTCCATCTGAATTCTGCGGCCCTCAACCTGACTGTGTGGCCATTGAGTCCTGGATCCTAGCGTCTTCAGGGTTATCTCAAGAGGTCATTGCCACTATGAGACAGGCCAGGAAACCAACGTCCGCCAAGATCTACCACAGGACGTGGAGGATATTCTTATCCTGGTGCTCTGATCAGGGTTTTACTCCCTGGCCATTTGCCTTGCCCACTTTTCTTTCCTTCCTTCAATCCGGATTGGAAAAGGGTTTGTCGCTCGGCTCCCTTAAGGGACAAGTCTCAGCGCTCTCTGTGTTTTTTCAGAAGCGCCTAGCCAGACTTCCACAGGTACGCACGTTCCTGCAGGGGGGTTTGTCACATAGTCCCTCCTTACAAGCGTCCGTTAGAACCCTGGGATCTTAACAGGGTGCTGATGGCTCTTCAGAAACCACCTTTCGAGCCAATGAAGGTTATTTCTCTTTCACGCCTTTCGCAGAAAGTGGTCTTCCTAGTAGCAGTCACATCACTTCGGAGAGTGTCTGAGCTAGCAGCGCTGTCATGCAAAGCCCCTTTCCTGGTTTTTCACCAGGACAAGGTGGTTCTGCGTCCGGTTCCGGAATTTCTCCCTAAGGTGGTATCCCCCTTTCATCTCAATCAGGATATCTCCTTACCTTCTTTTTGTCCTCATCCAGTTCACCAATGTGAAAAGGATTTGCACTTGTTAGATCTGGTGAGAGCACTCAGACTCTACATTTCTCGTACGGCGCCCCTGCGCCGCTCGGATGCACTCTTTGTCCTTGTCGCTGGTCAGCGTAAAGGGTCACAGGCTTCCAAATCAACCCTGGCTCGGTGGATCAAGGAACCAATTCTCGAAGCCTACCGTTCTTCTGGGCTTCCGGTTCCCTCAGGGCTGAAGGCCCATTCTACCAGAGCCGTGGGTGCGTCCTGGGCTTTGCGGCACCAGGCTACGGCTCAGCAGGTGTCAGGCGGCTACCTGGTCGAGCCTGCACACTTTCACGAAGCACTATCAGGTGCATACCTATGCTTCGGCAGATGCCAGCCTAGGTAGGCGAGTCCTTCAGGCGGCGGTTGCCCACCTGTAGGAAGGGGCCGTTTTACGGCTCTATTACGAGGTATTATTTTACCCACCCAGGGACTGCTTTTGGACGTCCCAATTGTCTGGGTCTCCCAATGGAGCGACAAAGAAGGGAATTTTGTTTACTTACCGTAAATTCCTTTTCTTCTAGCTCCAATTGGGAGACCCAGCACCCGCCCCTGTTCCCTTCGGGCTGTTGTTTTTTTGTGTACACATGTTCATGTTGAATGGTTTTCAGTTTTCCGAACTTCCTTCGGATTGAATTTACTTTAGACCAATTTATAAGTTTCCTCCTTACTGCTTTTTCACACTATGTTGTTCAAAATGCTGCCTTTTTGTGGCAGAACTTTGGTCAAAAACTCAGCTTTTCAAAGAAGCAACATGTCAATTGTTTTTGCCATTTGGGTTTTGCACTGCAAAGCTGAGTTTTTGACCAAAGTTCTGCCACAAAAAGGCAGCATTTTGAACAACATAGTGTGAACAAGAAACCCAAATTCCCATAGACTTTGCTTGAATAGAAGAACACATCCATTTTGGCATTAAACAGCGCAGAAAAAAAAGCAGGTAAAAAGCAACGTGCGCACATACCCTTAATCCCTTAGCTGTGTAACTGGCAGTCAGTGAGCAGCAGGGGCCGGTGGCTGTGTGGGAGACTTTAACCCATAGAGTGCTGGGGGGTCTGGAGTGTGTGCCTTGCAAAACAGGCCCTGCAGATTCTTCCTGACACATGAAAACAAATAAGTGGCACATATTGAAGCTGCGCAGGCCTGCATCATCCTGATTAATACACCCTGAGTGCTGTGCTGCCCTGGGACTCCCTTCATTCTTATTATCCACCATTATAAGTGGCTGTTTTCTGGCTCTCTGGACGTGGTGAGGAAGTGGAGACAGACATATTACTAAATATACATTATAAAGGCACAGATTCAGACGCACGGGGGCACGATAAGAGGGGTGCAGAATCAGCAAATCCCCAGTGTATCAATGAGTCCCCCTAAACAAAGTGGAGCTATTGACAAACTTAAGGAGTTCGCAAGGGGTGGTCAGGCAGATGCCCCTAAAGCCAAGAGAAATGCCACCCCAAAAGGTCAGGCACTATTGGATGACTGGTCAGAGGATAAAGATGATTTAACCCTGAGGCAGGTGTATGAACAGCTTCTACAAGCAATTTCTACAAGCAACAGCTCCCTCACAGGGAAAATTGAGCAGGTACATTCAGAGGTGGGCCTCCTGCGTCAGGACATGCAATCCTTGAGGGCCCGAACAGCGGAAGTCGAGACGCGAGTGTCTGTCTGAACTTGAGGATCAAACTGTAACACTCAAAACAAAAATGACCACAATGGCCGGATCGGCAAATGCATGGTGCCAGAAAGCAGACTATCTGGAGAACCGCATGCGTCGAAACAATATACGAATCATAGGACTGCCAGAGCGCTCTGAAGGTCAGTATCCGGAACAATTCCTGGAGGAGTGACTGAAATGTAATCTCGGAGATGAGTTCTCGACATTTGCGGTGGAGAGGGCGCACAGAGTTCCAACGAGGCCTCCTATTCCAGGCGCGCCACCACGTCCCTTTTTACCAAGGATGCTCAACTACAGAGATAGACACAGCACTCCGTCTGGCCCGACAGAAGAGCCCACTCAAGTTCAATAATGCTGCGCTCTCGATCTTTTCGGACTTTTCGGTGGACCTCCAGAAACAGAGGGCCCACTTCATGGAGGTGAAGAAGAAATTAAGGGAGCGGAACATCATCTACTCTATGCTGTACCCTGCCCGGCTCCGCATAGTGCATGAAGGGTCGCCTCTGTTTTTCTTTATCGTTCCTTTGGGAGACCCAGACCTTGGGTGTTTAGCTTCTGCCTCCGGAGGACACAAAGAACTACACTTAAAAGTGTAGCTCCTCCCTCTGAGCTTATACACCCTCTGGTGAGCCAGTCCCAGCCAGTTTATCACTTTGTGTTCAGGAGGCATACATCCACACATGCATTCTCATATGATTTTTTTCCTTTTTGGAATGAGATTGAAGTGCGGGTCCACGTCTGGACCCACGGCATGTCCCTTCTCACCCCACTGTGTCGGTGGTGTTGTAAGGTTGATTCCAAGGCTGGAGCCTTACATGCCGTGCTCCTTCACCATCCCTCCTGGGCTCTGGCTTGAAGTGGGAGCCAGCGCTGTCTCCATGCCTGGCAGGAGACCGGTCTCCATCCGCAGCCCTTTAGGATCCTGCTGGACCGGAGCACTCATCCCCAGGGACCTGGCCCTGCGTCTCAGCAGCTAAGTACCTGAGACGTTTATATGTTGGGGGTCCCTGTGCTTTATTGTATGGGGAGAGTGTGCTTACTGTATTTATCTTGGCATTTCCAGCGGGTTCTCTAGCTGTCGCCCGAGAACCGCGCCTATGGTGCCTGCGCGTCGGCCTCGCCGCTCAAATTTAGGCCCCGGCTTTGCCGGAGGCCTAGTTTCTGTTCACTGCCCTCACATGTCACTCATGCAGAGGGACAGGCACGGCTCCTCCCGGCGGCCGTCCTGCACAGGGGAGGGACACTCCCCACTGCTGTGCGTGTCTCCTCCCATGTAGGTCTCTATGGCCCTCCAGATCCCGCTCTCCTACAGGAACGCCCCAAGTCCTGCCCCCTCTCCGCTCCGGCGGCCATTTTCTCAGACAGGGTTCACTCTGCGCTGGCCTGCACTCTGCATCCCTGCTGAGGTGCTGTGCATTGGGGGTCCGGGCTTCGGGATCTGGAGGGCACACAACACCGCTGCCAGCGGTCTGGTAAGCCACAACCGGTCTCTGGTTGTGGACCTCTGTATATACTCTCTGGGGTTCATTCTCTTGTAGAAGCTGTCCCCACTCCAGCAGCATGTCTCACACGAGGAGCAAGGCTCCAAAGCTTTATACTGTATGCGCTGCATGTAAGCTCCTGCTGCCTGAACCGAGCACCTATCCACATTGTGATGTCTGCTCTAACTTGGCGGTGCCACAGCCTGGAGTCTCACCCCCAGTGGTCTCTCAGGCTGCTCCTGCACCTGTGGCTGAACCCTCGGCTTGGGTAGAATCCTTTTCTAGGTCTATCTCCCAGTCTTTTGCTGAGTCCATGGGACTTCTGTCCAGGACTTTGTTGAATATGCATCAGCCCCCTTCACAGGGTGCCTCTACTGCTAAGGGTCCCTTAGGATCTCTATCATCTGACCTCCGTCCACCGGAGCTCACAGAGGATTCATCATCAGGGCCCAGACCCCGTCCTCCTAAGAGGAGACGCAGGGTTTCCTCTCCCTCCTCATCCCGTGGCTCTGATTCAAGAGCTGACTCGCAGGATGAGGAGGATGCCTTTACAGGGGGCTCGGAGGCTAACTCCATGTACCCCATTGATCTTTCCGAGGGTGACTCAGATCTTAGTGACTTGATTCCTTCCATTAATTCTGTACTGGATCTCAATCCGCCAGTATCAGAGGAGCAACCCTCTCTGGCAGAAAAGCACCAGTTTACCTCGCCTAAGAGAGTAAAGAGTGTGTTCCTTAACCACTCCAGTTTTCAGGCCGCTGTGACCAAACCCAGGGCCTGTCCTGACAAACTCTTCCCAAAGCGTGGTTCTGATGACCATTTTCCCTTTCCACCTGAGGTGGTCAAGGAGTGGGCTTGACCCCAAAGGTAGACCCTCCGGTGTCTAGGCTCTCAGCCTGGACCGTTGTCGGTGGCTGATGGCACCTCCCTTAAGGATTCCACTGACCGTCAAATTGACCTGGCCAAATCCGTGTATGAAGCGGCGGGGGCCGCGTTTTCCCCAACATTTGCAGCAGTGTGGGCTCTCAAAGCCATCTCTGCTTCTCTAGAGGAGATGCATTCCCTCACCAGGGAATCTATGGTTGCCTTAACTTCTCAAGCTTCAGCTTTTTCATCTTATGCCATGTCTGCCATGCTGGAGGCTTCTCACCGCACTGCGGTGGCTTCGGCTAATTCCCTCGTTATCCGCAGGATCTTGTGGCTTCGAGAGTGGAAGGCAGATGCTTCTTCTAAGAAATACCTTGCTGGGCTCCCTTTTGCTGGGTCCCGGCTGTTCGGAGAACAGCTGGATGAAATTATTAAAGAAGCTACTGGCGGGAAGAGTACTTCCATGCCACAAACCAAAACCAGGAAACCTGCCCAGGGTAGGAATCAGTCGAGGTTTCGCTCCTTTCGTTCCTCCAACTGGTCGTCCTCTAAGCCCTCCGCCTCGTCCGCTAACTCAGCTAAGGACCAGAAATCCAACTGGCGCCCAAAAGCGCGTCCACAGAAGACCGCAGGAGGTGCTGCCACTAAGGCAGCCTCCTCGTGACTGCCCGCTCCGGCAACGTCCTTAGTCGGTGGCAGGCTCTCCCACTTTGGCGACGCTTGGTTTCAACACGTCTCCGATCAGTGGGTGAGAGATATCATCTCCCACGGCTACAGGATGGAATTCTCTTCCAGCCCGCCAAACAGATTTTTTTCTCTCAACTCCCCCCTGCTCCAAGGCCGCCGCCTTCTCTCAGGCCGTGGCAGCCTTGCAGGCCAACGGAGTAATTGTACCAGTTCCCGCCCGGGAACGGTTCAGAGGTTTCTACTCAAATCTCTTCCTAGTTCCCAAAAAGGACGGCACCTTCCGGCCCATCCTGGATCTCAAGCTTCTCAACAAGCATGTTCAGGTGCGGCACTTTCGTATGCAGTCTCTGCGATCAGTCATTGCCTCAATGACCCAAGGGGATTTCCTGGCGTCCATCGACATCAGAGATGCCTATCTGCATGTGCCAATTGCAGTTTCACACCAGCGTTGGCTACGTTTTGCAATAGGAGATAATTTCCAATTCGTGGCTCTCCCCTTCGGGTTAGCCACGGCCCCTCGGGTATTCACCAAGGTCATGGCAGCAGTGATTGCGGTTCTGCACCTCCAGGGGTTGGCAGCGATTCCTTACCTGGACGACCTTCTAGTCAAGGCTTCATCCAGCGCAGACTGTCAGCGGAGTGTCTCGCTCACTCTCGCCACTCTAGCCCAATTCGGGTGGCTTGTCAATCTTCCCAAGTCCACTCTGACTCCGACCCAGAGTCTCACGTACCTAGGGATGCAGTTCGAGACTTTGTCGGCTCTAGTGAAGTTGCCCTTAAACATACAGCTGTCACTCCAGCTGGCGGTGCGCTCTCTTCTGAGGCCCCGCCGTTATACTCTCAGGCATCTGATGCAGGTGCTGGGTCAAATGGTGGCGTCCATGGAGGCTGTTCCCTTTGCCCAGTTCCATCTGCGCCCCCTGCAGCTGGACATTCTCCGCTGTTGGGACAAGCGGCCTTCCTCCTTACACAAGTTAGTGGCTCTGTCGCCACGGACCAGGAGCTCCCTTCAGCGGTGGCTTCGGCCCCTCTCCCTGTCCCAAGGGCGCTCCTTCCTGGCCCCGTCCTGGGTGATTCTCACCACGGATGCCAGTCTATCCGGCTGGGGAGCGGTATGTCTCCACCACAGAGCACAGGGCACTTGGACTCCGTCCGAGTCAGCCCTTTCACTCAATGTGCTGGAAACCAGAGCCGTGCTTCTAGCTCTCCTAGCTTTTCACCACCTGTTGGCGGGCAGGCACATTCGAGTCCAGTCAGACAACGCGACAGCGGTTGCCTACATCAATCACCAAGGCGGGACACGCAGCCGCCTGGCAATGATGGAGGTACAACGCATCCTCCAATGGGCGGAGGACTCCAAGTCCACCATATCCGCAGTCCACATCCCAGGCGTGGAAAACTGGGAGGCAGATTATCTCAGCCGTCAAAGCGTGGACGGTGGCGAGTGGTCCCTGCACCCGGCAGTGTTTCAGTCAATCTGCCGCAAATGGGGCACTCCGGACGTGGACCTAATGGCGTCCCGTCACAACAACAAAGTTCCTGTTTACGTGGCTCGCTCCCACGATCCTCAGGCCTTCGCCGCGGACGCTCTGGTTCAAGACTGGTCCCAGTTTCGTCTGTCTTACGTGTTTCCCCCTCTAGCTCTCTTGCCCAGAGTCCTGCACAAGATCAGAATGGAGGGCCGTCGAGTCATCCTCATTGCACCGGACTGGCCCAGGCGAGCTTGGTATCCGGACCTGCTCCACCTGTCCGTAGAGATGCCGTGGCATTTCCCGGACCGTCCAGACCTACTCTCGCAAGGTCCGTTTTTCCGCCCGAATTCTGCGGCTCTCAAATTGACGGCATGGCTCTTGAGTCCTGGATTTTGACGGCTTCTGGTATTCCTCCTGAAGTCATCTCCACTATGACTCGGGCCCGTAAGGCTTCCTCCGCTAAGATCTATCGCAGGACTTGGAAAATGTTCCTGTCCTGGTGTCGCTCTACCTGCCATCCTCCTTGGCCATTCTCTTTGCCGACCCTTCTGTCTTTTCTACAGTCCGGTCTGCAGCTAGGACTGTCCCTCAACTCTCTCAAGGGACAAGTCTCAGCTCTGTCAGTTCTGTTCCAGCGGCGTCTCGCTCGGCTGGCTCAGGTCCGCACCTTCATGCAAGGCGCATCTCACATCATTCCGCGTAGGCCGGCCCTTGGATCCCTGGGACCTTAACTTGGTCCTCACGGTATTGCAGAAACCCCCTTTTGAGCCTCTTAAGGAGGTTTCTTTGTATCGTCTTTCTCAGAAAGTGGCCTTTCTGGTTGCCATAACTTCTCTCAGGAGAGTCTCTGATTTGGCTGCGCTCTCTTCGGAGTCACCTTTTTTAGTCTTTCATCAAGACAAGGTGGTTCTCCGTCCGACTTCGGACTTTCTTCCTAAGGTGGTCTCTCCTTTCTACCTTAACCAGGGCATTACCCTACCTTCCTTCTGTCCGGCTCTTGTTCATCGCTTTGAGAAAGCGCCGCATACTCTAGATCTGGTGCGTGCTCTCCGGATCTATGTGTCTCGCACCGCTGCGCTTAGGCGGTGCACCTCTTTTTGTGCTAACCACAGGTCGGCGCAAGGGCCTCCCTGCTTCTAAGCCGACCTTAGCCCGTTGGATTAGATCGACCATTTCGGACGCCTACCAGAGTACTCAGGTGCCTCCCCCGCCAGGGATCAAGGCACACTCAACCAGAGCTGTCGGTGCCTCTTGGGCTTTTAGGCACCAGGCTACGGCTCAACAAGTCTGTCAGGCTGCCACTTGGACTAGCCTGCATACCTTCTCGAAGCACTACCAAGTGCATGCTCATGCTTCGGCAGATGCCAGCTTGGGCAGACGCATCCTTCAGGCAGCTGTCGCCCATTTGTGAAGTTAGGTTCTGCCTACTTCTTAGTTTTTCTGTTTATTCCCACCCAGGGACTGCTTTGGAACGTCCCAAGGTCTGGGTCTCCCAAAGGAACGATAAAGAAAAAGAGAATTTTCTTTACTTACCGTAAATTCTTTTTCTTATAGTTCCGTATTGGGAGACCCAGCACCCTCCCTGTTGCCTGTTGGCAATTTCTTGTTCCGCGTGTTATCACCGGCTGTTGTTGTGGACAGTCTCCGGTTGTTCCGGCTCTTGCTCTGTTCTACTTGTGGGTGGCTATTCTTCTTCAGCTTTTTGCACTAAACTGGCTGGGACTGGCTCACCAGGGGGTGTATAAGCTCAGAGGGAGGAGCTACACTTTTAAGTGTAGTACTTTGTGTGTCCTCCGGAGGCAGAAGCTAAACACCCAAGGTCTGGGTCTCCCAATACGGAACTATAAGAAAAAGAATTTACGGTAAGTAAACAAAATTCTCTTTTTTTACTACACCTGCTGAGGCTGAGGACTGGCTACAGGTATACCCGAAACCTAAGGGGCAGAAGCAATGAGATTACTTTCCTAGGTGACATTTTCTGTACCCCATGGCGACCCTCTTCTTCCATGGTTGCTTGAAACCCCCTTTGGAGACAGATGGGACTTCCCCGTGCCTCGAGTGATGGAGAAATTGGCCAGGAATTGGATCTTGTGAAATGGGAGCCCTATCTTGTGCACCCTTATACCACCTATACCAGGACACTGTATTCAGTGGTGGTATCCCCATTGATGTTTGAAATGTTTTACAGGACTTATCGGAAAGGTCCTGAAGTTCGATATTGGTTCTATATGTTTACAGCTGCAATTGCATTAACTTTATTTCTTTGCAGGGACAGGCTTATTACTGTTGGAGGGTTAACCACACTTACTTGCAGGGCAGAAAGCGTCTTATACCTGGGATCCTGGTTCTATAAAAAGATGTATGTAATATGGGGTCAGAGCTAATATTTATGACCTGGGATGTCAGAGGCCTTAAATCGACCAAAAAACGTATTAAGCTATTCTCCCAAATTAAGCAAGTCAAGGCCCAACTGGTGGTACTGGTAGAGACTCACCTCACACGGGACACAGCCAGACTAGTAAACAAACCGTGGGTACAATGGTCGGCACGTGCGTTCCACACCAGCTACTGCAGGGGTGTGTGTCTATTGGTCCATAGACATATTCGTTGGGAAGTGAAGGTGGTGAGGCGTGACCCGGAGGGGCGATTTGTGTTTATATATGCGTCTATAAACTCTAGAGATTGTGCTATTATGTATTTACAACCCTCCGCCAGCTCGCATCTCCAGTCTTAAACAAGCACTGAGCTTTGTCCTCAATTATCCAGATGCGTATGTGTTATGTATGGGGGATTTTAATCTTGTGATGAATGAGGAGCAGGACAGGTTTCGGATGGATGTAGGGGGACAACATTCGGCCACACACTTGACTGATTTGCAGCAATGCGCGGAGGAAGGAGGGTGGATTGACCTTTGGCGACTCCGGCATCCTAACACCCGAGAATATACATGTCATTCTTCTACTAGACGCACGCTGTCCCGACTGGATTATATTTTTGGGTCGAGCAATATCGCAACCTGGGTGGATGACTTGGTACACTGGGTCAGGGGCATATCAGATCACAGCCCAGTGATTCTTACTATGAAGACTAACCAAGGTGTTGGTAAACCCTTTTGGAGGTTAAACCCCTTTTGGCTGAAACTAATAGATCAAAGTGATAGAACTCTGACCCAAATAGAGGATTTCCTGGAAGCCCACCCTAAACCCTGTAATATTAACTTGGTGTGGGACACTCTTAAAGCCTACCTTAGAGGGTGTTTGTCTTCAACCATAACATATCTTAAAAGAGTGACTAAAACTGAGGATGATATAGTAGAGGGGAGACTTGGGGACTCAGAGGCAATATATATATATCGGCCCTAACCGATGGAAATAGGGCGGCCTGGATGCAATCATATAGGTTATATATGCAGCACTCTGAGACCAAGTCCAAACGCAAATTGTTCTTTACCCGACAATCATATTTTGAGCTTGGAAATCAATCCAGTAAATTATTGGCATATATGGTTAGGCAACACAACCCTTCCAATACAATATTGGGTATACGGAGGATGGATGGCTCAATAGCTACATCCCCTGAGGATATTTTAGAGTGCTTTTGTGAATACTATAAAACCCTATACACTTCTGGAAATCCTCATGGAGTTCAAAGTTGCGTGACATAATTGTCGAATTTGGAGTTTCCCACTTTGAGTGGATCACAACGGGAGTCTCTGGAGGCGAACATCACACTGGATGAAGTGATGACTGCCATCTTGGATATGGCTAGGGGGAAATCCCCGGGTCCAGATGGCCTTCCCATAGAATTCTATAGTAAATATTGTGACGTATTGGCCCCGATTCTTTTAGAGGTTTTCTCACATTTTTCAGCCAGCGACTCTCTACCTGCCTCCTTATACGAAGCACATATAGTCGTGCTGAGGAAGGAGGGTAAAGACCCACTAGACTGCGGTTCATACCGTCCTATATCCCTAGTTAATGTGGATTACAAGATCTTTACCAAAATACTGGCGTCCAGGCTTAATTCAGTCATATTGGGTATAGTTCACCCAGATCAAACCGGATTTATGCCTGGGAAAAACACCTCTATAAATATAAGACTGGTCCAGTCCATAGTGCAATATAGCACACTGGTCCAGGAGAACGAGTGGGCCTTGGCCTCGCTGGACGCGGCCAAGGCATTTGACTCGGTAGAATGGCCATTTTTATTTGCCTGCCTCCAGAGATTCGCCTTTGGGCCTAAATTCAGTAACTGGATTCATATGTTGTATAGGTCCCGACAGCCAGGATACTAGTCAATGGTGCTATGTCTACACCCTTCTCATATGACCGGGGCACAAGACAGGGATGCCCTCTGTCTCCAGCATTGTTTGCACTAGTTATTGAAGCTTTGGCAATTAGAATCCGCTCTCATCCACAGATCACTGGAATCACTATAGCCGACCGCACAGATCAAATAGGATTGTATGCGGATGACATGGTTGTCTTCTTAGATCGAGTGCAAGAGACTCTACCGGTGGCTATAGACACTATAGACAAATTTGGGGAGTTTTCGGGACTACGCATCAACTGGGATAAGTCGGCTTTGATGCCATTAATGAACGGGTCTGGAATTTCAATGGAGGGTAGGTCACCTTTGCAAGTGGTAACTAGCTTTAAATCCCTGGGAATACACATACAGAAAGACCATACACTTGACCTGCAGCTGAGTAGAACACCACTTCTGGAGCATGTTAAACTTAAATATAACTTGTGGAGCAAGCTACCCCTGTCAGTGGTTGGCAGAATAAATTTAATCAAAATGATATTACTTCCAAACCTTAGTTATACACTACAACATAGTGCAGTATCAGTACCCAAATCCTTCTTCTCAATGTTGAACTCGCTTACTACTTCTTTCATATGGGGGAAATCCAGACCCAAACTTCGGTTATCAATTTTACAGAGATCCAAAAGACTGGGAGGGATGGCTCTGCCGGAGTTCTTCCTCTACTACCTCGCGGGACAGCTTAGGGCACTAGAGACTTGGATGCCTGGATGTCAGCTGCCAAACTCTGAGTCACTTGGCACACGCGGCTGGGACTGATTGTTTAGTGGGTTTTCTGGAATCAGATGGACTGAGAACACCACGGCAATTACCCCTCCTCAGGTTGGCAAGATTAGTCTGGCGACAAGCCAAGAGGATGGTACACTTTGAAGTAGTGGTGGCGGAACTCCCATTATGGGGGAATAGCCACTTCCATACTCTGAGAGATCACCCCTCGGCGCAATTCTGGGCCACTCACAGCGTCAGTGCATTAGGTGATCTTTTTGTCCCGGGAACCACAACCTTCAAGTCCTTTGAACAAGTCCAGATTGAATATAATGTTCCAAGATCACAGGTTTTTTTAGATACCTGCAGATTCGCACAGCGATTCAATCCCACATACAGAAAATTGGAGTGAGGAAATTGATATCATCACTTCCTATGATAGGAAACAAAGCGTAGTCATAAATGGTACATTCTTTAAATGGACTATAGTCAGCAGTGGGGTACCGCAGGGATCTGTGCTAGGACCGATTCTTTTTAATCTCAACTATCAATCCCATCCACAAGGTCATTAATAAAGTGTCAGTCTTTGATGATACCAAACTATGTAGGATACTAAAAACTGACCTTTTATAATACAATATTAAGACATTATCTGGATAAGATGTCAGAATGGGCAGACATTTGGCAAATACGAATTCTTGATAAATGTAAAGTAATGCACCTAGGACTGAGTAACCCTATAGCTGCATATATTAAATCAGGGGTGGGGAACCTTTTTTCTGACTGGGGCCATTTGGAAATTTCTGCCAACCTTCGGGGACCGCATAAAAATTATCAATGTGAAAATGAACTGGCTATATTTGGTCAAACAATTAACTCACCCCTATCGAGGTGGTTGGAGCTGCTTCTGTTTGGTGCGGCTGTAATATTCGGCGATACTGATGTTGCTTCTCACAACGGCTGTGATGTATGTGCTCCCAGCCCCTCCTGTGATTATATATGCCCACAGCCTTTCCTGTGATATGTATGACCCTAGTGTCTCCAATGTGATGTATATGCTCCATCCCCTCTTGTGAGGTATATGCTCCTAGCATCTCCAATATGATGTACTGTATAGATCACAGGAGTGGTTGGGACATACACAAGACAGACGTTGGGGCATATACTGTACATGACAGGAGGGACTGGGGAACAGACGTTACTAGGTCACGGGGAGGCATAAGCATTGCAGGGTGGCACAGCACAGACATCACTAGGTGTGCAGCCTCTGGCATCACTGGGGGGGGGGGGTGCACAGACATCACTAGCAGGAGACCTGGGGGCACGGACAGCACTAAGGGGTACAAAGCACTGGGAGTGGTACTCAGCATTGGAGGGAACACAACATTGGGGGTGATGCACATAGCTGGGGCTGCACCCAGCACTGGAGGGAGCATGCTGCACTGGAGAAGGGGCAGTGAGCGGGCACATAATGCTGGAAGCAATGAAGGTGCTGTGGGATGGAAGCGCAGACTGCTAAACCCGCCCACAAAGTCCTGAGCACGTTGGCACCTGCCAGCGAGAGAGCTCATTGGTGCATGCAAGCAATGCATGTGGGGATTTAAAGGGTCGGCGGCTGGCGCACTACAACCCCCGGGAATCTGCCTGGAGCAGCAAAAAAAGGTCATGGCAGGCCGCATGCTCCCCACCCCTGCATTAAATGGAAGTAAACTCGGGACTTCAGAACAGGAGAAGAACTTGGGTATTCTGATTGCAAATAAGCTGAGCAACAGCACTCAATGTCAGGCAGCAGCGGCTAAAGCAAACAAGATTTTAGGGCGTATAAAAAGATTAGATCCTGTGATCACAACGTATTGTTACCCCTCTATAAATCACTTGTAAGGCCACATCTGGAATACGGGATCCAGTTTTGGGCTCCACAGTTTAAAAAGGACATTCAGAAGTTACAGTCAGTTCAAAGGCGGCTAACTAGACTACTACAAGGAATGGAGGCCTCCCATATGATGACAGGTTGAAAAAGTTAGATATGTATAGCTTAGAAAAAAGATGTCTTAGAGGAGATCTCATTTATATGTATAAATACATGTGTGGTCAATATAAAGGACTGGCACATGACTTATTTCTTCCAAAGACAATACTAAGGACCAGGGGGCACTCACTGCGAGTGGAAGAAAAGCGATTCCGACAGCTAAATAGGAAAGGGTTCTTTACAGTTAGAGCAGTCAGACTGTGGAAGTCCCTACCACAAGAGGTACACTGTATAGAAAAAAGTATAGCGCATATGAGAAGCACCCGTGGAGTGATTTCTGTGTATTTATATTATGAAATTGCTCACCTGGTTAGGTTGTGCGCCCTCACACAACCCCGGTATTAGATGTATAATTCCTCTGGGGGATGATGGACTGTCTCAGCTGGCGTTATCCGTTGTTTTGCTGGGTGGATCCAGGTTTGTTACCGCTGTTGGTTCCAGATTCACCGATTCCTTGAATCCTGGAGCTCCGTGCGGACCTGCGTCCTCCCGCTGTTAGTTCAAATGATCTGATGGATTCTACTACTCGCAGCAGCTCTATCCGGATTCCCTTGCAGGAGTAGGCATATGAAAAAAGATTCCGGTCTTTGTGAGCGCTAGTAATAGATCTATGGTCTTTGATCTTGTAAGAAAATTAGCTTTATTAATAACATAAAGCTCTTGTATTAACACAACGCGTTTCAGCAAGATACACTTGCCATCCTCAGGTGTAACCAGAGCACTTCACACACATTAAATTTATAGATAAAATAAAACAAACCCCACAAGTGAGACTCATGGGTGTGTCATACAATCAGGTTATTTAACCCTTTGAATGCTAAAACTTATATAATGAATTAAAAGTCGGATAAAAACTTATAAAAAAAACATGGGACATTATCATCTAAAAATCGATATCTATACAACCATTTCATAAATAAATAGTTAGAATTAATTTAATTAAAATAGAATTTACCATTTGTAATTTTATATGAGGATTACGATTAGTGGAAAAAAGTATTACCAGGATATTTTTATTTGGCTTAATGGATGTCACAGTGGTACTAAAATCTTTTAGTTAGGGAACCTTTTTAGAATTATTTCTTTAGTAAAATTTTACTTTTCTCAAGAAACAATCTATTATATCAGTAATTTATTTTCCGTAATCTGTTTATTTTTTATTTATTTATTTGTTTATTATTTTTGATTTATTTCTATTTATTATATTCATTTTTCGAATCCAATTTATCTGATGCACATACATGCATATATAAAATTGAACATATACAAGGGCACATAACACTTATACATATATATGTATACATACATGCATAAATATACATATACACACACACGTACACTTATATAGGGCTCTGTCAGATAAGCCTTGCCATATTAATGTTTGGCGACATTATCTAGCATTACATTGTGCCCTTCTAGAGCTAGTGTACCCAATTTAAAGATCCAATAGCTTTTTTTTTTTGATGAGTTTAGTTAATGATTGTGGATCTTTACTATCAATAGTGTCTGGAATGGTAAGTGTCATTTTTGGGTCCCTATTGTGCACATTATTGTAATGTCTTGATACACTATGCAGTGGGTAGCCACTTTTTATATTGTGTCGGGGTTTATTCAATCGTGCATGCATTTCTTGTATTGTTCGACCTACATATTGGACACCACAGGGGCATTCCAGTAAATAGACTACATATGTGGAGTGACAATCAAATTTATGTTTTATTATAAAGGTTTCTTTTGTAGTCTTGGACGTAAAGGTTTTTTCTGATTTGTTATCACCTGACAGCATAGGCATTTTGGTGTTTGACATGGGTAACATCCCCATTGATTTGGGTTGTTAACCTTGACGATTGATGGTTTTAGAGAGGTGTTACTAGGTGCGACCATATTACCTAGATTCCTATTTTTCTTATAAAGGATGATGGGTCTATGGCGTATGTGGTCTGATAGTATAGATCACCTTTTATTATAAACCAATATTTATAGAGTATCAAAAATAGAAACAAGACGAGGAGATAAAAACTGACCCAAAAAAGTATTATAAAATGTACTCACAGCAAAAAGGGCAACCAGTCCAGTTAGCCCAGGCCAACATATCTAAGGCTATGTGCGCACGTTGCGTACTAGCCCTGCAGAAATTTCTGCAGCGATCTGAAGAGCACATGTGCGCTTTAGATCGCTGCAGAAATGTCCGTAGTGAGCGCCGATTCCATGCGCTCTGCCTGCAGCTCCTGCCATAGACAGAGCAGGAGCTGCCGGCAAAGCGCAGGAAAGAAGTGACATGTCACTTCTTTTTGCGCAGCGCTTCGGCAGTAGCCGAAGCGCTGCGCTCTGAGACGCCACGTGCGCACGGCCCCTGCACAATCTCCATAGACTGTGCAGGGGACGCAGGACGCATGCAGTTACGCTGCGCTGCAAAGCGCAGCGTAACTGCATGAATTTACGCAACGTGCGCACATAGCCTTATGCACAAACAGGATGCAGACAAGCCTCTCAACATGATGAACACTTCACAGGTGCAAGGTAAATTGCACACTAGTGGCGCGCATAGGGCACTGTTCACACTTGTATGCGCATGGTGTCCAGCCAGCAACCTATTACCACGCCCTTACTATTAGATTAGGCAGGTTACTCGGACACTACTCACTGCAGCACGCAAGGGACAGAAATTCCACTATGCACGGCCGTATTAAGAGGCCCGGCTGCACCCCGCATAGTCAAAGTGCAAAAAATACATATAAAATATACAGTTAGGTCCAGAAATATTTGGACAGTGACACAAGTTTTGTTATTTTAGCTGTTTACAAAAACATGTTCAGAAATACAATTATATATATAATATGGGCTGAAAGTGCACACTCCCAGCTGCAATATGAGAGTTTTCACATCCAAATCGGAGAAAGGTTTTAGGAATCATAGCTCTGTAATGCATAGCCTCCTCTTTTTCAAGGGACCAAAAGTAATTGGACAAGGGACTCTAAGGGCTGCAATTAACTCTGAAGGCGTCTCCCTCATTACCCTGTAATCTATGAAGTAGTTAAAAGGTCTGGGGTTGATTACAGGTGTGTGGTTTTGCATTTGGAAACTGTTGCTGTGACCAGACAACATGCGGTCTAAGGAACTCTCAATTGAGGTGAAGCAGAACATCCTGAGGCTGACAAAAAAGAAAAAATCCATCAGAGAGATAGCAGACATGCTTGGAGTAGCAAAATCAACAGTCGGGTACATTCTGAGAAAAAAGGAATTGACTGGTGAGCTTGGGAACTCAAAAAGGCCTGGGCGTCCACGGATGACAACAGTGGTGGATGATCGCCGCATACTTTCTTTGGTGAAGAAGAAACCGTTCACATCAACTGAAGTCCAGAACACTCTCAGTGAAGTAGGTGTATCTGTCTCTAAATCAACAGTAAAGAGAAGACTCCATGAAAGTAAATACAAAGGGTTCACATATAGATGCAAACCATTCATCAATTCCAAAAGTAGACAGGCCAGAGTTAAATTTGCTGAAAAACACCTCATGAAGCCAGCTCAGTTCTGGAAAAGTATTCTATGGACAGATGAGACCAAGATCAACCTGTACCAGAATGATGGGAAGAAAAAAGTTTGGAGAAGAAAGGGAATGGCACATGATCCAAGGCACACCACATCCTCTGTAAAACATGGTGGAGGCAACGTGATGGCATGGGCATGCATGGCTTTCAATGGCACTGGGTCACTTGTGTTTATTGATGACATAACAGCAGACAAGAGTAGCCGGATGAATTCTGAAGTGTACCGGGATATACTTTCAGCCCAGATTCAGCCAAATGCCGCAAAGTTGATCGGACGGCGCTTCATAGTACAGATGGACAATGACCCAAAGCATACAGCCAAAGCTACCCAGGAGTTCATGAGTGCAAAAAAGTGGAACATTCTGCAATGGCCAAGTCAATCACCAGATCTTAACCCAATTGAGCATGCATTTCACTTGCTCAAATCCAGACTTAAGACAGAAAGACCCACAAACAAGCTAGACCTGAAGGCTGCGGCTGTAACGGCCTGGCAAAGCATTAAGAAGGAGGAAACCCAGCGTTTGGTGATGTCCATGGGTTCCAGACTTAAGGCAGTGATTGCCTCCAAAGGATTCGCAACAAAATATTGAAAATAAAATTTTTTTTTTGGGTTTGGTTTCTTTGTCCAATTACTTTTGACCTCCTAAAATGTGGAGTGTTTGTAAAGAAATGTGTACAATTCCTACAATTTCTATCAGATATTTTTGTTCAAACCTTCAAATTAAACGTTACAATCTGCACTTGAATTCTGTTGTAGAGGTTTCATTTCAAATCCAATGTGGTGGCATGCAGAGCCCAACTCGCGAAAATTGTGTCACTGTCCAAATATTTCTGGACCTAACTGTATGTGAGGTATTAGTTTGTAAATTGGCCAATGTACGTAAGCCCACAATCCTCATCACGGATCCTCACGCTTGCGGGTCCCTACACTGATAAATCTCAAAAATAGTAACAAGAAGAGGAAATAAAAACTCCCCCAAAAAAGTATTATAAAATGTACTCACAGCAAAAAGGGCAACCAGTCCAGTTAGCCCAGGCCAACATATCTGATGCACAAACAGGATGCAGACAAGCCTCTCAACATGATGGACACTTCACAGGTGCAAGGTAAATTGCACACTAGTAGCGCGCATGAGGATCCATGATGAGGATTGTGGGCTTACGTACATTGGCCAATTTACAAACTAATACCTCACATATATTTTATATGTATTTTTTGAACTTTGACTATGCGGGGTGCAGCCGGGCCTCTTAATACGGCCGTGCATAGTGGAATTTCTGTCCCTTGCGTGCTGCAGTGAGTAGTGTCCGAGTAACCCGCCTAATCTAATAGTAAGAGCGTGGTAATAGGTTGCTGGCTGGACACCATGCGCATACAAGTGTGAACAGTGCCCTATGCGCGCCACTAGTGTGCAATTTACCTTGCACCTATGAAGTGTCCATCATGTTGAGAGACTTGTCTGCATCCTGTTTGTGCATTAGATATGTTGGCCTGGGCTAACTGGACTAATATTTATAGAGTAGTTTTTGATATGGGTTCTAGGTTGACAGTAAGTAGTGACGAGACTCCATTTGGATAGTTTGATTTTTTTCTTCATTGTTTAGGACATTCACTTGTTTTGGTTGTATTCATATTTCCTGGGTGAGGGGATTTGTTTTTTTTGTAGGCATCGTGTAACAGTTTTTTAGGGTATCCCTTCTCCAAGAATCTATGTTTAAGAATTTTGGATTCTTTCGCATAGTCCATATCCACTGTACAATTTTTTCTTATCCTTCTATATTGTCCATATGGAATGTTCCGGATCCATCTTGGTAGATGTCCACTGTTATATTTTAAATAACTGTTTACATCCACGGGTTTGAAGTGTGTGGATGTTGTAATCCTCCCTGTTTCATTCAAATTAATTTGTAGGTCTAAATATTGGATGGTTTTATTTGAATGAGTAGCTGTAAAGGATATACCCCATTCGTTCCTATTAAGATCCTCTATGAATTCTTGTACTTTCCCCAAAGGGCCTCTCCATATCAAGAAGAGGTCATCAATGAAACGATGATAGAGAACTATGTGTTCCTTATATTTAGATTGTGCAATGGAGACGGACTCAAACGCACCCATGAAGATATTGGCGTAACTTGGTGCGAATCGCGTCCCCATCGCACAACCCTTGATTTGTTTGAAATAGGAACCCTCAAATGTGAACACATTGTTCTCTAATATGAATTTTATTGCCGTTAATAAAAAAATTCCTTTGTGGTGCAGAAATTTCTAAATCCTTTACTAGTTTTTCTTCTACGGCTAGTAGGCCCCTAATATGTGTTCATTATACAATAATATAACACATATTAGGGGCCTACTAGCCGTAGAAGAAACACTAGTAAAGGAATTTTTTATTATGATGACCTCTTCTTGATATGGAGAGGCCCTTTGGGGAAAGCACAAGAATTCATAGAGGATCTTAACCCCTTAACGACCCATGACGTACTGGGTACGTCATGGATCGTGTGCCGGTAAGCCCCGCCCCCTGCCGCCGGCAGGCGGCCGCGATCCGCGCACATATCAGCTGTTATCAACAGCTGACATGTGTGCCTGCTAGCCGCGGGTGGAATCGCTTCCACCCGCGGCCATTAACCCCTTACATTTCGCTGCCCAAATCTGGCAGCGATATGTATATGGGCGCCGCCATGACAGTCACTTACCCCGCCCCCACCAGAAGTCACGTGACATGATCACGTGGCTTTCGGTGGTTTCCATGGTAGCACAGGGTCATGTGATGACGCCTGTAGCTAACATGACTCACTTACTCTCAATGCCGGAATACAGCCGGCATTGAAAGTAAAGCAGCAAATCTGCAGTTCTCAGCTCTGTAGCTGAGATCTGCAGATAGTGCAGAGCGATCAGATTGCTGATCGCTATAGCCCCCTAGGGGGACTAGTAAAATAAAAAAAAAAAGTAAAATAAAAGTTTTAAAAAATTAAAAAAAAATAAAAAAAACCTAAAAGTTCAAATCACCCCCCTTTCACCCCATTGAAAATTAAAGGGTTAAAAAAATACAAAATACACACATATTTGGTATCGCCACGTTCAGAAATGCCTGATCTATCAAAATATAAAATCAATGAATCTGATCAGTAAACGGTGTAGCGGCAAAAAAATTCCAAACGCCAAAATTACGTTTTTTGGTCGCCGCAAATGTTGCGCAAAATGCAATAACAGGCGATCAAAACGTAGCAGCTGCGCAAAAATGGTACCATTAAAAACGTCAGGTCGAGACGCAAAAAATAAGCCATCACTGAGCCACAGATCCTGAAAAATGAGAACGCTACGGGTTTTGGAAAATGGCGCAAAACGTGCGCCACGTTTTTTGGACAAACTTGTGAATTTTTTTTAACCCCTTAGATACAAGTAAACCTATACATGTTGGTGTCTACAAACTCGCACTGACCTGAGGCATCACATAGATATCTCAGTTTTACCATATAGTGAACACAGTGAATAAAATATCCCAAAAACTATTGTACGATCACACTTTTTTTGCAATTTTTCCGCACTTGGAATTTTTTTGCCGTTTTACAGTACACTATATGGTAAAACTTATGGTTTCATTTAAAAGTACAACTTGTCCCGCAAAAAACAAGCCCTCATATGGCAAGATTGATGGAAAAATAAAAAAGTTACGCCTCTCGGAAGAAGGGGGGCAAAAAACAAAAACGCAAAAACGGAAAGTGCCCGGGGGCTGAAGTGGTTAAAAAAGGGCTGGATGATTTCCTCAGTACACACAACATTGTTGGTTATAAGTGACTTAGTGATAAAAATGTATAATTGGTGGAGGAAGGATTAACTAGATGGACCTAGGTCTTTTTTCAACTAATGCAACTAAATACAGTAAGTAGTGAAGCTCCTCCTCTACAGGTAAGGGTAAAAACACTGGGGAGGAAGGAATGCCTGTACTCATCTCAGAACTACAGTTGAGCGAGTACCTAACTATTCGTACTCTCTATACTCCTAACGAGTACTGTCTAATGCCTGCTTTACACGCTTCAATAAATCTTTCAATCCGTCGTCGGGGTCAAGTTGTAAGTGACGCACATCCTGTATCGTTCGTGACGTATTTGCGTGACACCTACGTGCAATCAAGATTGAACGGTGATCGCATACACGTCGTTTATTCCTCATACATTGGACGTTTTGTTGTATGAACCTAGTGAATTGTAACGTGTGACATCCCTCATACGATTTTGATGTCTGAGGCTATGTGCGCAGGTGTGCGCTCTGCACCGCAGCTTAAAAAAGGTCCGCTTCAGAGCGCAGCTGAAAAGCTGCGTTCTGAAGCGCCTCACAATGTCTGTCATGCACTAATCTCTGAAAGTGAAGGAGAGAAGGTGTTCACTTGCCGCGCCAACGGATCACTTAGACAGATGTTCAGATCAATGTCACTTTATTTTCAT
The DNA here is from genome assembly GCF_048569485.1 of Anomaloglossus baeobatrachus. NCBI lineage: Eukaryota > Metazoa > Chordata > Amphibia > Anura > Aromobatidae > Anomaloglossus > Anomaloglossus baeobatrachus. Next base: position 178,328,205 of record NC_134359.1, read on the forward strand.
ATAGGTCGACGCGTTTCCGGAGCTTCTGCCCCCTTCATCAGGACCATCAGGAACCAAATAACATCAAATCTGTCCCATTGGGACGATACATACAATATATAATCACAATGACGTCATCCGACCATCCCTCAAAAGAAAAAAACCGGCGGGAACTGGCGCCACGTTGTCAAGTGTGACGTACTCTATATCATTATTAAAGAAACCATGAGAACACACAAAACCGTAAAACATGAAAGAGTAAATAAATTGTGGTGACACAAAACATTATACAGTAAAGCAAAAAATGCAAAATAAATAAAAACAAATGTACATATAATACAAACTTCCCAGTGTAATAAAAATGTGAACGAAAACTTTTATATCCTTTTAGTTTTAATCATATGCGTATGACCGCATAACCACATGTTGTGTATACGTGAATCAACTATGTATAACCAAGTGTCGAGGATGGGAGGAGAACTCTCCTTATGTGAGCTGATTGAATCAGTGTGTACATCTATACCCGGCATACATCTATGCCGCCACTATGGAGGTGTGTATCACTAATCCAAGGAAAATGAGCAGAAAAAAATAGGGAAATTAACCCGCATTCTACGAGAGCAAAATCAGGATACCGCTACTCAATGATGAACTCAGACTACGGTTCACCACAGAGCAGAAGCGTGAGACCCGTGGGACAGCGCTTTCTAGGAAAAGACAAAATAGAAACCGCTTCTGACCGATGAACTCAGGCTGCGGTTCACCAAAGGACAGAAGCGTGGGAACCGCCGATAAGCGCATGCGTCAAGGTCTGGATCCAAGGTACAAAAGTTCACTGAAGGACAAGAGCGTGGGAAAAAAGCTAAGAGCGCCTGCGCCGCACAAAGGACACCGAAAAAACAGTGAAATAAGTCTATAATAACAAATATATAATAAACGGTGCATAGTGATTGTTTTAAGAACCATAACCCAGTCCCAGTATAAATAAACAGATGCATAATATAGTATGAATAGCATGAAAACCAAAACATCAAGAATAGAACCCCATACAACCAATAATGCATATTAACGGAAAACATCCATATGAAAAGAGGCATCAGTCAAAGACGCCAACATGTAAGGTGATGTGAAGGAATGTAGCATCATACACTATCAAGTGTCAATTCAACAATAATATGCCCAAAAACATAGCAGACACACAGAAAGGTATATATACTACCTAGTGAAACAAAGAGTATATATATATATATATCTATCTATATATATATATATATATATATATATATATATGGACACCATAAAGGAAAAAGATATAAAAAAACGGAAGCGTATAGAGGAACCTGTATTAATAGAAAAACCACATAAAACACTAAAAAAACTAAAAAATCCTTTACTAGAAGAGACCGGACAACAGTCTAAAAACAATAAAAATATATATAAAAAATTTTATATATATATATATATATATATATATATATATATATATATAAAAATCGACCTATTATATATAAAATATATATATATTTTATATATAATATATATATATACTCTTTGTTTCACTAGGTAGTATATATACCTTTCTGTGTGTCTGCTATGTTTTTGGGCATATTATTGTTGGATTGACACTTGATAGTGTATGATGCTACATTCCTTCACATCACCTTACATGTTGGCGTCTTTGACTGATGCCTCTTTTGATATGGATGTTTTCCGTTAATATGCATTATTGGTTGTATGGGGTTCTATTCTTGATGTTTTGGTTTTCATGCTATTCATACTATATTATGCATCTGTTTATTTATACTGGGACTGGGTTATGGTTCTTAAAACAATCACTATGCACCGTTTATTATATATTTGTTATTATAGACTTATTTCACTGTTTTTTCGGTGTCCTTTGTGCGGCGCAGGCGCTCATAGCTTTTTTCCCACGCTCTTTTCCTTCAGTGAACTTTTGTACCTTGAATCCAGACCTTGACGCATGCGCTTGTCGGCGGTTCCCACGCTTCTGTCCTTTGGTGAACCGCAGCCTGAGTTCATCGGTCAGAAGCGGTTTCTATTTTGTCTTTTCCTAGAAAGCGCTGTCCCACGGGTCTCACGCTTCTGCTCTGTGGTGAACCGTAGTCTGAGTTCATCATTGAGTAGCGGTATCCTGATTTTGCTCTCGTAGAATGCGGGTTAATTTCCCTATTTTTTTCTGCTCATTTTCCTTGGATTAGTGATACACACCTCCATAGTGGCGGCATAGATGTATGCCGGGTATAGATGTACACACTGATTCAATCAGCTCACATAAGAAGGAGAGTTCTCCTCCCATCCTCGACACTTGGTTATACATAGTTGATTCACGTATACACAACATGTGGTTATGCGGTCATACGCATATGATTAAAACTAAAGGGATATAAAAGTTTTCGTTCACATTTTTATTACACTGGGAAGTTTGTATTATATGTACATTTGTTTTTATTTATTTTGCATTTTTTGCTTTACTGTATAATGTTTTGTGTCACCACAATTTATTTACTCTTTCATGTTTTACGGTTTTGTGTGTTCTCATGGTTTCTTTAATAATGATATACAGTACGTCACACTTGACATTGTGGCGCCAGTTCCCGCCGTTTTTTTTCTTTTGAGGGATGGTCGGATGACGTCATTGTGATTATATATTGTATGTATCGTCCCAATGGGACAGATTTGATGTTATTTGGTTCCTGATGGTCCTGATGAAGGGGGCAGAAGCTCCGGAAACGCGTCGACCTATATGAAAATAAAGTGACATTGATCTGAACATCTGTCTAAGTGATCCGTTGGCGCGGCAAGTGAACACCTTCTCTCCTTCACTTTCTGTTATCTGCTGTTTGGTGGCTGCAGCCGTGGATCGACATCACATGCGGTTATAGTAGTTGTGACTCTCACAACTACATCTGGTGAGTGTTACTCCCCCCTCCCTACCCTATATATATTGGGGTAAGACCCTATTTGCGCTTTTTTTCCACAGTCTTTCCTCGCATGCACTAATCTCTGTCAGTCGGTCACTATCTCTGTCCCTCACTCTCTGTCCAAGTCAGTCTATCCCCCTCTCTCATATACTCACCGATCCCCGATCCCCGGCGCTGCACGGCATTCACACTGCTCCGGCGGCTTTTACTGTTTTGAAAAAGCCGGCCGCCCATTAAACAATCTCGTATTCCCTGCTTTACCCGCCCACCGGCGCCTATGATTGGTTACAGTGAGACACGCCCCCACGCTGAGTGACAGGTGTCACACTGCACCCAATCACAGCAGCCGGTGGGCGTGTCTATACTGTGCAGTGAAATAAATAATTAAATAATTAAAAAAAACGGCGTGCGGTCCCCCCCAATTTTAAAACCAGCCAGATAAAGCCATACGGCTGAAGGCTGGTATTCTCAGGATGGGGAGCTCCACGTTATGGGGAGCCCGCCAGCCTAACAATATCAGCCAACAGCCGCCCAGAATTGCCGCATACATTATATGCGACAGTTCTGGGACTGTACCCAGCTCTTCCCGATTTGCCCTGGTGCGTTGGCAAATCGGGGTAATAAGGAGTTATTGGCAGCCCATAGCTGCCAATAAGTCCTATATTAATCATGTTAAGCGTCTATGAGACACCTTCCATGATTAATCTGTAAATTACAGTAAATAAACAAACACACCTGAAAAATCCTTTATTAGAAATAAAAAACACAAACATATACCCTGGTTCACCACTTTAATCAGCCCCAAAAAGCCCTCCATGTCCGGCGTAATCCAGGATGGTCCAGCGTCGCATCCAGTGCTGCTGCATGGAGGTGACCGGAGCTGCAGCAGACACAGCCGCTCCGGTCACCTCCACACAGCAAATGAAGACAGCCGGCGATCAGCTGAGCTGTCACTGAGGTTACCCGCTGTCACTGGATCCAGCGGTGGATGCAGCGGTGGCCGCGGGTAACCTCAGTGACAGCTCAGCTGATCGCGCGGCTGTCTTCATTTGCTGTGTGGAGCTGATAGGAGCGGCGGTGTATTCTGCAGCTCCTGTCACCTTCATGCAGCACAGCTGGACGCGACGCTGGACCATCCTGGAGTACGCCGGACAAGGAGGGCTTTTTGGGGCTGATTAAAGTGGTGAACCAGGGTATATGTTTGTGTTTTTTATTTCTAATAAAGGATTTTTCGTGTGTGTGTGTTTATTTACTGTAATTTACAGATTAATCAAGGAGGGTGTCTCATAGACGCTTAACATGATTAATCTAGGACTTATTGGTAGCTATGGGCTGCCAATAACTCCTTATTACCCCGATTTGCCAATGCACCAGGGCAAATCGGGAAGAGCCGGGTACAGTCCCAGAACTGTCGCATATAATGTATGCGGCAATTCTGGGCGGCTGTTGGCTGATATTGTTAGGCTGGGGGGCTCCCCATAACGTGGAGCTCCCCATCCTGAGAATACCAGCCTTCAGCCGTATGGCTTTATCTGGCTGGTTTTAAAATTGGGGGGGACCGCACGCCGTTTTTTTAAATTATTTAATTATTTATTTCACTACACAGTATAGACACGCCCACCGGCTGCTGTGATTGGGTGCAGTGTGACACCTGTCACTCAGCGTGGGGGCGTGTCTCACTGTAACCAATCATAGGCGCCGGTGGGCGGGTAAAGCAGGGAATACGAGATTGTTTAATGGGCGGCCGGCTTTTTCAAAACAGTAAAAGCCGCCGGAGCAGTGTGAATGCCGTGCAGAGCCGGGGATCGGGGATCGGTGAGTATGAGAGAGGGCTGCTCAATTCACTTACTCAGGAGTTTAGCGGTCACCGGTGAGCCCTTCACTGGTGACCGCTAATCAGGACGCGGCACAGACAGAGCTGCAGCATGACAATGAAGTCGGGTGAAGTTCACCCGAGTTCATTCTGACAGTGCGGCTCTGTCTGTGTCTGCTGTCATCTGCCATTCAGCTCTGCTACATGGCTGTCTGTGTCTGCTGTCAGCGGCCATGTAGCAGAGCTGAATGGCAGATGACATAGTAAAAACGCATCCCTACACATTACATACGCTTGGCAAGTCAATAAATAAAAAAAAAAAGGGTGTCCAATGCATACGTCACAGAACACATGATCTAAAGGATCGCACACAAAATTGATCAATTTAACATAGACTACTAACGCACGTGTGACAGCAAATGAACGACCTATGTGCAATCTCATTCAATCGCATATGCGACCTGGGCGTGTCACATCGCATACGAGATCGCATACCTAATTGTAAGGTGTAAAGCTGGCTTAAGACTCACTCGCGTATTCGTTCCAAATAGCTTGTGCAATGCAAGTCAATGGGGGAAAACTTGCAAAGTAACGAGTAACCCGAATGCCGCACTACTTGCTATTCGCACGAATAGTATGACATTCGGGTTACTCGTTAATTTGCAAGTTTTTCCCCATTGACTTGCATTGCACACGCTATTCAAAACGAATACACAAGTATTCATACTTGTTATGAGTATTGTGAGTACGAATAGTTAGCTACTTGCTCAACTCTACTCAGAACTGCTAGAACAGGTTCTTGCTATTGTAACTGACAGTGCTTCAGACATATGTATAATGAAATTTATGAAGGTGAACAGCAGCTAGAAGAGAACTTCAGATTCAGTATGTTTGAGATGTATGGCCACAGTCCTGTTCCTGTAACTGAGGAGCAAACAGATATTACTGCAGAAGAATAGCAAAATGATACATTAGAATTAGATCTTTTTGAAGCTGCTTCAAATCCCCTATTAATCACATACGCTGTTAGGCTATGTGCCCACGTTGCGTTGAGGTAGTTGCAGTTCAAAAATCATCCCCTGGCAGAAAGGGCAATGCTTTTGGCTTTAAAAATGCATGTAAAATGCAAAGAAAGTAGCCTATGCGCATGTTTTCATGAGTTTTTAATGCTTTTCCAGTGCTTTTAGAAACGCTGCAGTTTTGTATTAAATTGAATGGATGGGAAACGCAGCCAAAATGGCAAAAACAATTGACATGTTGCTTCTTTAAACACAGAGTTTTTGCCCAAAAATATGCAAATTTCACGCAGCGTTTAGAACAGCATGGTGTGCACAAGAAATCCCTATTTCTCATAGACTTTGCTGGAAAATCAAAACGCATGCATTTTGGCATTAAAAAGGTGCAGTTGAAAACGCTGCTGAAAAGCATGAAAAAATGCAACTTGCGCACATACCCTTATGCACACGTTAAAGCTGGCAATGAGTCTGTAAGAAGGACATGCAGGAACTCCTGATTGGCAAAGTGAGGAAATTGGTTATTCCTGCCAGAACCCCTAAATTGATTCCATTTTCAAGAGATGTGGAAAAGGGGCAATTGTCTATCAAGGTACTTGGTGGGGCGGCACTTATTTATTGATTGAGCGATTGCTTGAACTGAAAACCTTTCTTGTAGACATGGCCATCCCTCAGGTAACACTAAAAGAAGGTCAATGGACACAGGTGGCTGAATAGAAGGAAATGCTTCACCACCCATTTACAGTGACTAAAAAAAAAGTACAAGCTGAGGATTTAACTCCTGGCATTTGTTTTTATTTATTTTAATAAAGGAGTGAAAGAACTTGCTGTTTTGCCTGTCACAAAGAGGAGGTTTTATCGCAGATTGCATTGCTGCTTCAAAGAAACTGATAGACACTTATTAGAAAATAAAATTCCTCTGGCAGCTGTTTGTGGACCCAAGTTATCGTATATTGCTGAATAATCAACAGCTTACTAATTCTAAAGAAGCTCTGAGATAGCGGTTAGGATGAGTGGGCTACAGGACTGCCAAAAGCAAGAGGAATTGTGTAATCCAGGCTTACTGCTGCCGTATCTTCAGCGTTGTCAGATGAGTTTAATTTTGAAAAGTATTTGGATGACATGAAGCAGCAAAGTGTTGCCACAGGGAAAAAGATTCCACTCCCATAGCATATGTTGATTTTCTGGTACTGAGGAAGAGGTCTCTGCACCTTGAAACGCGTAGACCTATGGAATAAAAGAGTGATTAAACTATCAACATCTCTACATCTTATTTGGCGGATTGTGCGGGTTTAACCCCTTTTTCTCCTCCTACACTGAAGACTTCTGCACGTGGGGCCGCAGCAGCCGCCATTATCCTATGCTATCTACGGTGGTTGTGACCCTTCACAACCATTTTTGGTGAGTGTATTTATCTATATATTAACCTGTACTTATCTGGTAAAACCTTATCAGCGCTTCTGTTTTTTAGCACTAGTATCTTCAGCGTTGTCAGATGAGTTTAATTTTGAAAAGTATTTGGATGACATGAAGCAGCAAAGTGTTGCCACAGGGAAAAAGATTCCACTCCCATAGCAAACAGATTGACCAGATTTCAACAAAATTTTTAATTTACTCTCGAAGAGTTCAACCAGTCATCAAAACTGACATGAGGCAATTCCTTGATACCTTGAGATTGTTAGAGATATTGCCCATGTGTTTACTGCTTTGCCACCAACCCAAGTTAGTGTAGAGCAAAGGTCTCAAACATGCGGCCCCTGAGGCTGTGCATAGTGGCCGTGGTCCCCTTAATGAGTGGCCAGTGCATAAGTCGCAGCAGTCTGCGCTTTATTTCATGCTCTGTCCGTTGCTATTCGAAATGCAGCCACCTGATTGACTTTTAGAGGCCAGTAGTTGAAGCATATGACATCACGTCCTGGCCTCTGATTGACCGGCGGCTGCCCGTGGAATGGAATAGTTGTGCACAGACTGTGATCAGGAAGGGGGCCATGGGAAAATGACACAAGGGAACAGAGGTCACATGTGAGGTGAGGTCACGTCACGTGAGGTTGTGAAGAATGGCACAATGGGCTAGACTACTACGGTGCATTGCTACAGAGGACCAGGAAAGGGGACATTAATACAAGGGAACAAGGATGGGGCATTACTACAAGAAGGAGACCAGAATAAGGTATTACTACAAGAAGGGGACCAGGATGGGGTATTATTACAGGAAGGCGTATCGGGATGGGCACATTACTACAAGAAGGGAATCAGGATGGGGCATTACTACAGGATAGGGACAAGGATGGAAAAATTACTACAAGATGTTGGCCAAAATTAATATATGGTGCTAATTGCAAGACTATATTACTTACAAGAAGGGGATAAAATGTAAAAAAAAAAATAATAAATTTAAAACTAAAGCATGAATTTTTTTTCACCATTAAAAATGTGTGTGTGTGTATATATATATATATATATATATACACACGCACACACAAAAGAAGTTCATGTTTATTATAATAAACAAAGCAAAATATGTACAAAAGCAGTGATCCAAAGTTGTAAAGAAAAAAAAATGGTGCCACTAAAAACGTCGCTTGACCCTGCAGAGAATGCGTCCCCCAAATTATTTTTTTCCTATGTGCGGCCCATACACCCAGCTGAGTTTGAGATCCCTGGTGTAGAGATTGTTCTTTAGCCTTTATAAATTAATGAGGTCAGATATGAGGTCCTCTATGAAGGAGGATCTGATGGATGAGATACTATTTCTCAGAACAAATTCATAGACTGCACAAATGTTGTTCAATATGTTATTGTTAAACTGTTTTTTTCCCACTTCATAGTGTATTGCATATTTCCAATTAAAGTTTTTTGGTGTTCTAAAGTTGTATTCCAATAAATATATATTTTATGTAAAACGCTTGATTATTGTATCATAATATTTATTAAAAGCCTGATGTTACCATTTTACTACGGTAAATTTTTCACTTCATAGACTTATATGGGGACCCGCATCCGGCCAGATACCCGGATCAATTCAGGCTAGAACAGTTGTTTTTTTTTTTGTTTTTGTTTTTTTTTTTTTTAAAACCTGATTAGACCCAACGATCCCGGGTATCTGCGAGTTCACCCTTCACTAAAACGCTGGTCAAAAATGTACAAAGAATTAACATGCTGCTTTTTTCTGCACCCAAAACTGCAAGGAACAAAGAAGCAATGTGCGCACAGCATTTCACTATTCTCATTGACTTTGATGGGGCAGGAAAGATATGCAGTTTGGGGCAACAAATTGCACCAAAAAACGCAATGTGCGCATAAGGCCTTACTCAGTTTGGGGCTACATGCAATATCTTGCCTCGTGCTCTAAGGATGATTCTGAATAAGGTCAGGAATCAGCCTAGAACTACATGGGAGGACCTTGTCAATGACTTTAAGAGAGCTGGGACTACAGTCTCAAAGATTACAGTTAGTAACACACTATGCTGTCGTGCATTACAATCCTGCAGGGTATGCAATGCCCTCCTGCTCATGCTAGAACAAGTTCAGGCCCTTTTGAAGTTTGCCAATGACCATCTGGATGATCCAGAGGAGGTATGTGAGAAGGTCATGTGGTCAGATGAAACTAAATTAGACTTTTTGGTATCGACTCCTCTCGCAATGTGTGGAGGAAGAAGAAGGATGAGTACAACCCCAAGAACACCTGCCCAACCATGAAGCATGGGGGTGAAAACATCATGCTTTGGGGGTGCATTTCTGCAAATGGTACAGGATGACTGTACCATATTGAAGGGAGAATGGATGGGGTCATGTATCGCAAAAGTTTGACCAACATCCTCCCTCAGTAAAAGCATTGATGATGGGTCTTGGGTGGGTCTTCCAGCAAAACAATGACCCAAAACACACACAAGAAAAACTAAGGAGCTGCTCTGTAAGAAGCATTTCAAGGTCCTGGAGTGGCCTAGCCAGTCTCCAGACCTGAACCTAATAGAAAATCTTTGGAGGGAGCTGAAACTCAAAGTTACCTAGTCCTGAAACCTGAAAGAGCTGGAGAAGATCTGTATGGAGGAGTCGCCAAAATCCCTGTTGCAGTGTGCAAACTTGGTCAAGAACTACAGTAAACATCTGACCTCTGTAATTGCAATAAAGGTTTCTACCAAATATTAAGCTCTGTTTTTCTATCACATCAAATATTTGTTTCATGCAATAAATGCAAATTAATCATTTAAAAATCATACAATGCGATTTTCTGTATTTTGGGGGTGGGGGGATTCTGTCTGTCAAAGTTGAAGTGTACCTATGATTATGATAAAAACTACAGACCTCTCCATTCTTTGTAGGTAGGAAAACTTGCAAAATCGGCAGTGTATCAAATACTTGTTTTCCCCACTGTATATCATAATAGATTATGCTGATCATGGTATATGATGAGATGTTACTGTCAGATGGACATAGTATGATGTGTTGTTGCATTAAAATTCTGGAAAGTCAGAAGTATTTTGCAATGTATGGTAGATATTCTGATGAGCAATATTTAAATAATAGTGATTGCTAGGGGAAGAAATAACAGTGCTAGCCATGAATTATGTATATGTCACCTTGGTACAGATTGCGGAAAGTAGGAAATATACTGTAAGAGGGACGGTGGAGCTGAAAACAGATTAATTGCACGTGGATGATGTACTTCTGGCTTGTCGCGTCCAACCCAAACACATGCGCAAGCTTCTGCTTTCGGGGGACCACAGCTGTCTGCATCACATGACAAGCCGCGTCACAAAGGGGCTTATAATGTGCAGAGCCATTGGGAGATACAGAGCGGAGGGCCAGCAGGACATAGCCCGCGCATGCGTGCTGACAATCATTTTAGAAATACAAGTGCTTCTCAATAAATTACAATATCATCAAAAAGTTAATTTATTTCAGTAATTCAATACAAAAAGAGAAACACATATATACAGTCATTGCACAAAGAGTGTACCTTGGTCTGTGTACTTCTACAAGTGCTTCATAAGTGCTCAGAAATATACCAGAAATGTCCCAGAAGTGACCAGAAGGTGAATTCTACTTCTTTAACTGTGTGTCTTCACTTGCATTTAGTTCCTTCCCCCTTATTCCCACTTGAAAACCTAATTTGCACCATGTTCACCTATGCCCTCACAGTCTTTGCTCCACCCTCCTCACTCTCCTTCGCTATCCCCAAACCCCAGCACTCTCCAAACAAATATTCATCTCCCCTTCCCTCTTACCTCCCCACCTGTCCTCATCTGCTGACCTGCTCCTAAACCTCAGATCGCTTCTAGTATCGCGCAGACCATGCCGTCCACTCTCCTTCTCCCACCTGCTCTCCCTTTCTCTACTTCTCCTCACTGCTGGCGACATATCTCCCAATCCTGGACCCCCACAGATGGGACACTCCTCTTTATCACCCCCCTATCGCTCCCCATCTAGTAGTAACTACCGCAATCTCTCCAACATAAAATCCATTCCCCTCTCTGCCACTCCGCAGCTCCCTCTCTCTGGAGCGCTCTGGAATGCCCGTTCCGTCTGTAACAAACTGCACTTCATTCACGACCTCTTTACCTCTAGCAATCTATCCTTCCTGGCCCTCACCGAAACATGGCTGACACCATCCAACACTGCCTCCCCTGCTGCGCTGTGCTACGGCGGCCTCCACTTCACCCACACTCCTCGCCCTGGCAATAGACAGGGTGGAGGAGTGGGCCTCCTCCTTTCTAACAACTGCAGCTTCACCCCAATGCCACCTCTACCCTCCCTTGTCCTGCCTTCCTTTGAAGTGCACTCTGTCCGCATCTATTCTCCCTCCAACCTCCAAGTGGCCGTCATATACAGACCCCCGGGCCCAACCACTGCCTTTATTGACCAGTTCTCTGCCTGGCTTCTACACTTTGTCTCTGCTGACATCCCCACTATCATCATGGGTGACTTCAACATCCCCACTGACACCCGCCAGTCAGCGGCCTCCAAACTCCTCTCCCTCGCCTCATCTTTTGGTCTAACTCAGTTGTCCGCCTCTGCCACCCACAAAGATGGCCACACACTAGACCTTATCTTCACCCGTCTCTGCTCTCTATCTAACCTCACTACCTCCCCTCTCCCCTTATCTGACCACCATCTGCTGACCTTTTCAGCCCTGTCCTCCTCACCTGCCCCCCCTGTCCAGCACGTATCACACCCCCGCAGAAACCTTGCACACATCAACATACACACCCTTTCTGACTCTATCCTACCGCTGTCCTCCATATCTTCACTCCACGACACAAACAGTGCCACCATTTTCTACAACGCCACTCTCACATCAGCTATTGATTCAGTCGCTCCTCTTGTGAACGGCAGAGCAAGACGAATCAATAGACAACCCTGGCACAACAGCCTCACTAAAAAACTACGGCAAGTGTCTAGAGCCGCAGAGCGGCGCTGGAAGAAAACGCACTCCCAGGAAGACTTCACCACATTCAAAAATACAATTCACACATTTCGCTTGGCCCTTACCTCTGCTAAACAGAATTACTTCAAAAACCTCATATCCTCTTTAACACACAACCCCAAACAGCTATTTAACACTTTTACCTCCCTCCTTCGCCCACCGCTGCCCCCTCCAACCTCCCTCATCTCCGCAGAAGAATTTGCCACATATTTCAAAGAAAAGATCGACCAAACCAGACAAGTCTTTTCTGCTGAACCACCACAACCCCTTCATATAACAGACCACTGCTCCTCCCCCATAAACTTCCTCCCCACCATCACCGAAGGAGAGCTTGCACATCTCCTCTCAAAAGCACACCTCACCACCTGCGCACTTGACCCCATCCCATCCCACCTCCTCCCCAACCTCACCACTATCCTTATTCCAGCCTTATCCCATCTCTTCAACCTATCTTTAACGACTGGTACCTTCCCTTCTGCCTTTAAGCATGCAACAGTCACACCTATCCTAAAGAAACCTTCCCTCGACCCAACCTCTACTACCAGCTATCGACCCATATCGCTACTCCCACTTGCCTCAAAACTCCTGGAACAGCACGTCCATGCTGAACTTTCCTCCCACCTCTCCTCTAACTCTCTCTTTGACAACCTACAGTCCGGCTTCCGTCCACATCATTCCACTGAAACTGCCCTGACTAAAATCACAAATGACTTACTTACCGCCAAAGCTAACAACCACTTCTCTGTACTCCTACTTCTAGACCTATCCTCAGCCTTTGACACTGTTGACCACTTCCTGCTACTACAGATCCTCTCTTCCCTTGGTGTCAGAGACCTCGCCCTCTCTTGGATCTCTTCATACCTCTCCAACCGCACTTTTAGTGTCTCCCATTCCCACACAACCTCTTCATCCCGTTCTCTCTCTGTTGGTGTCCCTCAAGGCTCTGTCCTGGGACCCTTACTTTTTTCTATCTATACATTTGGCCTGGGACAACTCATAAAGTCCCATGGCTTTCAGTACCACCTATATGCCGATGACACTCAGATCTACCTCTCTGGTCCAGATGTCACATCTCTGCTGTCCAGAATCCCAGAGTGCCTATCTGCTATATCTTCCTTCTTTTCCTCTCGCTTCCTAAAGCTTAATGTGGCCAAAACTGAACTGATCATCTTTCCTCCATCTCCCCTACACTCTCCACCTGACCTATCCATTACAATTAATAACATCACGCTCTCCCCAGCACCCAAAGTTCGGTGCCTCGGAGTGACCTTTGACTCTGCCCTGTCCTTCATACCGCACATCCAATCCCTCACCACCTCCTGTCGTTTTCAACTCAAAAATATCTCCAGAATCCGCCCTTTCCTCAATCCCCAATCTACAAAAATGCTAGTGCATGCCCTCATAATCTCCCGCATCGACTACTGCAACATCCTCCTCTGTGGTCTCCCTGCTAACACACTCGCCCCTCTCCAGTCCATCCTTAATTCTGCTGCCCGAATGATCCACCTCTCTCCTCAATACCACCCCGCTTCTCCTCTCTGCAAGACCCTCCACTGGCTCCCAATCTTCTATCGTATCCAATTCAAACTACTAACCCTGACCTACAAAGCTATCCATAATCTGTCTCCTCCATATATCTCTGAACTAATCTCTCGCTACACTCCAAAACGTAACCTCCGGTCCTCCCAAGATCTCCTTCTCTCCTCCTCTCTCATTCGCTCCTCATGCAACCGACTCCAAGACTTCTCCCGAGCATCCCCAGTCTCCTGGAACTCACTGCCTCAACACATCAGACTATCTACTACACTTGCAAACTTCAAACGGACCCTGAAAACTCATCTGTTCAGAAATGCCTATAATCTACAATGACGCCACTGCCCCACCATCGTGCGGAGCTGCCGACCCACCACCGTGCGGAGCTGCCGCCCCACCACCGTGCGGAGCTGCCGCCCCACCACCGTGCGGAGCTGCCGACCCACCACCGTGCGGAGCTGCCGACCCACCACCGTGCGGAGCTGCCGACCCACCACCGTGCGGAGCTGCCGACCCACCACCGTGCGGAGCTGCCGCCCAACCTACACCCCACCTACTGTCTCCTCCCCAAAATCCTTTAGGATGTAAGCCCGCAAGGGCAGGGCCCTCTTCCCTCTGTGCTAGTCTGTCTATTGTAACTTGTATATGTATTCTGTATGTAACCCCCTCATGTACAGCACCATGGAATCAATGGTGCTCTATAAATAAACAATAATAATAATAATAACTATTTCAGGTGTTTATTTCTGTTAATATTGATGATTATGGCTTACAGCCAATGAAAACCCAAAAGTCATTATCTCAGAAAATTATAATATTATATAAGACTAACTAAAAAAATTATTTGAACTCAGAAATGTTGTCCTACTGAAAAGTATGTACAGTAAATGCACTCAATTCTTGGTCAGCAGTGGCGTACCGTCAATAGAGGCAGACCACGCCACTGCTACGGGGCCCGCGAGCTAGAGGGCCCGGGGCGGCTGCCTGTTCCCTTTCATGCATCATGCCCCCGGGCCGTCACTAAGCAGCTGATTAACACCGCTGGGTGCCAGCACTGTTTCTATAGCTGCAGGCTGGCCAACACAGAGATGCAGACGTGACCACACTGCACACTGTAAGTGGCCTGTTTTGAAGAGGCCAGGCAGCTTCTTCCTCCAATCAGAGAGCTGTCAGAGATGCCAAGAGAAGAACAGTCAATCAGGAGAGGGGGCAGAGCTTGTTCAGTACAGCTGCGGGAGAATGAAATGATGAAAAGGAAAACATTGCTGGAGTGGAGCAGGGGTAAAGACCATAGAAAAGAGAGAAAAGCAAACAGAGAGCAGAAAAAACGGAGTGAGCAGCAGAGAACAGAGAGAATAGAAAGAAGCAGAGGAGAGGAGGATCAGCCAGGAGGACTGACAGGAAGTGCATGCAACAGGAAGGCCGGAGCCACTATCATCATCTCTCACAGCACAGGAGCAGGTGAGTATTGTAATATACAAATGTATGCCTGTAACACTACTGAAAATCTGCCCTGTGCTGTGCCATCACTTTGTGTGTGTGTTTCTGTGTCTGTTGCCCCTGTTCTGTGCCATCACTGTGTGTGTGTGTCTGTCTGTCTGTTGCCGCTGTGCCATCACCGTATGTGTGTGTCTGTTGCCCCTGTGCTGTGCCATCACTGTGTGTGTGTGTGTCTGTTGCCCCTGTGCTGTGCCATCACTTTGTGTGTATGTCTGTGTCTGTTGCCCCTGTGCTGTACCATTACGGTGTGTGTGTGTGTGTCTGTTGCCCCTGTACTGTGCCATCACTGTGTGTGTCTGTTGCCCCTGTGCTGTGCCATCACTGTGTGTGTCTGTTGCCCCTATGCTGTGCCATCACTGTGTGTGTGTCTGTCGCCCCTGTGCTGTGCTATCACTGTGTGTGTGTCTGTTGCCTCTGTGCTGTGCTATCACTGTGTGTGTGTCTATTGCCCCTGTGCTGTGCCATCACTATATGTGTGTGTGTGTCGCCCCTGTGCTGTGCCATCATTCTGTGTGTGTCTGTTGCCTCTGTGCTGTGCCATCACTGTGTGTGTGTGTGTGTGTGTGTGTGTCTGTTGCCCCTGTGCTGTGCCATCACTGTGTGTGTCTCTCTGTTGCCCCGTGCTGTACCATCACTCTGTGTGTGTCACCCCAGTGCTGTGCCATCACTCTGTGTGTGTCTGTTGCCCCTGTGCTGTGCCATCACTCTGTGTGTGTATGTGTGTCTCCCCTGTGCCATGCGATCACTGTGTGTGTGTGTGTGTTTGTGTCTGTTTCCCCTCTCCTGTGCCATCACTGTGTGTGTCTATTGCCCATGTGCTCTGCCATCACTCTGTGTGTGTCTGTTACCCCTGTGTTGTGCCATCACTATGTGTGTTTTCCCATGTGCTGTGCCATCAGTGTGTGTGTGTGTGTTTTGTCAATGTGCTGTGCCATCAGTCTGTGTGTGTGTGTGTGTGTGTCTGTTGCCCCTGTGCTGTGCCATTGTTGGGGGAGACCTCCCGGTCTCTCAGGGTCACGGAGGTGGATTTCAAATCAGAACTGCGCAGATGTATATGAATCAGGAAAATGACCACACAGAGAAACGTGTCTCTATTTGGGAGAAGTGAGGGTCTTCTGCCAGTGTATTCAAAAGCATAACATTTTATACAGCTTTTTGGACAGTCCTGTAAAACAACATTCCTTTAAGGCATTCAGGTGTGTCTGGGAAGAGAGGAAAGTCTATTCAAGAATATTGCTTAATCATGAGTCTAACCGGTTTTCCAAGACTGGAAGAAGACATTGAAGAATGTCACTTTACTTATTTATGAGACTGCAAACTCATTACTTAGCCCTAAGCATAGTTGGTTTACGTTTACAATCCTTGCAACATTTCATTCAGGTATATGTAAAAAGCAATACATAAAACATAGAAAATACAGATTAATCTTATTATAATATAATATCATACTGGACAAACGATTCATAGCCTAGGCCTTCACAGTCCCCCCTTAATAAGATTATCTGTCTACTTACTCCGTGAGGGCTACCCAGAGACTACAGTATCCCACAGCTATGGTATATAGGTGCGTGCTAATCACGCCCTCGGGTCTTTCCTAACATCTTCACCTCAGTTCCCACAGAGGGGATCCAAGCCCCGTGGTGCCCTTCTATAACAACCTCCTAAGTTTGACTTTGGGTCGTTGAACTTTGATGGTAAGCATTGTGTCAGTTTTGGAGGGGGCTGCTGTTGTATGTAATACTGAAGGGAAGATTGCCATGGCTATAGCCTCGTTTGTCCCCTTATTACAAATCTTCTTACAGCAAGGCAAAATACAGTAAACAATAATTATAGCAAAAACCAACACTAGAAGGGTTATAATCCCTATCTGAATTAGTATCCCTTTCAGAGAAGTCATCCAACTAAACCAGTCACCCCAAGGATTGGTTACCCCTGAATTTTCTTTCAATTCTTTGGATAGGGAATTTAATTGTTTCAGGGCCTGAGTGACCTTACCATTTGGGCCTGTTTCATCTGGCACATAAGTACAGCAGGCCTCTCCTATCATTGCACAAACACCTCCTTTTTCTGCTAATAACATATCCAAAGCCATCCGGTTCTCGTTGGCCAGCAGAGTAGTCTGACCCAACTGAGTAGCTAACCCAGTTAAGGCGTTCCTGGAGTAATTAACAAATCTCTGTTGATTATAATAGAGATAATTGATCCATGCAACATTCTTATTCACAGTAATAATGGGAAGTAAGGACTCAAATCCTGCTGCTACTTCTTCCCTGGCCTTATACTCATCTGGGACCCCCCTTGGGACTCCAATTACATCAATATATACATGGGGGTCTTCCAATAGGTCATTGTTTGACACAGCTCTACGGGTTCTGGCTCTACCTTGAGTACTTGTTCTTATCTGCTCAAGGGTAACTCCATGATTTACAGGGGCTATCAGGATTGGCATTATCGCCTTCATTAGGGCACATTGTCCTGACCAAGGAAGTTCAAGTCTAGATCTTATCTTGAGGTCAGCACACAACCAAAAAACATCTGCTACAGACTGAGTATGATTTTGAACAAGCATGGTTATATTGGCATCACTAGCTTCGGTTATATTTTGGGAACAATAACCAGGGGGAAAGTACCCATATTTTCTCTGGGCTCTGTTATTCTCTATGGTTATATGGTTATACAAGTGTAATTACCAAGATAAACAGTGATTCCTTGTCCGGGCTGGGGGGCTTTAGTTACAATGGGATATTTATTTTTCCATGGCTGGCATTCATCTCCCCCCTCAGTGGTATTAGAATACAAACTGAGGAAACAATTTAGTACCTCATCTTCAATATGGAGAGGCACTGATCCAAGATGGGGGCGGGCAGAAGCACACACATAGCAATCAGACATATTACTGGACTTTGCAGTATACTGAGTCCATTGAAGCCATATATTTGTGTCTGTGAATCCAGTTTCTACAACAAAGGATTCACTGGTGGATAATTGGACGGCTGCTCCTCCGGGTTCTTCCAAGAGTTTTCCAGGAATTAGGGGGTTGGTTGGAGGCTTTTTAGGTTTTGTGGCTGCGTCCTTGAGTTTACCACTGGGGTTTTTGATCTCCAGTCCTTCGGTTAGCAGGACACAGTTCATGATGAAAATAAGGGCCTTCATCCTTGGGCTGGAACAAGTTTGCAATGGGAAGCGTGGATCCAAGAGTTTCTTCCTTCAAGCTTTACTGATGTGGGAGTCACCAACAGCACTTGGTATGGACCGTCATACAATGGTTCAAGGCAATGTCTCTTGACCAACACTGAGTCTCCTGGCTTCAAACGGTGGCAAATGTCATCTCCTGTTGAGTCTGGGAGAGAGGAAGAAACTATAGCATGTGTGTTAGTTAGTTCTTTAGCAAGATTAACCACAAACTGCACAACCTTATCATTTGATTCTGACAATTCCTGGGGGCTGAACCCTGCAATTGGGGGATTTGACCCAAACAAAATCTCATAAGGGGACAACCTGTGTCTAGCCAATGGTGTCGTTCTCACATGATACAGAGCAACCGGGAGTAGATCCGGCCATCCCTCGGCCGACTCCTGCATCATTTTAGTCAGTTTTCTCTTAAGGGTGCCATTCATTCTTTCCACCTTCGCATTGGATTGAGGATGATATGGAGTATGCAGGGCAACTTGTGATCCAACCATGGTCAATAGTTCTTGATAGACGGTTGCTACAAAGGCAGGTCCTTGGTCGCTTTCAATTACTTCAGGTACTCCATATCTGCATACAACTTCACTGATTAATTTCTTTACTGTTGTTCTGGCTGTCATATTGGTCACTGGGAAGGCTTCAGGCCAACTGGAGAAAACATCCACTACTACTAGGCAGTATTCATATCTCCCACACTTGGGCAACTGGATATGGTCGACTTGGATCCTCTGGAACGGGTACATAGGCTTTGCTAAGTGTTTGGGTGGGACTTCTTCTGTCTTTCCGGTGTTACAAGTTTGACAAACATGGCAGCTCTTATTATAGGCAGCAAGCATGGTAGATATCCCAGGGGCATAGAAGAACTTGCGTATCACTTCTAAGCTCTGGTTTTTCCCTCTGTGGCTGGGACCATGTCCCCAGGCAGCTATGGCAGCATACATTCTTCTAGGAAGGCAGGGTAGACTGTTGACCTTCCAGATGTCACCTTCAAGCTTGGCTCCTTCTTTCTTCCATGTCTGCAGTTCTTCTCTTGTGACTAGTCTTTGTTCTGCCTTGAGCCGATCCATTGGTGTTCTACCAACATTTATGCGGTCTCTGGGATCTTCTGGTTCAGCTAAAGATAGGTCTTGTAGAATCCTCTTCTTTTGTGCTCTGGTCGTAACCATGGCCATATAGCATTCAGATTCTTCCACTTTCATTAAAGCAGCTTCTTTAGCTTTCTTGTCAGCGTAGGCATTTCCTCTGGCAACTTCTGTGGTCTGGGGTCCATGGGCTTGGACCTTCAAGATGGCAACTTGTCTTGGCCTGGACAGGGCAAACATCAGTCTACGGACACATTCTGCATTTTTGACTGGAGTTCCTGCTGCGGTGATGAACCCTCTATTTGCCCATATGACACCAAAATCATGAGCTATGCCGAAAGCATATCGAGAGTCTGTATAAATATTAGCAGTAGCATCCTCAGCATAGGTGCAGGCTTCAGCCAGGGCCACAAGTTCTGCTTCCTGGGCGGACATTCGGGCTGGGAGTGCTGCAACTTTGATCACTGTCACTGAGGTGGTTACAGCATAGCCTGTATGAAAGGTGCCCTTTTCATCAGCAAATCTTGAGCCGTCTGTAAACAGGATGTAGTCTGGATTTTCAACTGGATGTTCAGAGACGTTGTCGGGCGTGACAGTTTCCTTCTCCATCTCCTGGAAGCAATCATGTGGTTCAGCTTCATTTTCCTCACTACTATCCCCCCTTGAAAGTGGAAGAAGCGTGGCTGGATTTAGGGTAGTGCAGCGATGAAGAGATACATTGTCAGGCATCAATAGGGAGCACTGTAGACGAAGATGACGTTGATGTGACAGGTGTTTTGGTTGGGTAAGCTTGAGAATAGCTGCTATATCATGAGGAGCATAGACCTTGGTTTCATGTCCCAGGACAATATCTGCTGTCTTGTCAAGAAGAAGTTGGGTGGCATGCACGGCTCTGAGGCATGTGGGTGAGGCTCGGGCGACAGGATCCAGTTTTGCAGAGTAATAGCCAACCGGGCGTTGTCTGGTGCCATGACGTTGAGTAAGAACACCTGCTGCATGTCCGACGTTTTCAGAGACATATAGATGAAATGGTAATTGGTAATCTGGTAATCCGAGAGCTGGGGCGGAGGCAATCTGATCCTTCAACATCTGGAAAGAAAGTCTCATAGTTTTATACTGGTCAGGGTTGTCACAATGATAGAAAGAAGTACCGCTCTTGAGTCCATCGTAAAGAGGCTGCATTGTTCTTGAAGCATCTGGAATCCACTGTCTGCAGTAAGTGATTAATCCAAGAAACTTCTGGAGATCCGTGAACGTCTGGGGGAACGGTAATCGCTGTATTGTGGTCTTCCTGTCTTCTGTGAGATGTTTGGCACCCTTAGAGATACAGTGGCCAAGAAATATGACCTGAGACTGGCAGAATTGTAATTTAGAGCGTGAAACTCTGCAGTCCAATTCTGCAAGATGCTTGAGGAGCGACACGGAGTGGGAATGGCACAAATCCTGAGTAGGGGCACATAACAACAAGTCATCAACATATTGAAGCAGAGCAATTTCAGGATTTGCCACAATCCAAGGTAACAAACATTGCGTCAAACAACGAGTAAACTGATTGGGGCTATTCTGGGCACCTTGGGGCATAACAGTCCAGACATACTGCATACCCCTGAACGTGAAAGCAAACAGATACTGACAATCTGGGTGCAAAGGAACACTGAAAAAGGTATTTGCTAGATCAATCACAGTAAACCATTCAGAATCACTGGGGATATTTGACAACAAAGTGTGAGGGTTTGGAACAATAGGAGTTTCCAGCTCCGTGGCCGCATTGACTGCTCTAAGGTCCTGTACTAACCGATATTTTTGGGGTTTATCTGGGACCGCTTTCTTTTTAACCGGGTAGAGGGGTGAATTACAAGGGGAGACACACTGTTTAAGAGCCCCACTCTGTAATAAACTGTCAATCTGGTCCTGTAGTCCAGCTTCTTGGGCTGATTTAAGGGGATATTGTGGGACTCTGGGGAGGGGGACTCCTGGCTTTAAATAAACCATAACTGGATCAACCGGGAGTTTGCCCACATCATCCGGTCGTTTTGACCATAGTATGTCAGGGACTGATGAGAGTTCAGGGTATTCAGTTTCAACGTTACAAGGAGCTGAAAGCATTAGTGTGGGTAGTGCCCGTAATAAACAGACTTCTTCACAACCTTCGGGAGAATTTGGTTTATTCAGGGTAAGGGTAATACCTCCTTCCCCATCATAGTTAATGGCGGCTCTCATCTTATTGAGAAGATCTGACCCCAGGAGATTAACCGGACAAGTGTTTGAAAGGACAAACTGATTATATATTTCTGGAAAAGGGCCCACTGGAAGGGGAATTGTGAGGGTATGGGCGGTGGGAGCCCCATCTACCCCTACCAGGGTGAGGATGTCTCCTGAAAGTGGTAGGGCATGGTCTGCAGGGATATCAGAGATTTTGACAATAGAGTTGGCCGCCCCAGTGTCCACCATAAATTTGACCGGGTTCCCTGCTACTTCTAAAATTACAGATGTAGAGTATCCCTGGTTTGCATTGACCATTGCTGTGGACTCTGGTTGACCATGCCTTCATTGGGGATTTCCGGGATGTAGGCGCTGATTTTGGGGGTGTCTCGTGGGACATTGTGGCTGCGGGGTATGACATTCCCGTTGGAAGTGACCGGTCTGACCACAACGCCAGCAGATCAACTGTTGGTTGGCCTGTCGCTGCTGGCCTCTGTTCTGGCGTGGATTTGGTCTATGGTTATACTGGGTCTGGCTGTTTTGAAGGTAGGGCTGTCGGTGTGGATACTGAGCTGGCGGACAATATTTGGGTTGCCACCCAAAATTTGGGTAGGGCTGATTAAGCTATTGAGATTGATGGGGTGGCATGGTCTGGGCCGGTGGGTTCGTGTACACTAAAACCGGGGCATTCCGTTTTGACTTTGGGGCAGGGGCCTGTTTGGCCAGACTTTTTTGGAAACTTTTTACCACCAATATAGCATCTTTTGCTGGAAGGTTCACTATCTCTGGTCTAGTGGTCATAACAGTGTCTCTGAGATCTAACTGGAGACCTTCTATAAATGCATTAGTGAGAAGGGAGGCCTGGGACTTATTAGTGGCCGTGAATCCCAGGTCTTGAAAGACACGCTGCAGTCTAGCATAATATTTTTCTGCAGATTCACCTTTTTCTTGCACTACATCTTTCAAACTGGTGGCCTGATCTGCAAGTTGATCCTGGGCCCACCTTTTAAGCACGGCGCAGTACTGCTGGCCGCTCTGGTATGTAGTATCATCAGTTCCCGTGGGCAACACTAGGTTAGGTTCCATCAATGGCCAGAAGCTGTCTCCCGCCTTAACTTTAGTAAGATTGACTAGATCTTTCTGGGCCGCAGAGTATAGTTGGAAGATTTGGAGCATTTCCCTATAGAAATGCATTGGATTAGTCTCTGGGTCGGGCAGACGATGGACCAATGCTGCTGACTGGGTGGGGTTGAAGGGAACATACTTAGGAGGTGGGGAGGGCTGCTCATCATCTGATTCATGATCGGAATCAAACTCAGAGCGAGCTTCTGATTCTGTTGTAACCGGGAGTTGTTGAGCAGCAGGCAAGAATACAGGGCCCTCACGCTGGGCAGCTGCCACTGCATGATGTGCCGCAAGTTCACCATCCAAAACCAACCTTATTTCTTCAAGGTGTACATTTGAGCTTTTGACTGTGAACATTATACTGTCAACAATAGTCCTCACAGCTCTTTCCACAGGAAACCCAAACAAACCATCAGATATCAAAGGGAAGCAGACACTTCGTCTGAACAAGATAGTCGGACTCAACTCAGAGGCATACACAATTGAACGGTATATACAATCCCTGAGAATATTGTCAGAATTCTGGGGGTGCAAAGGATCAAATCGGGAGACTACAGCATGAATAATATAATCTGCCGGGAGGGCACCTCCTCGAGTTACCCCAATGTGACCAGGCTCAACACGACCATATTGTCCGACATAATCCTCTGATTCTTCCTGAATATTCGGACCACCCTGTAAAACCATTTGCCGGGCCAATCCCTCAACATGATGCAAATTTGAATTAGCTGGGTTAACATACACTCCTGTCTCCTGTGACAACAAATCTCCTGTGCCTATCCTGAACAAAACCTGAGCCCCCGAGGGCGTAGTGAGTATCTGGGCATATCGTGAATTGAAGACCTCTAGACGGGTCCGGGATCGCTCGGAGTAGTGTTCACTATGTGTCCCGGGGGAAGAAGGGGCACCTGGGGGAAGGTATATGGTGGCCGAGGAGGAAGGAGCCGGGGGCGGGGTGCGTGGCGTGAGATTGGCTGGTGGGGGGAGTGACGGCATTACAGTGACGGGAGGGGCCGAGGGCAGAGGTAGGGGCCGCAACTCCTGAGTCTGCTCGACCATCCTCTGTTGTGGGGGGGGGACATAATATCCGCCTTCTGCTGTTAAAACTGGGAATGTAGGAACCTGTTTGTGGCCAGGGTGTGGACGGTGTGCCCCACAACTATAACAAAGGTCTCTCCAACCTGGGTTCTGACAGCCACATTGAAAACATGTCCAACCAGCCGGGTCATATGGGGGCGGTTTTCCGACCGGGACCGACGGATATGTGGGGGCTGGTGTTGGGGTTACTATGGGACGTGGAACAGGGGGAGGGTTTACCGGTGGGGAGGCATGGGGCAGTGACTCTAACTGTGAGGCATGGCCAGCTATGGAGGGCACTACTGGAGATATAGGAGCTGGGATATGGGGTGTCAATGTGGCAGGTTTCATGGGGTCTTGACCTGCTTGGGGCACAGCCATGTCCAATAACAACCCTAAGGTTGACTGGCGTAGCGGGGCAGCAGTAGCAACAAAACACCCCACATGTTCATTTACCCTGCTCTCGGATTTAGGTAACATATAATAAAACACAGCTTCTCCTCCTTCACCTTCTTCTTCTATTTCAACATATCCTTCTGACTGCAACATCTGCGCTACTTTACCAAACACCTGTGCATCCTCCCATAATCCTTTATCTTTCAACTTTCCTTTCTTTCCCTTCAGCGCCGCATTCCATTGTGACGGCTGTAGCCGTCCGCTCCTAGGCAAACCCAACACTTTAAAAATCTCTAAGGCATGGCGCACAACTTTCTTTCCCTCTCTGTCTGTCACTAATTCTATAACATTCTGTGATCCTTCCGGCTTCTCAACTTTCTTCTTTCTCCACCTAAACATTGTTGCTGTCTTGGCGGCAGTTGGATTACACTAATTCAAGACTATATGGTGCACGCTACAGTCCGGCCGGCACTGGGCGTTCCACCCTTACTCTAGCTCCCTCAGCTAAGTAAAAACAAAGGTGTCCCGTGAAAGGAGGAGGACGTACAAAAATGTCACATACAAGAATGTTCCGCCCTCCGGACTTGGTCAGCTGTACCAATTTATTGTCCTAATCCCTATCTTCGATCACGGGTATCCCCCCCGTATCCTCAAACTACGGATCGGGTCAGTCTATCCAGCTATATCCAACTGCTGCCGTCTTACTCCCTACAATCCATCCTCCGGATCCCTTGTGACAATTGAAATCCACACCACAGGGTAGGATTCGAGCTACTGGGCCCCCAGCGGGCATCACCACCGAGTCACTATCGGTTACCTTTAACTCCGATGGGGACACAAGGCCTGTCACCCCCTCCTCTCCAAAAACAACCTTGTCGGCAGTGAATACACAGTATGTAACACTTACCGGGGTTGTAGGTTGATCAGGCCTGTTGGAGCGGAGGGAGGTCCTGGTCCGTGACGTCCAAGGTATCGGGGTGTCCAGGTATCGGGGTGTCCTTATGGGGGCCCCACGATTTGGGCGCCAAACTGTTGGGGGAGACCTCCCGGTCTCTCAGGGTCACGGAGGTGGATTTCAAATCAGAACTGCGCAGATGTATATGAATCAGGAAAATGACCACACAGAGAAACGTGTCTCTATTTGGGAGAAGTGAGGGTCTTCTGCCAGTGTATTCAAAAGCATAACATTTTATACAGCTTTTTGGACAGTCCTGTAAAACAACATTCCTTTAAAGCATTCAGGTGTGTCTGGGAAGAGAGGAAAGTCTATTCAAGAATATTGCTTAATCATGAGTCTAACCGGTTTTCCAAGACTGGAAGAAGACATTGAAGAATGTCACTTTACTTATTTATGAGACTGCAAACTCATTACTTAGCCCTAAGCATAGTTGGTTTACGTTTACAATCCTTGCAACATTTCATTCAGGTATATGTAAAAAGCAATACATAAAACATAGAAAATACAGATTCATCTTATTATAATATAATATCATACTGGACAAACGATTCATAGCCTAGGCCTTCACAGTCCCCCCACTGTGTGTGTTTTGCCCATGTGCTGTGCCATCACTCTGTGTGTGTCGCCCCTGTGCTGTGCCATCACTGTGTGTGTCGCCCCTGTGCTGTGCCATCATTGTGTGTGTGTCCTTTGCCCCTGTGCTGTGCCATCACTGTGTGTGTGTGTGTGTGTGTCTGTTGCCCCTGTGCTGTGCCATCACTGTGTGTGTGTCTGTTGCCCCTTTGCTGTGCCATCACTGTGTGTGTGTCTGTTGCCCCGTGCTGTGCCATCACTCTGTTTGTCTGTTTCCCCTGTGCTGTGCCATCACTGTGTGTGTGTGTGTGTAGCCCCTGTGCTGTGCCATCACTGTGTGTGTCTGTTGCAACTGTGCTGTGCCATCACTGTGTGTGTCTGTTGCCCCTGTGCTGTGCCATCACTGGATGTGTGTGTTTTGCCCATGTGCTCTGCCATCAGTGTGTGTGTGTGTGTGTGTAAGTGTTTGTGTGTCTGTTGCCCTTGTGCTGTGTCATCACTCTGTGTGTGTGTCTGTTGCCCCTGTGCTGTGCCATCACTGTCTGTATGTGTCTGTTACCCCTGTGCTGTACCATCACTGTGTGTGTGTGCGTGTGTGCGTGCGTGCGTGCTTGCGTGCGTCTGTTGCCCCTGTGCTGTGCCATCAGTCTGTGTGTGTGTGTCTTTTGACCCTGTGCTGTGCCATCATTCTTTGTGTGTGTCTGTTGCCCCCGTGCTGTGCCATCAGTGTGTGTGTGTTGCCCATGAGCTGTGCCATCAGTGTGTTTGTGTTGCCCATGTGCTGTGCCATCAGTGTGTGTGTGTGTATTTTTGCCCATGTGCTATGCTATCTGTGTCTGTGTGTGTTTTGTCTCTTGCCCCTGTGCTGTGCCATCACTGTGTGTGTTTTGCCCATGTGCTGTGCCATCAGTGTGTGTTTTGCCCATGTGCTGTGCCAACAGTGTGTGTGTGTGTGTGTGTGTGTGTGTGTTTTATCAGTGTGTATGTGTGTGTGTTTTGCCCATGTGCTGTGCCATCACTCGGTGTGTGTGTGTGTGTGTATGTGTGTCACCCCTGTGCTGTTCCATCACTGTGTGTGTGTGTCTGTTGCCCCTGTGCTGTGCCATCACTGTGTGTGTGTGTCTGTTGCTACTGTGCTGCTGCCCCTGTGCTGTGCCATCACTGTGTGTGTGTCTGTTGCCCCTGTACTGTGCCATCAGTGTGTGAGTGTGTGTGTGTGTGTGTTTTGCCCATGTGCTGTGCAATCAGTGTGTGTGTGTGTGTGTGTTTTGCCCATGTGCTGTGACATCAGTGTGTGTGTGTTTTTCGCATGTGCTGTGCCATCAGTGTGCGTGTTTTGTGTGTGTGTGTGTGTTTTGTGTGTGTGTTTTGCCCATGTGCTGTGCCATCAGTCTGTGTGTTTTGCCCATGTGCTGTGCCATCTGTGTGTGTGTGTTATCCCTGTACTTTGCAGAGTTTTACTATAGATCTTATGGCTATGAATAGGGTCATAATCGTTACCATTATTTGGGGGAGACAGATGAGAAAATGTATATTGTGTGTGGTGAGGGGCACGAAGAAGGACATCCCTACTTTAGGCCAAGTTCACATATTGCAGATTATTTGGGGATTTGCAGTGTGAACCCATTGGTCTTGGTGCAGTGGACTTTGCTGAGTAACAGGACAGTGGTTATATTCAGACTCTATGTGGTGATATTTCGTCATGGAGTGGTGGCATTATTTTGCAATATTTTATTGGCCTTGGTATGGTGGGTGTTGTTCAGTAACACTATGTAGCAGTATGTGTTATTTCTGACTATAAGCCGCCCCCTATAACATGTATGATGATTATTATGCCAAAATGGCCCTGTCAGGAAGATGAAAACCATGCTCTCAGGTAAAGTAGTTAATTATCATTATTTACTATTTTCATAGTTTATGTTTTACATCATATATATTTTTTCAGTTTCATTCACCATCTTATCGCATGTGTTAATTGCTGTATATTTTCATTATCCTTATGCTATTTTTTTATCATTATGTTTTTATATTATTCAGTATATTTCATCATCTATTTTTTTCACCCAATTCATCCTCACTCCAATATATCATATCACTTTTTATGTATATTATTCATTGGCATTTTATTTATTTTATTCTTTATGTACACCTCTTTATTGTTTGCTCTTTATTTGCAACTAGCTGTAGTACCCGGGCGTTCCCCGGGACAGTAATTGTCTCATTGTCTGTCTCCCAGTCTCTGTCTGTTTGTGTCTGTCTCTGTCTGTCAGTCTCTGTTTGTCTGTCTGTCTCTGTCTGTCTGTCTGTCTCTATGTGTCTGTCTCTGTGTGTTTGTCTCTGTCTGTCTGTCTCTGTCTGTCTCTGTGTGTCTGTCTCTGTCTCTCTTTTCATGTCTGTCTCTTTCTGTCTCTTTCCATGTCTGTCTCTTTCTCTCTGTCTCTGTCTGTGTGTCTGTCTCTATCCATGTGTGTCTCTGTCTCTATGTCTGTCTGTCTGTGTCTATCTCTCTGTCTGTCTCTGTATCAGTCTCTGTCTGTCTCTATCTCTGTCTCTCTCTATCTCTGTGTCTGTCTCTCTCTAGATCTGTGTCTGCCTGTCTGTCTCTTTCCCAGTCTGTCTCTATCCCCAAATAAAGAAATAACGTTTGGAACACCATTCTAAGTCTGAACTGGGTGCAAAAACCTAAAAAAAAAATCACTATATGGAGAGAAGGTATGCACACCAGTGACTATGCAAGGGGAATACATGTAATAGCAGAAACTGCTGTGTGAATACTGGCCTATTACATGTATTGATCAATTCAATAGCTAAATTTCTCTTTATTCATATTTCATGGCAGTAATGCAGATTCCACTCTTATTTTTTGAGTTTTACATGTAGCTATTGTATTTTTCAGGCCAGTATTCACACAGCAGTTTCTGCTATTACATGTATTCCCCTTGCATAGTCACTGGTGTGCATACCTTCTCTTCATATAGTGATTTCTTTTAGGTTTTTGCACCCAGTTCAGACTTAGAATGGTGTTCCAAACGTTATTTCTTTATTTGTTAGTAGTCTTTCGTTTGTGAACCCGACCCCACCCATACCTTGCCGGTCCACATTATACATATATATTTTTTCAACAAACCATTATTAAATCAAACAATGGGAACAAGAGATTCATGCGAAAAATATTTTTAATAAGATTTTAATGATACAAAGTAAACAAACATCACAAACAGAAACACTTCCTTGAGGGACTGAAATGCATGCCAGACAATATTTTCAATATATTTTTTATATAGCTGCAAGGTATCAATCGGTATTACCTAATCATACAGACCCCTGACAATTATATTTAAATATATATACCATACAGTGGAAAAAAAAACAAAAAGCAAAAAAAACCACCTCAAAAATATCCGGGATCTGCATGATCTTGGACAATGTTGAATATAGGAGCCTAGGTATAATAAATACTGAAGATAGGATCACAATTTATTCAAAAATTATTTACTGCAGCTTACCACCGGCGGGGTTTGTTTTTTTTTTTGTTTAATGTGACCGGTACCACGTCAAACACATTTTTTTCTCTTTTTTCAACAAATGCATTATATTGAATTAAATATCACAATGTTCCATTAATGCAAATGGTCCTAGGTGGAAAGCGCACATAAATGCATATATATATGGGGCCAGCAAATATTGACCCAATTGTGATATGTTGCAAAAAGCAATACAAAGTCAAGGTCCTGTGCGTTTAACACTGGCCATGCATTAGGAACACCACTTATAAACAAATAGTAAGCTGCAGAAATAGTCTAAGGGTACCTTCACACTTTAGCGATGCAGCAGCGATCCGACCAGCGATCTGACCTGGTCAGGATCGCTGCTACATCGCTACATGGTCGCTGGTGAGCTGTCAAACAGGCAGATCTCACCAGCGACCAGTGACCAGCCCCCAGCCAGCAGCGTCGTGCAAGCGACGCTGCGCTTGCACGGAGCTGGCGTCTGGAAGCTGCGGACACTGGTAACTAAGGTAAACATCGGGTTTGGTTACCCGATGTTTACCTTAGTTACCAGCTCACACCGCTTAACTTAGCGTGTGCAGGGAGCAGGAGCCGGCACTGGCAGCGTGAGAGCTGCGGAGGCTGGTAACGAAGGTAAATATCAGATAACCACCTTGGTTACCCGATGTTTACCTTAGTTACAGCTTACCGCAGGCTGTCAGACGCCGGCTCCTGCTCCCTTCACATTCAGGATTGTTGCTCTCTCGCTGTCACACACAGCGATGTGTGCTTATCAGCGGGAGAGCAACAATAAAAAAACGAACCAGCACTGTGTGTAACGAGCAGCGATCTCACAGCAGGGGCCAGATCGCTGCTCAGTGTCACACACAGCGAGATAGCTAATGAGGTCACAAAAAACGTGACTCAGCAGCGATCTCAGTAGCGATCTCGCTGTGTGTGAAATACCCCTTAGTGTCAGGAGTTCATAATAAATCGGTTTATAATAAACCAGTTTAACCGCTAATACCTGAAGCAGTTGAAGTGATCATTCAAAAGAACGTTGGCAGCATACACATCCCTCCACCTCGACAGCCGTTTCGCCTCTGGGCTTCTTCCAGGAGACGTGGAAGAATATATGCATATATATATATATATATATATATATATATATATATATATATATATATATATATACATATATATATATGCATTTATGTGCGCTTTCCACCTAGGACCATTTGCATTAATGGAACATTGTGATATTTAATTCAATATAATGCATTTGTTGAAAAAAGAGAAAAAAATGTGTTTAACGTGGTACCGGTCACATTAAACAAAAAAACCCCGCCTGTGCTAAGCTGCAGTAAATAATTTTTGAATAAATTGTGATCCTATCTTTAGTATTTATTATACCTAGGCTCCTATATTCAACATTGTCCAAGATCATGCAGATTCCGGATATTTTTGAGGGGGTTTTTTTTCCCACTGTATGGTATATATATTTAAATATAATTGTCAGGGGTCTGTATGATTAGGTAATACCGATTGATACCTTGTAGCTATATAAAAAATATATTGAAAATATTGTCTGGCATGCATTTCAGTTCCTCAAGGAAGTGTTTCTGTTTGTGATGTTTGTTTACTTTGTATCATTAAAATCTTATTAAAAATATTTTTCGCATGAATCTCTTGTTCCCATTGTTTGATTTAATAATGGTTTGTTTAAAATTTTTTATGATGAAGTGTCATGCATGTAAGCTATTTTGGACTTATGTAATATTATACATATATAGCCTGGGTCTCAGCTTCCCATACATGGTAAGTTTTTTAACTGCATGAGAGGACACACATTAGCTAGGGACCCCAAAAATAAGAGAATACCAAGAAGAGGTTCTGTTGCATTGATCAATTCAATAGCTAAATTTCTCTTTATTTATATTTCATGGCAGTAATGCAGATTCTACTCTCATTTTTTCATTTTTACATTTAGCTATTGTATTTATAAGGCCAGTATTCACACAGCAGTTTCTGCTATTACATGTATTACCCTTGCATAGTCACTGGTGTGCATACCTTCTCTCCATATAATGTCTCTATCCCCGTCTGTCTCTTTCCCCGTCTGTCTCGTTCCAGGTCTGTCTCTTTCCACGTCTGTCTGTTTCCAGGTCTGTCTGTTTCCAGGTCTGTCTCTTTCCTCGTCTCTCTCTTTCCCTGTCTTTTTCCTTGTCTCCGTCTCTTTCCCTGTTTTTGTCTCTTTCCCGGTTTTTGTCTATTTCCCTGTCTGTCTCTTTCCCTGTCTCTGTCTCTTTCCCTGTCTCTGTCTCTTTCCCTGTCTCTGTCTCTTTCCCTGTCTCTTTCCCTGTCTCTGTCTCTTTCCCTGTCTCTTTCCCTGTCTCTGTCTCTTTCTCTGTCTGTCTGTGTCTGTCTGTCTCTGTCTGTCTGTCTCTGTCTCTTTGACTGTCTGTCTCTCTCTCTGTCTCTGTCCCTGTCTGCCTCTTACTCTGTCTGTGCCTATGTCTGTCTGTCTCTCTCTGTTTCTCTACCGATATCATATTACCTCACACATAAGCTTGTTATACTATGCATGTCTTTCGTTTCTATAGCAACCACTCACAGCTGCTATTAATAACCTATAGCTTGTAGCTCCATTGTCTTGGAGGCAGGTTTGTTGGAGAGTAACTGTAAAGCGTGGGGTTAAATTTTCCCATCAAACAATTGTCTATGACGCTCCCTGAGTCACCTGGAGTGTCTGTGTAAAATTTCTTGATAGTAAATGCCACGGTGCAGATTCCTTTAGCGGACACACACACACACACACACACACACACACCAACACACACACACACACCTTTATATATTAAATTATATAAGGGATTTTATACAAAAAATCCACAAAGAACCAGCGCTAAATGGGTTTTTTTATATATAATTTTATTAAAGAAAATATTGCTATCCTTGTTCCAAGGTAGGCTTGGAACAAGGATAGCAATATTTTCTTTAATAAAATTATATATAAAAAAACCCATTTAGCGCTGGTTCTTTGTGGATTTTTTGTATAAAATCCCTTATATAATTTATTAAAACCTGGCTAAGTAAAGGGGTGTCTTTGCCAATAGAACCAAGCTGCAAGAATATAGCAGGTTTTTTTCAGGGTTAAGCGCTGCCATTTGCCTGCAGGCACTTTAGAATATACCTTTATATATTAGATTTTTCCCCATGTACACTTTCTGCCTAATTTTCCTTCCCTTTCTTCCTCTGAATGTATATATTGCCCTTTTTGGACCTTACCCTAACACTATCTTTCTGCTACTATGTCCCAGCACGTCTCCCTTCACAGCAGGGTGCACTCCTGCTGTCGGCTCCTACACTAGTTGACACGGCGATGCATCTATTCTCCTCGCATTTCCCTGCCCTGTCGTCCAGTGGAGATGAAGTCTGATGCCATTAACATCTGCTGTGATTTCCAGTATAAATATACAGCACATATGCCCTACCATCACCGCCTGGACAAAGCATGATGCAAAATTAGTGTCTGGGTGCCTCTTAACCCTGTCATGGAAGGTTTTGCTTAACAATTACCCATCATTGTTTTGGCAATTACTTATTTTTTGTAGTCATATTTATGTTACTGTCCACTATGTAGGAAAACACAGGGCTGGCTCGAGGTTTTTGTGGGCCCCGGGCGCAAGAATCTCAGTGGGCCCTATCTACACGCAGACACACACATACACAGATATGTACACATACAGTCATCTGTATGTGTACATATTTAAAGAAAAATTCACAAAAATACATATAAACAGACATCAATTTATTGACAGTCATATAAACTGACATACATATACACACATCATACATACACAAATCATACATACACAAATCATACATACAGACACATACGCATTAGAGATATTTTTAACATGGGGAAGCCTGCAGCAGCCTCACTTACCTCCCCCGCTTGTTGCCCATCCAGTTCCTCCTGGGCATGTGGCTGTGCCGCGCTTATTGGTGGCCATGACTAACAGACATGGCCATGCATGGTGCACGCTGACACTGCTGTATATATGTGAAGCCCCACAGGTGTTGTGTCGGTGCATTACCTTCAGGGACTCCACTCGGCTGGATCTGGTCACAGGTAGGAGATCTTCTTCTTGTCGTGACGCCACTCTCAGTATTGCGGCCAGTAGGGACCGCCACTGCAGGTTGAGGGTCGCCTGGGGCTGATGGTGAGTGCAGTTAGTTGGAATAGCCTCCTGAGAGTGAGGCAAGCCCCAGGGCCCGGTGTAGGTGCGTAGTACCACAAGGCGCAGAATAACTCCACACAGGCAGAATGTCTTTCAGGGTTTTTACTCACTTCAGGTGGCAGGGTGAGTAACCCGGGCGTAGCTGGGATGAACCAGGCGGGAACCAGGTGTCCTTCAGGCTGACTTGTGAGGGTGACTACTAACTCGCCTTCCTTAGCCCTTTTTGGTTTGGGGTGACCCCGACTTTTAGTCCCTATGGGGGTCACCCAGGGAAGTTGCTGAAGCCTCACTCCCCTTCGTTTGCCGTGTGCTTGTTGCCTGGGCCAGATCACTCCAGCTTCTTGCCTCCTGTGAGCTATGGGCCCTAACTGTGGCTACGTGGCTGCGGCTTTTGTGGTGTTGTGGCGTGGGCTTTGAGAGCCCCACACCGGCAGGTTTAGCAAAAGAAAGCTGGATCTATCTCCGCTCCGGGATCTGCCGCCCGTTTGGGCCTGGTACTCTCTAGCAGTCTCCTTACTTCCCACTCCGTGCCCTTTCTTTAGCTGAAGATGGATTTCGGGTAGCACTCCTAGTTGACCGTTCTCCCCCGTCAGTAGCCACTGCGCGGGCGCTGTTAGACAGCAACAGCCCCACAGGTCTGCTCCTCACTGAGCCCTATGGAGTTCTGCTCTAACTGACTCACTGCCCCTCCTCTCCTGTTCTTGCCTACGCCACCTAGCAACCAGACTCTCCTACCACACCCCTTGAGAGGAGATGGAGGCTTTTGGCCCCCTCCACTATTCCAGTGAAGGTCAAGGCTTTTCCCCCTCCTGGGATCCCCAGGGGTCCTCTCATGGGTACATGTGTGAGACCTGATCACTATGCGCCTGTGTTCCACACCCCGGTCAGCCTTCTGGATTACCTGTATTGTACTGTCCCCAGCATGGGTGCAGTACTCAGTGGTGCCTGACCAGGTCAGGGGCGCCACATTCCCCCTTAGTTATCACCAGCACGTCCTCGGGCTGCAAGACAACATTTTAAAAATGCATAAAACATTAAAACATGTAAAACATTTTTAAAAGCACCAGGTACCATACATCACCACCCTCCACCCACAAGTCCGTTAACCCACCCAAAAACCCTCTCAGGAGGCAGGTCACCGGTTTCTTTTGGTAACCAGGTCTGGGCCATCCACTTCCCCAGACCTTTCCTCCAATCTTCCTCTCCCGTTGGCCGCGACTTCAGCCACTTCTGGCAGGATGTAGAGGCGGCTTTCATGGGCTGGTGGTTTCAGGGTATACCTGGCCTGGTGGATCCGCGCCCTCAGCCTCTTCTGGCAGGATGCAGAGGCGGCCTCCACAGTTGGTGCTGACCAGGTACCCTCTTTGTGGTGGAGAGCCAGGCCCCATAAACAGGCATGCTCTCTGGTCGCAGGCGAGCCAAGGCCCTATATACGGACGGACTCCGCCTGGTTGCAGACGAGCCAAGCCCCTAAACAGGCTGGCCCTGGTGGTGGTGCCACTGGTGTAACTATTTACACTGCGAGAGTTTGTGGCTATAGCCAGTTCATAGCCTTAAGGTTTATGGTT
Source organism: Anomaloglossus baeobatrachus (assembly GCF_048569485.1). Classification (NCBI taxonomy): domain Eukaryota; kingdom Metazoa; phylum Chordata; class Amphibia; order Anura; family Aromobatidae; genus Anomaloglossus; species Anomaloglossus baeobatrachus. The sequence goes on from NC_134359.1 coordinate 178,363,314, forward strand.
TTCTCACAATAGTTTTTGTGGGCACATGCTTAAACGTAAACGTTGCAAAACAAACTTTTCAAACTGGTCAAAACTTGCTGTACTTTACTTAAACTTAGGCAGATTCCTCTTCACCAGGGCTTGGGCCTGTAGGGCTGCGGCACCTGTTGGTTTCTTGACCTTTTTCTTCATCTGTGGTTATCTCTTCATTAGGTCTTTGGTCTTTTCTTTCTTGATCTTCATCTGTTTCCTTTGCTGCATCTGTTTCTTTATCTCTGTCTTTTCTTTCTTCTTTGGGACATGGTGCTACATCTAAGGCATACCAGCCTCTTTCTCCTTGGTGCATGGTGAACTGCACTGTGTCTCCCATCTTTAAGTTTCTGCCAGGGTGTCCTCTGGGCAAGTGGGCTCTCACATCCCTCCTATTAACGAAAATGCCCTCTTTCATACCCGGTGCCACAATAAAGCCGTATCCGCTTTTCAAGTTAAAGTCTTCCACAACTCCTCTACAAAGGGGTCCTCTGACCTGTGCTTGGGCTCTTCTCAGGAACCTTTTTTCTTGTAGGTCTCTGGCCGTGACTTCCCTCTGCTCTGGGGATGGCGGTGCAGGGGACAGCGTTGTTCTGTTGCGACGCCTTGTCTTGCGGCCTGAACTCTGCGTGGTACAGCTTGCAAGCTCCCAGGTGAGACTTTTAGGCAGATCTTCGTCAGCGGACGGTGTCAGGTCTTCCTCATCCCAACGGGAATAGGGCAACATCTCCGGCTCTGAGTATAGATCCACTGCTGGTGGCTCCAGAGTCAGCTCCTCAGCTTCCTGGCCTCCTCTCCCCCTTAGTTCTTCGCTGCACTCTGGTTGTGGCAGCGCTGGGGATGAGTGTTCCTCAGCTGGTCCAGGCGGTGGACTCTTCGGCGTGGTCGCTGCAGGGGTTGCCTTAGGGGTGTGCGGAGGGAGCATGTATCTGTCCACCATCTCCTGTGGGAACTTGGCCTCCAGGTCAGCCTTCAGCTGCCAGTATGCGGAGTCTTCACCTATCAGGGATTTCCTAGTAGGGACTTCCTCAGACCGGGGAGCGGTATCTGCTCTGGCCTTGCAGGCCGGGGAAAATGATGATGCAATCTTTCCTTGGCGGGCCGCGCCCGGCATGGCGGCGGCCTGGTCTTGGCGGGCCGCGCCTGGCATGGCGGCGGCCTGGATCAGCGTCGCTGTTGCAGGGGGCTCTGTGCAGGCTGGGCTGGACGTCGCTGCAGCAGTCTGGGCTTGGCGGGCCGCACCTGGCGGGGCTGCGGCCTGGTTCAGCACCTCACTTGCGGCGCGGACGAGCGTTGCTGCGGCGGTGGGGTCTCGGCGGGCCGGGCCTAGCAGGGCGGCGGCCTGGGTCAGCGTTACGCCTGCGGCGCGGATGAGGGTCGCGGTGGCAGCCGGTTCTTTGCGGGCCGAGCAGGGCATCGCTGCGGCGGGCTGGGCTTGGCGGGCCGCACCTGGCATGGCTGCGGCCTGGCTCAGCGTCGCCACACCGGGCGCCTCTTCAGGGACCGCGGGCGTGGCAGCAGGGGTCGGGGCATCCGGGCCGGCAGGGGCAACACTGGACTCACCCATCGGTAGCAGCATCGGGGTCTGAGTCGTCACCGCCCGGTCTGGCACTCGGTGCGCGGCTCTCTCCTCGTAGGCCTGAACCGCCGCGGTCATCCATAGAAACTCCTCGCGTCCCTCTCTGATCAGCCTTCCGACCCTGGCTTTCAGTTGATCGCAGAACTCGGCGAGCTCCCGACACCACCAGGCAGCGGAGCCTGGCTCTGGGTCTCTGCACTCAGACGCCATTTTCTCTAGCAAGCTGCTGGCTTCTCTCCTGCTCCGCCGTCTCTGGACGCTTCCGCTCTCTTCACAAGCGAGGTCAGAACTCTGCAGGGGATCTCTGGGTAGCCACACCTCTTCGTGGGCGGTAACTTCTTCCAGCGCGGGCTGCTGTTGTTTTTCAGCGCGCTTTTCATGGTGGCAATATGGCGGCGCTTCCAATTTTTCAAGCGGACCGCCCAGGCACATGGTCACCTGTCTGAACAGGTCTAGTCCTTATCCTGTTCGTGACGCCAGATGTGAAGCCCCACAGGTGTTGTGTCGGTGCATTACCTTCAGGGACTCCACTCGGCTGGATCTGGTCACAGGTAGGAGATCTTCTTCTTGTCGTGACGCCACTCTCAGTATTGCGGCCAGTAGGGACCGCCACTGCAGGTTGAGGGTCGCCTGGGGCTGATGGTGAGTGCAGTTAGTTGGAATAGCCTCCTGAGAGTGAGGCAAGCCCCAGGGCCCGGTGTAGGTGCGTAGTACCACAAGGCGCAGAATAACTCCACACAGGCAGAATGTCTTTCAGGGTTTTTACTCACTTCAGGTGGCAGGGTGAGTAACCCGGGCGTAGCTGGGATGAACCAGGCGGGAACCAGGTGTCCTTCAGGCTGACTTGTGAGGGTGACTACTAACTCGCCTTCCTTAGCCCTTTTTGGTTTGGGGTGACCCCGACTTTTAGTCCCTATGGGGGTCACCCAGGGAAGTTGCTGAAGCCTCACTCCCCTTCGTTTGCCGTGTGCTTGTTGCCTGGGCCAGATCACTCCAGCTTCTTGCCTCCTGTGAGCTATGGGCCCTAACTGTGGCTACGTGGCTGCGGCTTTTGTGGTGTTGTGGCGTGGGCTTTGAGAGCCCCACACCGGCAGGTTTAGCAAAAGAAAGCTGGATCTATCTCCGCTCCGGGATCTGCCGCCCGTTTGGGCCTGGTACTCTCTAGCAGTCTCCTTACTTCCCACTCCGTGCCCTTTCTTTAGCTGAAGATGGATTTCGGGTAGCACTCCTAGTTGACCGTTCTCCCCCGTCAGTAGCCACTGCGCGGGCGCTGTTAGACAGCAACAGCCCCACAGGTCTGCTCCTCACTGAGCCCTATGGAGTTCTGCTCTAACTGACTCACTGCCCCTCCTCTCCTGTTCTTGCCTACGCCACCTAGCAACCAGACTCTCCTACCACACCCCTTGAGAGGAGATGGAGGCTTTTGGCCCCCTCCACTATTCCAGTGAAGGTCAAGGCTTTTCCCCCTCCTGGGATCCCCAGGGGTCCTCTCATGGGTACATGTGTGAGACCTGATCACTATGCGCCTGTGTTCCACACCCCGGTCAGCCTTCTGGATTACCTGTATTGTACTGTCCCCAGCATGGGTGCAGTACTCAGTGGTGCCTGACCAGGTCAGGGGCGCCACATATACATTACAGGAGATGCTGGGGTACACAGCAATAGGGGGACATAAAGCTCTAGAGGGGGGACATAAAGCTCTAGAGGGGGACATAAAGCTCTAGAGGGGGACATGAAGCTCTGGGGGTATACAGCACTGTGGTGGGAGGGACATATAGCTTGGGGGGTATAAAGCACTGAGGTGGGGGGACATACAGCTCTGGGGGGTATAGAGCACTGGAGTGGAGGGACATACCGCTCTGGGGGTAGACCACACTGGGGTGGGGGGACATACATCTCTCGGGGGTATACAGCACTGGGCTGGGAGCAAATATAGCTCTAGAAGGTGGGTATACAGCACTGGGGTGGGGGGACATATAGCTCTAGAGGGGCGTATAGAGCACTGGAGTGGGAGGACAAACAGTTCTGGGGGGTATACAGCACTGGGGTGTGGGGACACACAGCTCTGTGGGGTATACCACACTGGGGTGGGGGGAAATACAGCTCTTGGGATAATACAGCACTGAGGTGAGGAGACATACAGTTCTGGGGGGTATAGAGCAGTGGGGTGGTAGGACATACAGCACTGGGGTGGGGGGACATATAGCTCTAGGGGGGTATATACAGCACTGGGGTGGGGGGGATATATAGCTCTAGAGCATTGGAGTGGGAGGACAAACAGCTCTGGGGTGGGGGGGGCCATACAGTTGTGGGGTGTATACAGTACTGTGGTGGGGAAAATGCAGTTGTGGGGTGTCTACACCATTGTGGTGGGGGGGAGACAATTTTGGGGGGAAACAGCACTGGGGTGAGGGATAGGCAGTTCTTTGGGTATACAGCACTGTGGTGGGGGGGCAGACAGTTCTAGGGGTACACAGCACTATGGTGGGGGCAGACAGTTCTGGGGGTATACAGTACTGCGGTGAGGAGACACAGTTCTTGGGGGTATACAGCACTAGGGTCAGGGGACAGTCAGCTCTGGGTAGGTATACAGCACTGGGGTCAGGGGAAATACAGCACTGGGGTGGGGGATATATAGCTCTAGAGCATTGGAGTGGGAGGACAAACATCTCTGGGGTGGGGGGGGAATACAGTTGTGGGGTGTATACAGAACTGTGGTGGGGAAAAATGCAGTTCTGGGGTGTCTATGTGGCACCCTGGACTAGCCAGGTTGTCACAGGTACTACAACACGCACCCCCACCCTGAGACAGGCACATCAGCCAGACACAAAATCCTTGTTGCCTCCCTCCAGGGGTTGATGTCCACACCAGGTGGGATGGAGCCAGACGGTTGGCCCCACCCACTGAGGAGTTCACAGTCCTGGAGGCGGGAAAAGGAAGGGAGTAGAGAGAACAGTTAGGGAAGTGAAGGAGTGAAGGAGCAAACTGACTGTGTCTGGGTGCGTGGCCCAGGCACATACAGCAAGGTTGGCAGACGGTGGTGGCCATCTGCAGGAGAGGCAGATCAACGCGGAATCGTAGGACCGGGGTCGGGCGGTGGCCCGCCGGTACCGAACCAGGGAGCGAAGTGAAGCCAGCACACACAGGCAGGGCCTACGGACCCCGACCAGGCTTGGAGCCGCCATTAGAGGTCAAATCCGTCAGTGACCGGAACCCCAGGGGTTTCCTAACAGCCAAGACCCGATTGAAGGCAACCGTCCAACCAGCAAAAGGAAGTACAGCTACCGCCACAGCTAGAGTTCCAAGGGCCAGAGCCTGCAGGCAAAAGGGCTCCTCCGGCACATATACACGCTGGGGAGCGGGTTACCGGTGGGAATCCATCGGGAACGAACATACACACAGGTGCAGGGAAAGGCAGCCGCCACCAACCGTCCGGGAGAAACTACAGCAGCCGGCTGCGGGACCCGTCCATCCAGCCGTTTGGTTTACCAGAGACTTTGCGTACATTTGTGGCTGAGTGAGTACTACCGTGCCATCCGGCACTGCGCTGCGCAGTCCAAGCTACCCTGCACCTTCCCGACCCTGCCTCCCCGTCACCTCACCGGGCCCCGGGACCACCAAACCCCTACCCACGGAGGGGGAGAACAACATCCCAGCTGCTCCCTGCCATCGTTCCCGGGATCCCCGTTACCAGCAGCGGTGGTGCCCAACCTCACCACAACCCATGGGTGGCATCACGGACCAAATCCCCAAACCAAACTACACCCTTTCACTCACGGTCGATGAGCGCCGCTCGAGTCTCCGGATCCGGCCCACCGCTCGAGCCACCGAGCAGCCATCGCAGCAGCGCCGGACCCGAGCGTTAGCGAGCGCAGCGGCGGCGCCCTCCCCGCCCGCGACAACTTGGCGTCACGAACAGGATCTTACCGTTCTGCCGGCTGGTTGAAGTGCGCCTTGTGTCCCGCCGGCGGTGTCTGGCCGAAAAATTTCAGAATCCGCCATCTTGGGCGCGAAGATTTTCCCGCTCGAGTGTCTTCTCGAGCAGTGGAGGCGCGAAAGCCGAAGCCCCGCCCCTGAAGAGGAGGTGCTGAGAAAAGACCAAGGAGGGACGGGTGAAGAATAGCGGCATGTAACTAGCGCTCCGGAGTGCAGGGACGCCAGGACTCTGCCGAAACACGTTCCTGGACGCCAACGTGGAAGGATGTGTCGGAAGATCCAGGCCCAGGCTGATTCCCTGATGGAGCGGTGGATAGTAGAAGTGGAGGAAATCGACTGCGGCTGTGCGAGCACGCGAAGTGGAAGCAACCTTGGAGGAGCGGGTAAGCGACTCACGCCCCTATGTCCCCCAGGGACCGGCCGCTGTGGCTGAGGGACCCGGTCTGCCCCTGCCCTCTATATCGCCTCCCCCGCCGCCCGTACCGGTTGCCGCTGCTCCCCTGCTCGGTCCGCTGTCACCAACACCGGCAGCGGAGTCCATTCTACCAGCCTGCAAAGACCCGCCTGCAGAAGACGTGAGCAGTCAGCCCGTCATCGCTCCGACACCTGTACCAGCCCCACGTCACGCCTGCATCCAGAAAGTACCTCATCTCGACTTGGACGCACCAGCGATCCCAGAGGAAGCCGCGCTCCAGATGACAACGGCTCCTGCAGTCCGCCCGGCCGCAACAGAGGCGATCCGACACCAGCACCGCAAGCCACGCTGACCGCTTCCAGACACCCGGCCTCGGATGAGGCACCGCGGGGACGTAGCTGCCAAGCAGCAGAGCAGGCCACGTCACAGCGGGGCCCCTTACTACTGGAGGTGCCGGTCGTAGCCGGCACGGAGGGACTCCGGCTGGGCCCGTCCCCCACACCGGCTGACCAGGAGCGGCGGCCATGGCAGCTGTGCCCTAAGACTGCTGCTTGGAAAAAAAAAAAAAGGATGCGGCAGCGGTTCTCCGTTGCACCGTTGTCCCCGTTGGGACCACCAGTATCGTTACCCTGTTAAATGACTGATAAGACTAATCAAAGCAAAGTTTAACCTGATTGACACTGTGATTGATCCGGCCGTTGCCGTCAGGTTGTCCCCGTGGGGACCCTTTGCTACCATTGCATGAGGAACTCTTCATGGACATGCTTGAGAACTTTCAGGGCACCCACGAACTGGTGGGATTGTAAATAGGTTGGGGTCTGCTTTCCGTTGCCGCCTCCGGAGAGGCTGATTTGGAGGATGGGCCTGTAGGAAAGAGATGGCCCAGGCCCGCCACTACCGCAACCGGTGGCAATCCTCCGGGGGTCAGGGGTCCCCCATGGACGTGGGGTCCCCTGAAATGACCGTCGGGTGCGAGACACCGTACCCGTTCCCGCTCGGGCAGCCTGGATCTGGACTGGGGTCAAGGGGTGCTGCCCATTTCTTAGGGGCAGCATCAGGGCCAGGTTTCTTGGGTGGGAGAGCGGAAGCCATCCGTTTAATGTTAGTAAAAGTGTAATATGATTGTTTTGCAACATTCAAGTGTCCTTACAAGTATGCATATGTTGAAAAGTTTTAAATGTTATTTATCTTTTACAGTTAAAAAGAAAAATAAAACCGGTGATGGACGGGCAGCCCGCGGACGGTCTGCATTTAACCAAGGGGGAATGTGGCACCCTGGACTAGCCAGGTCATCACAGGTACTACAACACGCACCCCCACCCTGAGACAGGCACATCAGCCAGACACAAAATCCTTGTTGCCTCCCTCCAGGGGTTGATGTCCACACCAGGTGGGATGGAGCCAGGTGGTTGGCCCCACCCACTGAGGAGTTCACAGTCCTGGAGGCGGGAAAAGGAAGGGAGTAGAGAGAACAGTTAGGGAAGTGAAGGAGTGAAGGAGCAAACTGACCATGTCCGGGTGCGTGGCCCGGGCACATACAGCAAGGTTGGCAGACGGTGGTGGGCATCTGCAGGAGAGGCAGATCAATGCGGAACCGTAGGACCGGGGTCGGGCGGTGGCCCGCCGGTACCGAACCGGGGAGCGAAGTGAAGCCAGCACACACAGGCAGGGCCTACGGACCCCGACCAGGCTTGGAGCCGCCATTAGAGGTCAAATCCGTCAGTGACCGGAACCCCAGGGGTTTCCTAACAGCCAAGACCTGATTGAAGGCAACCGTCCAACCAGCGAAAGGAAATACAGCTACCGCCACAGCTAGAGTTCCAAGGGCCAGAGCCTGCGAGCAAAAGGGCTCCTCCGGCACATATACACGCTGGGGAGCGGGTTACCGGTGGGAATCCATCAGGACCAAACATACACAGAGGTGCAGGGAAAGGCAGCCGCCACCAACCGTACAGGAGAAACTACAGCAGCCGGCTGCGGGAACCGTCCATCCAGCCGTTTGGTTTACCAGAGACTTTGCGTATATTTGTGGCTGAGTGAGTACTACCGTGCCATCCGGCACCATGCTGCACAGTCCAAGCGACCCTGCACCTTCCTGACCCTGCCTCCCCGTCACCTCACCGGGCCCCGGGACCACCAAACCCCTACCCACGGAGGGGGAGAACAACATCCCAGCTGCTCCCTGCCATCGTTCCCGGGATCCCCGTTACCAGCAGCGGTGGTGCCCAACCTCACCACAACCCATGGGTGGCATCACGGACCAAATCCCCAAACCAAACTACACCCTTTCACTCACGGTCGATGAGCGCCGCTCGAGTCTCCGGATCCAACCCACCGCTCGAGCCACCGAGCAGCGCCGGACCCGAGCGTTAGCGAGCGCAGCGGCGGCGCCCTCCCCACCCGCAACATCTACACCATTGTGGTGCGGGGCAGACAATTTTGCGGGGAAACAGCACTGGGGTCGGGGATAGACAGTTCGGGGGGGCAGACAGTTCTGGGGGTATACAGCACTGGGGTCAGGGGACAGACCGTTCTGGGAGGGTATACAGTACTGGGGTGAGGAGACACAGTTCTTGAGGGTGTACAGCACTGGGGTCAGGGGACAGTCAGCTCTGGGTAGGTATACAGCACTAGGATCAGGGGACACACAGGTCTAGAGGATATAAAGCACTATAGTGGGATCAGAGGACCGTTCTGGAGGGTATACAGCACTGGGGTCAGGGGACAGTTCTGGGCGGACATACAGCTCAGCGGGATGTTGGTGCTTCGGCTCCTCGCTTCATAGTAGATTCTAGAGTGTATGGGCTCCTTCCAGGTACCTTCTCTTCATCTGTGGACAGTAGTTCAGCACACTGTGCATTAGCTCCGCCTACAGATTAACTTCAATGTCCCTGCACACAAAACTCAGCAGTGACACGCTGCATGCAGGAAAGTGCGGCTGCCACCCGAGCACTGCGGTCCCTGGAACTTGGCCCGGGGGCTGTGGGATACATCTCCGCCACTGCCAACAGCAATTGGGCCCCACCCCGGTGGTCCAGGGCTCTGGCATTTGCCCATGTGTGCCAAGTGCTGACGTTGGCCCTGGGATAATAGATTGGTAAACATGGATATCTTTACACCTTATTGTGTCTGATATCATTGTTCTATGTAGTTTCAAAAGTTGTAGTTTCAAAATTCCTTGCAAGGGAATAAAGCTGGGTTCACACTAAGCGACAGCGACAACGACGTCGCTGTTACGTCACCATTTTCTGTGACGTAACAGCGACCTTGTAAGTCGCTGTTATGATCGCTGCTTAGCTGTCAAACACAGCGACACAGCAGCGATCATAACGTCGCTGTGCTACATGTGCAGAGAGCAGGGAGCCGCGCTTAGCGCTGGCTCCTTGCTCTCCTAGGTACAGTACACATCGGGTTAATTAACCCGATGTGTACTGCAGCTACATGTCACAGTGCAGAGAGCAGGGAGCCGCGCACACTGCTTAGCGCTGACTCCTTGCTCTCCTTGCTACAGTATACATCGGGATAATTACCCGATGTGTACTGCAGCCACATGTGCACAGAGCAGGAGCCGGCGCTGGCAGCAAGGGCGGAGGCTGGTAACAAAGGTAAATATCGGGTAACCAGGGAAAGGTCTTCCCTTGGTTACCCGATGTTTACGCTGGTTACAGCTTACCGCAGCTGCCAGACGCCGGCTCCTGCTCCCTGCTCGCTTCATTTCGTCGCTCTCTCGCTGTCACACACAGCGATGTGTGTGTCACAGCGGGAGAGTGACGACCAAAAAATGAAGCTGGACATTCAGCAACGACCGGCGACCTCACAGCAGGGGCCAGGTCGTTGCTGGATGTCACACACAGCGACAGCGACGGGACGTCGCTGCAACGTCACAGAAAATGGTGACGTAGCAGCGACGTCGTTGTCGTTGTCGCTGTGGGTGACACCAGCTTTACTCCTCTTCTATATGTGCCTCTCTTTTAGAATCACATTACAAATTGCTCTCTCGTTGGTACTATACCCCGTCAAGATTGCATAAATTTAATACTAATAATTCTTCTTTATGCTGGAGGAACTGCAATGACAATGGAAACTTACTTCATATATTCTGGGAATGTCCAGTATTAAAAACTTTATGGAAGGACATTTCTAATTTCGTAAAGAGTATTACTCATTCCAATATAGTTCTAACTCCCCAATTGGCCCTCCTCCCACTAGATTTAGACTTATTAGACCCTTCCTCTAAATTTCTTATTATTCATATTTTTTCTTACAACTAAATCCTTAATTGCAGCCCATTGGAAAAATCCCCTTCCTTCAAATAATACCCAAATAATTAATTCAGTAGCCCAACATAATGAGTTTGAAAAACAACATGCAATGTTAAACAATTCTTTTCCCAAGTGCTACAGATAATGGAATCTCTGGAACAATTACCACCAAGGTATATCATGACTTAGTTGGCTTACCAGTCTATATACCATAGTTAATACATCAAACGTTTGCACATTTGCTCTCTAGTTTAATTTAATTCTCCTCCAACTACACATTTTATTTTTTTTCTCTTTCTCTTATTATTAGAAGTTTAGTTTCCTCATTGATTGTGGTCTTCTATAAAATTAATATGTTTGTTTGATCTTATATTAATAGCAATGATGATATTAGTTTATGGTCGTTTTAGATTTAGTCTGTTATATATTATGGTTCTCCTATACCCTATTCCCTCCCCATACCCCTTTCACACTTTCCAGATTCCCTAATAAATTTACTCGACTCTCCTAAACCTACTTTCCCTACATTTCACCACCTCCCTATTCATAGAAACATGTATGATAACAATTTAAAGTTCATATGAAATATCTGTACAACGACTTATACTAATTGTATAACATCTCTAATTCCTTCCCTTCCTTTATTTGTTATATAACCTTTCTAATAAAAATATTTTAACCAAAAATTGTCAGGTTTAGTTATGAGATGAGCCATTCCCCAATGGTTTTGTCATCCTGAAATCAAATCTGACAATGAAAATGTTTTGTTTGATCGTGTTTCTATAATACAAAAAAGTTGTCCTTTTACTGCTAGAGATAATTAATGCAGAAAAGTTTCATTACTTGAAACATTATTATTTATTTAGAGGACATGTAGCAACAAGTCAAATAACTAAAACTTGTCTAAACACCATTGCGAATTGTAAACGGCACTACAAAATGTGGTCCTCATTCAGTGACAACTCCTTTTCTTGTCTCTTGTACTCCTGCATTGGACCATCTCTTACAATTGTCCAGCAGTAATCTGCAAGCATCGATGGACTCTATTTTCCTTGATATCTTGTCTCCATAGCCGCGGTATCTTGGTGAAATCTCTCACTGTGCTCGTCGCTCACTGCTTCAAAGTTTGGTGGTAAAGAGACTAATTCAAAATTAGAGATGAGCGAACCGGTCCCGGTTCGGCTCGAGTTCGGTTCGCCGAACGGAGGTCCCGTTCGAGTTCGGCTCGTCGAACGTTCGACGAACCGAACTCGAACTGCATAGGAAACAATGGCAGGCAATCACAAACACATAAAAACACCTAGAAAACACCCTCAAAGGTGTCCAAAAGGTGACAAACAACTCACAACACAACACAAACACATGGGAAAGTGACAAGGACATATACTCATGCGAAAACAAAACAGCTGGACAAGGAAAAAGAGGAGCACACACAGATATAGGCATGGCACGCCCTTCTAAAATCATGTAAAACACCGCAAAGTGACTCCAAGCGTAGTCTCCCTTTTTTTCCAAAAATTGTGCCCCACACACACCCACCCATTCAGTGGCAGCACTTGTGCCCTAGTTGTACACTTCACAGCTAGATTTTCATCAAGCACATTCAAAAATACGCCATACTTAACCGTCCCCAGGATGACACCGGGGTAGGTAGCAAAGTCTTTCCTGATCCCAGCTCTGTTCATCTTGGCTTCTTTTAAAAACACATCAAGCAAGGGTTACTCCAAGCGGAGCCTCCCTTTTTTCCAAAAATTGTGCCCCACACACACCCACCCATTCAGTGGCAGCACTTGTGCCCTAGTTGTACACTTCACAGTTAGATTTGCATCAAGCACATTCCAAAATACGCCATTCTTATCCGTCCCCAGGATGACACCGGGGTAGGTAGCAAAGTCTTTCCTGATCCCAGCTCTGTTCATCTTGGCTTCTTTTAAAAACACATCAAGCAAGGGTTACTCCAAGCGGAGCCTCCCTTTTTTCCAAAAATTGTGCCCCACACACACCCACCCATTCAGTGGCAGCACTTGTGCCCTAGTTGTACACTTCACAGCTAGATTTGCATCAAGCACATTCCAAAATACGCCATTCTTATCCGTCCCCAGGATGACACCGGGGTAGGTAGCAAAGTCTTTCCTGATCCCAGCTCTGTTCATCTTGGCTTCTTTTAAAAACACATCAAGCAAGGGTTACTCCAAGCGGAGCCTCCCTTTTTTCCAAAAATTGTGCCCCACACACACCCACCCATTCAGTGGCAGCACTTGTGCCCTAGTTGTACACTTCACAGCTAGATTTGCATCAAGCACATTCAAAAATACGCCATGCTTAACCGTCCCCAGGATGACCCCGGGTTAGGTAGCAAAGTCTTTGCTGAACCATGACTTGTTCATCTTGGCTCCTTTTAAAAAACACAGCAAGCAAGGGTTACTCCAAGCGGAGTCTCCCTTTTTTCCAAAAATTGTGCCCCACACACACCCACCCATTCAGTGGCAGCACTTGTGCCCTAGTTGTACACTTCACAGCTAGATTTGCATCAAGCACATTCCAAAATACGCCATTCTTATCCGTCCCCAGGATGACACCGGGGTAGGTAGCAAAGTCTTTCCTGATCCCAGCTCTGTTCATCTTGGCTACTTTTAAAAACACATCAAGCAAGGGTTACTCCAAGCGGAGCCTCCCTTTTTTCCAAAAATTGTGCCCCACACACACCCACCCATTCAGTGGCAGCACTTGTGCCCTAGTTGTACACTTCACAGCTAGATTTGCATCAAGCACATTCAAAAATACGCCATACTTAACCGTCCCCAGGATGACCCCGGGTTAGGTAGCAAAGTCTTTGCTGAACCATGACTTGTTCATCTTGGCTCCTTTTAAAAAACACATCAAGCAAGGGTTACTCCAAGCGGAGCCTCCCTTTTTTCCAAAAATTGTGCCACACACACACCCACCCATTCAGTGGCAGCACTTGTGCCCTAGTTGTACACTTCACAGCTAGATTTGCATCAAGCACATTCCAAAATACGCCATTCTTATCCGTCCCCAGGATGACACCGGGGTAGGTAGCAAAGTCTTTCCTGATCCCAGCTCTGTTCATCTTGGCTACTTTTAAAAACACATCAAGCAAGGGTTACTCCAAGCGGAGCCTCCCTTTTTTCCAAAAATTGTGCCCCACACACACCCACCCATTCAGTGGCAGCACTTGTGCCCTTGTTGTACACTTCACAGCTAGATTTGCATCAAGCACATTCCAAATCCACAAGCATTTACTCTCCCCAGGATGACACAGGGGTAGTAAATTCCTTCTGGATCCATGACTTGTTCATTTTGATGAACGTCAGTCTGTCCACATTGTCACTGGACAGACGCGTGCGCTTATCTGTCAGCACACACCCAGCAGCACTGAAGACACGTTCAGAGACAACGCTGGCAGCTGGACACGACAAAATCTCCAAGGCGTAACTGGATAGCTCTGGCCATTTTTCTAGATTTGAAGCCCAAAATGAGCAAGGCTCCATTTGCAAAGTCATGGCATCGATGTTCATTTGTAGATACTCCTGTATCATCCTCTCCAGCCGTTGACTATGTGTCAGACTTGTTGTCTCTGGTGGCCTTGCAAAGGAGGGTCTAAAAAAATTATGAAAAGATTCCATAAAATTGCTGTTACCAGCACCAGATACGGTCCTACTGGTACGTGTAGACTGTTGAAGACTGTTGAAGATGACGAGACCGTCCCATGTTTGTCAAGTTACAACTGGGAGATTCACTCCCTGCACCTGCACGGTTGTTTGGTGGAAAAGCGGATCTAAGATCGAGTAACAGCTTCTGCTGATACTCCTGCATACGTGCGTCCCTTTCTATGGCTGGAATTATGTCACAAAATTTGGACTTGTACTGGGGATCTAATAGTGTGGCAAGCCAGTAGTCATCATCACTTCTAATTTTGACAATACGAGGGTCATGTTGGAGGTAGTGCAACAAGAAGGCGCTCATGTGTCTTGCGCAGCCATGCGGACCAAGTCCACGCTGTGTTTGTGGCATAGAGGTGCTAACCGTTCTTTCTTCCTCTGACATCTCCCCCCAACCTCTTTCAACTGAAATTTGAAGTTCGTCCTCCATTTCTTCATGTCCTCCTGCACCTTCCTCAACATCTCGCCTGCTACCATGCGCCCTTGTTGATCCCTGTCCCCCATGGTCCCATGCCTGGCGCCTTGGTGATGATGAACGTCTGGACCTTGGTGATGTTGTTGTGTCTTGCGCATATGAATCCTCCTGTAGTTCATCCCCTTCCTGTTGTCCCACCCCCTGACTCCGAATAGTGTTTAGCGTGTGCTCCAGCATGTAAATGACTGGAATCGTCATGCTGATAATGGCATTGTCAGCGCTAAACATATTCGTCGCCATGTCGAAACTGTGCAGAAGGGTGCATAGGTCCTTGATCTGAGACCACTCCATCAGGGTGATCTGCCCCACCTCTGCATCTCGTTGGCCCAGGCTATACGTCATGACGTATTGCACGAGGGCACGGCGGTGCTGCCACAGTCGCTGTAACATGTGGAGAGTTGAATTCCAGCGTGTCGCCACATCGCATTTCAGGCGATGAACCGGCAGGCCGAAAGACTTCTGGAGCGATGCAAGTCGCTCAGCTGCGGCGCTTGAACGGCGGAAGTGAGCAGACAGTTTTCGTGCCCTGTTCAGAAGGCCATCTAGGCCGCGATAGTGTGTTAAAAACTGCTGCACGACAAGGTTCAACACGTGAGCCATACAAGGTACGTGTGTCACCTTGCCCAGGCGAAGGGCCGCACCCAGGTTTGCAGCATTGTCGCACACGGCCTTACCAGGCTGCAGGTTGAGTGGAGACAACCATTTATTAAACTCGGACCGCAGAGCTGACCACAACTCCTCAGCTGTGTGACTCTTATTCCCAAGACATGTCAAGCTAAAGACCGCCTGATGCCGTTGCGCTCTGCTGCCAGCATAGTAATGAGGGGTGCGTGATTCCTTCTGCGCAGTGAGAACGCTGGTGGCCTGACCAGGCAGGCTTGGGGCGGAGGTGGAGGACCCAGATGAGGTGGAGGATGCAGAAGCAGTGGCGGAACTTGGACAGACAGAGGATTGACACACAAGTCGTGGGGACGGCAAGACTTGTGCAGCAGACCCTTCACCATCTATCACCATAGTTACCCAGTGCCCAGTGAGCGA
Organism: Anomaloglossus baeobatrachus; assembly: GCF_048569485.1. Taxonomy (NCBI): domain Eukaryota; kingdom Metazoa; phylum Chordata; class Amphibia; order Anura; family Aromobatidae; genus Anomaloglossus; species Anomaloglossus baeobatrachus. The sequence continues at coordinate 178,378,711 of NC_134359.1, forward strand.
CATGTAACGTCCCTGTCCATGCTTACTGGTCCAAGTATCGGTGGTGAAATGCACCCGTTCACACACAGAGTTTCTCAATGAAGCGGTGATGTTGTGTGCGACATGCTGGTGTAGCGCGGGCACACCTTTCTTAGAGAAGTAGTGGCGACTAGGCATCTGGTACTGGGGCACAGCGACAGACATAAGGTCTCTAAAATCCTGTGTGTCCACTAGGCGGAAAGGCAGCATTTCGGTAGCCAACAGCTTACAGAGGGATAGAGTCAACCTCTTAGCTTTGTCATGGGTCGCAGGAAGTGGCCTTTTATTTGACCACATCTGAGGGACAGAGATCTGGCTGCTGTGTGTAGACATTGTTGAGTAGGGTGTCCCTGGAAAAATGCAGGTTTGTGAGGAAAGTGCAGGCGGAGACATGATGTTGCCTTCATCCAACGTTGGTGCTATCGATGTCTGAGAGAGCTGTACACACTCACTTGTTTCCCCTACCAAACCAACTGACGACCTACCAAGCAAACTGCCTGTTGCGGCTACAGTGGTGGAAGTTGTGGGTGGAAAAACAGGTGTGACAGCTGTCCCCACAGTCCTAGAAGATGACGAGCGCGCGGATGCACTGGAAGGGGCAGGCGGTGGATGGTTCGCTCCGCTAGGCCGCATTGCAGCACGGTGAGCTTCCCACCGGGCCATATGATATTTATTCATGTGACGATTCATGGAAGAAGTTGTCAAACTGCTGAGGTTTTGACCTCTACTAAGAGAACCATGACAAATTTTACAGATCACATAATTTGGGCGATCTTTTTCTATGTCAAAAAAGGACCAGGCTAGGCAAGGCTTAGAGGCCATGCGACCTGATGATCCACCCCGAATAATGCTCAGAGGCAGAGTGGTGGCTGAGGATGCAGTTGTAGACGTGCTACCAGTACTCCGACTGTGTCCAGGAAGGCGCAAGGTAACTTCGTCATCAGTTGCATCCTCCTCCACCACCTCTGTTGACCTCCTCGAGTGCCTGACTGTGGGTTGACAGTAGGTGGGATCTAGAACTTCATCATCAATTGTTGTGTTTGCACTCCCCTCCCCCTCAGACCGAGCCTCTTCTTGCCCTGACCGAATATTTAAGTTGTCATCCCAATCGGGTATCTGCGTCTCATCTTCATCAGTATGTTCCTCATTGTCTATAACCACAGGTGTTACAGTTTGTGACAAAGGGTCAACATTATGCTCAGAAACTTGGTCCTCACGGCCTGAATCAGAGTCACAAAGGTTCTGGGCATCACTGCAGACCTTTTCCTGTTCTGTACTCACTGTAGCTTGGGAGCAGACCTCTGATTCCCAGGCTATAGTGTGACTGAACAGCTCTGCAGACTCAGCCATCTCAGTTCCACCATACTGTGCAGGGCTGATGGAGACTTCAGAGCTGGGAGAAAGCAAGTTTGATTGGGATGACAACTCAGAGGACTGGTGTTTTTTGGATGCGGTACTTGAAATGGCTGAGAGGGCACTTGTTGGACCACTTGAGATCCATTCAAGCATTTTCCTTTTTTGGCCATCATCTACCTTTGTTCCTGTTGTTCGTGTCCGTAAAAAAGGGAGCACATCGGATTGTCCACGGTAAGTAGTAGACATCTTACTTTTGCTGGTAGATGGTCTAGCTTCAGCAGATGATAATGGAGCTTTGCCACCTTCCCCACGGACAAAACCTTTTTTGCCTTTTCCACCACGCCTCTTCCCCTTTCCACCAGCATCTGTCATTTTGCCACTCATGTTGATTGCGACAAGATTATGCACTGAAAATGTGGTAGTAAAAATTGAGACGTGGTGTAGATTGCAGTGGTGGTCTAGCTTTATTAACAGCAGAATAATAAAGAATAAATATCCCTGACAATGCAACTATGGCCCTTAAACTGGCAGCAAAAATTGCTAGTATAATGGCTTAGTTATAATGAGTTGGAGTGTGCAATGCAGGCAGAGGTGCTGCAAATGTCTTTGCACTAGTGGGACTATAGCAAAGTCCAATAGCCACGTTTAGGATGCCACTAGGTACACTGAGTGTTTGCTAGTATAATGGCTTAGTTATAATGAGTTGGAGTGTGCAATGCAGGCAGAGGTGCTGCAAATGTCTTTGCACTAGTGGGACTATAGCAAAGTCCAATAGCCACGTTTAGGATGCCACTAGGTACACTGAGTGTTTGCTAGTATAATGGCTTAGTTATAATGAGTTGGAGTGTGCAATGCAGGCAGAGGTGCTGCAAATGTCTTTGCACTAGTGGGACTATAGCAAAGTCCAATAGCCACGTTTAGGATGCCACTAGGTACACTGAGTGTTTGCTAGTATAATGGCTTAGTTATAATGAGTTGGAGTGTGCAATGCAGGCAGAGGTGCTGCAAATGTCTTTGCACTAGTGGGACTATAGCAAAGTCCAATAGCCACGTTTAGGATGCCACTAGGTACACTGAGTGTTTGCTAGTATAGTGGCTTAGTTATAATGAGTTGGAGTGTGCAATGCAGGCAGAGGTGCTGCAAATGTCTTTGCACTAGTGGGACTATAGCAAAGTCCAATAGCCACGTTTAGGATGCCACTAGGTACACTGAGTGTTTGGTAGTATAATGGCTTAGTTATAATGAGTTGGAGTGTGCAATGCAGGCAGAGGTGCTGCAAATGTCTTTGCACTAGTGGGACTATAGCAAAGTCCAATAGCCACGTTTAGGATGCCACTAGGTACACTGAGTGTTTGCTAGTATAATGGCTTAGTTATAATGAGTTGGAGTGTGCAATGCAGGCAGAGGTGCTGCAAATGTCTTTGCACTAGTGGGACTATAGCAAAGTCCAATAGCCACGTTTAGGATGCCACTAGGTACACTGAGTGTTTGCTAGTATAATGGCTTAGTTATAATGAGTTGGAGTGTGCAATGCAGGCAGAGGTGCTGCAAATGTCTTTGCACTAGTGGGACTATAGCAAAGTCCAATAGCCACGTTTAGGATGCCACTAGGTACACTGAGTGTTTGCTAGTATAATGGCTTAGTTATAATGAGTTGGAGTGTGCAATGCAGGCAGAGGTGCTGCAAATGTCTTTGCACTAGTGGGACTATAGCAAAGTCCAATAGCCACGTTTAGGATGCCACTAGGTACACTGAGTGTTTGCTAGTATAATGGCTTAGTTATAATGAGTTGGAGTGTGCAATGCAGGCAGAGGTGCTGCAAATGTCTTTGCACTAGTGGGACTATAGCAAAGTCCAATAGCCACGTTTAGGATGCCACTAGGTACACTGAGTGTTTGCTAGTATAATGGCTTAGTTATAATGAGTTAGAGTGTGCAATGCAGGCAGAGGTGCTGCAAATGTCTTTGCACTAGTGGGACTATAGCAAAGTCCAATAGCCACGTTTAGGATGCCACTAGGTACACTGAGTGTTTGCTAGTATAATCGCTTAGTTATAATGAGTTGGAGTGTGCAATGCAGGCAGAGGTGCTGCAAATGTCTTTGCACTTGTGGGACTATAGCAAAGTCCAATAGCCACGTTTAGGATGCCACTAGGTACACTGAGTGTTTGCTAGTATAATGGCTTAGTTATAATGAGTTAGAGTGTGCAATGCAGGCAGAGGTGCTGCAAATGTCTTTGCACTAGTGGGACTATAGCAAAGTCCAATAGCCACGTTTAGGATGCCACTAGGTACACTGAGTGTTTGCTAGTATAATGGCTTAGTTATAATGAGTTGGAGTGTGCAATGCAGGCAGAGGTGCTGCAAATGTCTTTGCACTAGTGGGACTATAGCAAAGTCCAATAGCCACGTTTAGGATGCCACTAGGTACACTGAGTGTTTGCTAGTATAATGGCTTAGTTATAATGAGTTGGAGTGTGCAATGCAGGCAGAGGTGCTGCAAATGTCTTTGCACTAGTGGGACTATAGCAAAGTCCAATAGCCACGTTTAGGATGCCACTAGGTACACTGAGTGTTTGCTAGTATAATGGCTTAGTTATAATGAGTTGGAGTGTGCAATGCAGGCAGAGGTGCTGCAAATGTCTTTGCACTAGTGGGACTATAGCAAAGTCCAATAGCCACGTTTAGGATGCCACTAGGTACACTGAGTGTTTGCTAGTATAATGGCTTAGTTATAATGAGTTGGAGTGTGCAATGCAGGCAGAGGTGCTGCAAATGTCTTTGCACTAGTGGGACTATAGCAAAGTCCAATAGCCACGTTTAGGATGCCACTAGGTACACTGAGTGTTTGCTAGTATAATGGCTTAGTTATAATGAGTTGGAGTGTGCAATGCAGGCAGAGGTGCTGCAAATGTCTTTGCACTAGTGGGACTAGACAAATGTCCAATAGCCACGTTTAGGATGCCACTAGGTACACTGAGTGTTTGCTAGTATAATGGCTTAGTTATAATGAGTTGGAGTGTGCAATGCAGGCAGAGGTGCTGCAAATGTCTTTGCACTAGTGGGACTATAGCAAAGTCCAATAGCCACGTTTAGGATGCCACTAGGTACACTGAGTGTTTGCTAGTATAATGGCTTAGTTATAATGAGTTGGAGTGTGCAATGCAGGCAGAGGTGCTGCAAATGTCTTTGCACTAGTGGGACTATAGCAAAGTCCAATAGCCACGTTTAGGATGCCACTAGGTACACTGAGTGTTTGCTAGTATAATGGCTTAGTTATAATGAGTTGGAGTGTGCAATGCAGGCAGAGGTGCTGCAAATGTCTTTGCACTAGTGGGACTATAGCAAAGTCCAATAGCCACGTTTAGGATGCCACTAGGTACACTGAGTGTTTGCTAGTATAATGGCTTAGTTATAATGAGTTGGAGTGTGCAATGCAAGCAGAGGTGCTGCAAATGTCTTTGCACTAGTGGGACTATAGCAAAGTCCAATAGCCACGTTTAGGATGCCACTAGGTACACTGAGTGTTTGCTAGTATAATGGCTTAGTTATAATGAGTTGGAGTGTGCAATGCAGGCAGAGGTGCTGCAAATGTCTTTGCACTAGTGGGACTAGACAAATGTCCAATAACCACGTTTAGGATGCCACTAGGTACACTGAGTGTTTCCTAGTATAATGGCTTAGTTATAATGAGTTGGAGTGTGAAATGCAGGCAGAGGTGCTGCAAATGTCTTTGCACTAGTGGGACTATAGCAAAGTCCAATAGCCACGTTTAGGATGCCACTATGTACACTGAGTGTTTGCTAGTATAATGGCTTAGTTATAATGAGTTGGAGTGTGCAATGCAGGCAGAGGTGCTGCAAATGTCTTTGCACTAGTGGGACTATAGCAAAGTCCAATAGCCACGTTTAGGATGCCACTAGGTACACTGAGTGTTTGCTAGTATAATGGCTTAGTTATAATGAGTTGGAGTGTGCAATGCAGGCAGAGGTGCTGCAAATGTCTTTGCACTAGTGGGACTAGACAAATGTCCAATAGCCACGTTTAGGATGCCACTAGGTACACTGAGTGTTTGCTAGTATAATGGCTTAGTTATAATGAGTTGGAGTGTGCAATGCAGGCAGAGGTGCTGCAAATGTCTTTGCACTAGTGGGACTATAGCAAAGTCCAATAGCCACGTTTAGGATGCCACTAGGTACACTGAGTGTTTGCTAGTATAATGGCTTAGTTATAATGAGTTGGAGTGTGCAATGCAGGCAGAGGTGCTGCAAATGTCTTTGCACTAGTGGGACTATAGCAAAGTCCAATAGCCACGTTTAGGATGCCACTAGGTACACTGAGTGTTTGCTAGTATAATGGCTTAGTTATATTGAGTTGGAGTGTGCAATGCAGGCAGAGGTGCTGCAAATGTCTTTGCACTAGTGGGACTATAGCAAAGTCCAATAGCCACGTTTAGGATGCCACTAGGTACACTGAGTGTTTGCTAGTATAATGGCTTAGTTATAATGAGTTGGAGTGTGCAATGCAGGCAGAGGTGCTGCAAATGTCTTTGCACTAGTGGGACTATAGCAAAGTCCAATAGCCACGTTTAGGATACCACTAGGTACACTGAGTGTTTGCTAGTATAATGGCTTAGTTATAATGAGTTGGAGTGTGCAATGCAGGCAGAGCTGCTGCAAATGTCTTTGCACTAGTGGGACTATAGCAAAGTCCAATAGCCACGTATAGGATGCCACTAGGTACACTGAGTGTTTGCTAGTATAATGGCTTAGTTATAATGAGTTGGAGTGTGCAATGCAGGCAGAGGTGCTGCAAATGTCTTTGCACTAGTGGGACTATAGCAAAGTCCAATAGCCACGTTTAGGATGCCACTAGGTACACTGAGTGTTTGCTAGTATAATGGCTTAGTTATAATGAGTTGGAGTGTGCAATGCAGGCAGAGGTGCTGCAAATGTCTTTGCACTAGTGGGACTATAGCAAAGTCCAATAGCCACGTTTAGGATGCCACTAGGTACACTGAGTGTTTGCTAGTATAATGGCTTAGTTATAATGAGTTGGAGTGTGCAATGCAGGCAGAGGTGCTGCAAATGTCTTTGCACTAGTGGGACTATAGCAAAGTCCAATAGCCACGTTTAGGATGCCACTAGGTACACTGAGTGTTTGCTAGTATAATGGCTTAGTTATAATGAGTTGGAGTGTGCAATGCAGGCAGAGGTGCTGCAAATGTCTTTGCACTAGTGGGACTATAGCAAAGTCCAATAGCCACGTATAGGATGCCACTAGGTACACTGAGTGTTTGCTAGTATAATGGCTTAGTTATAATGAGTTGGAGTGTGCAATGCAGGCAGAGGTGCTGCAAATGTCTTTGCACTAGTGGGACTATAGCAAAGTCCAATAGCCACGTTTAGGATGCCACTAGGTACACTGAGTGTTTGCTAGTATAATGGCTTAGTTATAATGAGTTGGAGTGTGCAATGCAGGCAGAGGTGCTGCAAATGTCTTTGCACTAGTGGGACTATAGCAAAGTCCAATAGCCACGTTTAAAATGCCACTAGGTACACTGAGTGTTTGCTAGTATAATGGCTTAGTTATAATGAGTTGGAGTGTGCAATGCAGGCAGAGGTGCTGCAAATGTCTTTGCACTAGTGGGACTATAACAAAGTCCAATAGCCACGTTTAGGATGCCACTAGGTACACTGAGTGTTTGCTAGTATAATGGCTTAGTTATAATGAGTTGGAGTGTGCAATGCAGGCAGAGGTGCTGCAAATGTCTTTGCACTAGTGTGACTAGACAAATGTCCAATAGCCACGTTTAGGATGCCACTAGGTACACTGAGTGTTTGCTAGTATAATGGCTTAGTTATAATGAGTTGGAGTGTGCAGAGGACAGGAGGGTACAGTGCCAGGATTGTGGGGCTCTGGGTAGAGGAAAGGAAGCCTGCCTTTCTATTCCCTCCTAATAGGGAAATGCAGGGAGGAAATCCCTGACCTTTGCTACACAGACGCTGTCGCTGTTTTCAGGACCTGTCACCTATGGCTCTGACCCTGCCGGTTTGAGCCCTTAAAGGGACTGATAGAAAGTGCTCTCCCTAAGCTGTCCAGCGCTGTGTATGGAGCGCATACAGCTGTATCAGCGATAGGACAAAGGACGGAGCTGCGACAGTGATGTCTGACACCAAAGACGCAGAAGAGATAATGGCGTCCTGGAGGAAAATGTCCGGTTTTATAATGCAGGGACATGTGACATGGACATCCTATCACACATGCCGTTGCTTCTCTGGCTAAAAGTCCACATAGCTGTGTGTGTGTCTGGGATTGGCTGACATGCTGGCCCACCCCACAAGACGCGCGCGCTTAGGGAAGGAAGACAAGGAAAAAAAAAAAAAATTATGCCATTATACAAACAGCAGTGATCTGAAGGCGCTGTTCACGCACACTATACACTGAAATGTCATAATAGTGTGAGTCACAGAGTGACTTACACTATTACAGCGGAAAGCCAGCTAGGAATTAGCTGTTTTTTTGCTGCTAGAACCGTTCTCGAACGTTTCTAGAACTATCGAGCTTTTGCAAAAAGCTCGAGTTCTAGTTCGATCTAGAACAGGCCCCAAAATCACTCGAGCCTAGAACTGGAGAACCTCGAACCGCGAACCGCGCTCAACTCTATTCAAAATGTAAGAAATCAAGAAGGTAAGAAATTGTCTGGTACCACAGACCAAACACATACCTAGCACCATGGGCGTACCCAGGATCAAAACTAGGGGGGGGGCAAGCCATTGTCGTTTCAGTTACTGGGCGAATAACGAATAATGCGAATAGCGAATAGTAATGATTACACTCGCTCATCAGTGATCACTATTATAGACCTATTGGAAAACATGGTATTTGTGGTTAAATGTCTCTAGGCTGGGTTGCTTCCTCTCAATTTCATTTCCTACACAAATTACTTAATTTACCTTTTTGGAACCAGTTTCTTATATCCATTTAGGCAGCCTCGATGTCTTCTAAATGTAAATAAGAAGGCAAAGTAATAAATTATAACTGGAATAAATTCGATTAGTTGTTTTAAAGAAAAAGGTGTGTTCACATGCTGCGTATTTCTGCATTAATGCAGCGCAGGACCTGGAGCAGGACCTTAAACAGCACAATGTGACTGGGCAACATCACTGGTTACATGGCGCTTCCGGGTCCTAGAGCCCCCCCCAAGCACATACTGTATATAGCCCCCCATAGGGCTCCCATCTCATATACAGTCCCCCCTTAGGGCTCACATCTCATATACAGTCCACCCATAGCGCTCCCATCTGATATACAGCACCCCCATAAGGCTCCCATGTCATATACAGCCCCTCATAGGGCTCCCATATCATATTCAGCCCCTCCATAGGGCTCACATAATAGGAGCCCTATGAGGGGCTGTTTCTCATATAAGGTACCCCATAGGGCTCCCATATTCAGCCCCCCCCCATCATATCCAACAGCTCCCCAGACCCCCAGACTGTCTGATTTAATATTTACATTTTTTTTTTTACTTGTGGCAGCAGCTCAGCCTCCCAGCAGTCTCCCCAGCTTGTGACTGTGTCGGCTGCTCTGCACTGCAGGACTCGACACAACGGGGCGCAGAGTGATGATGTCAATGTCATCACTCCAGTCCAGTCCCCGCTGTGCTGATTTGCAATGCAGAGCGGCCGGCAGGCACTGAGGACAGAATTTTAAAGCTCCTACTAGGAGCAGCTGACGGAGCAACGTTCAGCCTTCCCTGTGGTACTAGTGGGTGGCGGGTGCTGATGCACCGTGCCGCCCTGTCTTCTCCTCACCACCCGCGCTGCCTGACGCACCCGCTACCTGATAGTGACAGGTCATAATAGGTGCGTGCCCCTGCTTCTAGGGGGGGGGCAGCTGCCCCCCCTGCCCCTCGCTGGGTACGCCCATGCCTAGCACCATTCAAAAAGTAAAGTCCATTATATATCCACATCAGAACCTGGCAGTGCTCAACCTAACAGTGAGCCCACAAATCCATATCCAGTAAGGAAGAAAAGAAAACAGTTGGCACTCACCCTTAGTTAAAAGCCTTCTTTATTTCATCCAAAAGTTAAAATCACAGGGGAGAGATTGACTGTAAGAAATTAATCTTTAAAAGGAATCAGCAGGCTTTTGCTACTTCATATTAGAAATCACCAGCAAGAAAAATTAGTCAATATACATTTTTTTTTACCTTTATTAATAGTAGAATATAAAAACATAGACAGGATGTCGCAAGGAAGCAGGCCCCACAGAAGGGGTTAAAAATATCAATCTTAATATTATGTTGGGAACACCATAAATTTCACATAATTATTATAATAAATATTAATATTAATATTGCCCCATATGAAAACCAACAGTGATGGTATAATTATAAATACATATATATTAACACAAGTGTGTTTACAAAGATACAAAATTTAAAGAGGTCTGATGGCAACAAAGTAACAGACCAAAACATATACCTACGGGGCAAATCAGAATGCAAGAAAGTGTCGCACACTCTGTCCGACGCATGTTTCGCACTGTGTAGTGCTTTTTCCAGGAGTGAGGTAAGATTGAAAAAGGTCCCTCTATATAGTCCTGATGTGCAATAGAAATTGTCCGAATTGTGACGCCTCCACATAGGATTCCCATAGAGCATCGCTACTAGTCACTAGAGTTGAGCGCGGTTCGTGGTTCGAGGTTCTCCAGTTCTAGGCTCGAGTGATTTTGGGGCCTGTTCTAGATCGAACTAGAACTCGAGCTTTTTGCAAAAGCTCGATAGTTCTAGAAACGTTCGAGAACGGTTCTAGCAGCAAAAAATCAGCTAAATCCTAGCTTGGTTTCTGCTGTAATAGTGTAAGTCACTCTGTGAATCACACTATTATGACATTTCAGTGTATAGTGTGCGGGAACAGCGCCTTCAGATCACTGCTGTTTCTATAATGGCGATCGCCATTTTTTTTTTTTCCTTGTCTTCCTTCCCTAAGCGCGCGCGTGTAGTGGGGCGGGCCAGCATGTCAGCCAATCCCAGACACACACACAGCTAAGTGGACTTTTAGCCAGAGAAGCAACGGCATGTGTGATAGGATGTCCATGTCACATGTCCCTGCATTATAAAACCGGACATTTTCCTCCAGGACGCCATTATCTCTTCTGCGTCTTTGGTGTCAGACATCACTGTCGCAGCTCCGTCCTTTGTCCTATCGCTGATACAGCTGTATGCGCTCCATACACAGCGCTGGACAGCTTAGGGAGAGCACTTTCTAGCAGTCCTTTTAAGGGCTCAAACCGGCAGGGTCAGAGTTAAGGTGACAGGTCCTGAAAACAGCGACAGCGTCTGTGTAGCCAAGGTCAGGGATTTCCTCCCTGCATTTCCCTATTAGGAGGGAATAGAAAGGCAGGCTTCCATTCCTCTACCCAGACCCCACAATCCTGGCACTGTACCCTCCTGTCCTCTGCACACTCCAACTCATTATAACTAAGCCATTATACTAGCAAACACTCAGTGTACCTAGTGGCATCCTATACGTGGCTATTGGACTTTGCTATAGTCCCACTAGTGCAAACACATTTGCAGAGCGCGTCTGCCTGCATTGCACACTCCAACTCATTATAACTAAGCCATTATACTAGCAAACACACAGTGTACCTAGTGGCATCCTATACGTGGCTATTGGACTTTGCTATAGTCCCACTAGTGCAAAGACATTTGCAGAGCGCGTCTGCCTGCATTGCACACTCCAACTCATTATAACTAAGCCATTATACTATCAAACACTCAGTGTACCTAGTGGCATCCTATACGTGGCTATTGGACTTTGCTATAGTCCCACTAGTGCAAAGACATTTGCAGAGCGCGTCTGCCTGCATTGCACACGCCAACTCATTATAACTAAGCCATTATACTAGCAAACACTCAGTGTACCTAGTGGCATCCTATACGTGGCTATTGGACTTTGCTATAGTCCCACTAGTGCAAAGACATTTGCAGAGCGCGTCTGCCTGCATTGCACACTCCAACTCATTATAACTAAGCCATTATACTAGCAAACACTCAGTGTACCTAGTGACATCCTATACGTGGCTATTGGACTTTGCTATAGTCCCACTAGTGCCAAGACATTTGCAGAGCGCGTCTGCCTGCATTGCACACTCCAACTCATTATAACTAAGCCATTATACTAGCAAACACACAGTGTACCTAGTGGCATCCTATACGTGGCTATTGGACTTTGCTATAGTCCCACTAGTGCAAAGACATTTGCAGAGCGCGTCTGCCTGCATTGCACACGCCAACTCATTATAACTAAGCCATTATACTAGCAAACACTCAGTGTACCTAGTGGCATCCTATACGTGGCTATTGGACTTTGCTATAGTCCCACTAGTGCAAAGACATTTGCAGAGCGCGTCTGCCTGCATTGCACACTCCAACTCATTATAACTAAGCCATTATACTAGCAAACACTCAGTGTACCTAGTGACATCCTATACGTGGCTATTGGACTTTGCTATAGTCCCACTAGTGCCAAGACATTTGCAGAGCGCGTCTGCCTGCATTGCACACTCCAACTCATTATAACTAAGCCATTATACTAGCAAACACTCAGTGTACCTAGTGGCATCCTATACGTGGCTATTGGACTTTGCTATAGTCCCACTAGTGCAAAGACATTTGCAGAGCGCGTCTGCCTGCATTGCACACGCCAACTCATTATAACTAAGCCATTATACTAGCAAACACTCAGTGTACCTAGTGGCATCCTATACGTGGCTATTGGACTTTGCTATAGTCCCACTAGTGCAAAGACATTTGCAGAGCGCGTCTGCCTGCATTGCACACGCCAACTCATTATAACTAAGCCATTATACTAGCAAACACTTAGTGTACCTAGTGGCATCCTATACGTGGCTATTGGACTTTGCTATAGTCCCACTAGTGCAAAGACATTTGCAGAGCGCGTCTGCCTGCATTGCACACGCCAACTCATTATAACTAAGCCATTATACTAGCAAACACTCAGTGTACCTAGTGGCATCCTATACGTGGCTATTGGACTTTGCTATAGTCCCACTAGTGCAAAGACATTTGCAGAGCGCGTCTGCCTGCATTGCACACTCCAACTCATTATAACTAAGCCATTATACTAGCAAACACTCAGTGTACCTAGTGGCATCCTATACGTGGCTATTGGACTTTGCTATAGTCCCACTAGTGCAAAGACATTTGCAGAGCGCGTCTGCCTGCATTGCACACGCCAACTCATTATAACTAAGCCATTATACTAGCAAACACTCAGTGTACCTAGTGGCATCCTATACGTGGCTATTGGACTTTGCTATAGTCCCACTAGTGCAAAGACATTTGCAGAGCGCGTCTGCCTGCATTGCACACTCCAACTCATTATAACTAAGCCATTATACTAGCAATTTTTGCTGCCAGTTTAAGGGCCGTAGTTGCATTGTCAGGGATATTTATTCTTTATTATTCTGCTGTTAATAAAGCTAGACCACCACTGCAATCTACACCACCTCTCAATTTTCACTACCACATTTTCAGTCCACAATCTTGTCGCAATCAACATGAGTGGCAAAATGACAGATGCTGGTGGAAAGGGGAAGAGGCGTGGTGGAAAAGGCAAAAAAGGTTTTGTCCGTGGGGAAGGTGGCAAAGCTCCATTATCATCTGCTGAAGATAGACCATCTACCAGCAAAAGTAAGATGTCTACTACTTACCGTGGACAATCCGATGTGCTCCCTTTTTTACGGACACGAACAACAGGAAGAAAGGTAGATGATGGGCAAAAAAGGAAAATGCTTGAATGGATCTCAAGTGGTCCAACAAGTGCCCTCTCAGCCACTTCAAGTACCGCATCCAAAAAACACCAGTCCTCTGAGTTGTCATCCCAATCAAACTTGATTTCTCCCAGCTCTGAAGTCTCCAGCAGCCCTGCACAGTATGGTGGAACTGAGATGGCTGAGTCTGCAGAGCTGTTCAGTCATACTATAGCCTGGGAATCAGAGGTTTGCTCCCAAGCTACAGTGAGTACAGAACAGGAAATGGTCTGCAGTGATGCCCAGAACCTTTGTGACTCTGATTCAGGCCGTGAGGACCAAGTTTCGGAGCATAATGTTGACCCTTTGTCACAAACTGTAACACCTGTGGTTATAGACAATGAGGAACATACTGATGAAGATGAGACTCAGATACCCGATTGGGATGACAACTTAAATATTCGGTCAGGGCAAGAAGAGGCTCGGTCAGAGGGGGAGGGGAGTGCAAACACAACAATTGATGATGAAGTTCTAGATCCCACCTACTGTCAACCCACAGTCAGGCACTCGAGGAGGTCAACAGAGGTGGTGGAGGAGGATGCAACTGATGATGAAGTTACCTTGCGCCTTCCTGGACACAGTCGGAGTACTGGTAGCACGTCTACAACTGCATCCTCAGCCACCACTCTGCCTCTGAGCATTATTCGGGGTGGATCATCAGGTCGCATGGCCTCTAAGCCTTGCCTAGCCTGGTCCTTTTTTGACATAGAAAAAGATCGCCCAAATTATGTGATCTGTAAAATTTGTCATGGTTCTCTTAGTAGAGGTCAAAACCTCAGCAGTTTGACAACTTCTTCCATGAATCGTCACATAAATAAATATCATATGGCCCGGTGGGAAGCTCACCGTGCTGCAATGCGGCCTAGCGGAGCGAACCATCCACCGCCTGCCCCTTCCAGTGCATCCGCGCGCTTGTCATCTTCTAGGACTGTGGGGACAGCTGTCACACCTGTTTTTCCACCCACAACTTCCACCACTGTAACCGCAACAGGCAGTTTGCTTGGTAGGTCGTCAGTTGTTTTGGAAGGGGAAACAAGTGAGTGTGTACAGCTGTCTCAGACATCGATAGCACCAACGTTGGATGAAGGCAACATCATGTCTCCGCCTGCACTTTCCTCACAAACCTGCATTTTTCCAGGGACACCCTACTCAACACCGTCTACACACAGCAGCCAGATCTCTGTCCCTCAGATGTGGACAAATAAAAGGCCATTTCCTGCGACCCATGACAAAGCTAAGAGGGAGGTTGACTCTATCCCTCTGTAAGCTGTTGGCTACAGAAATGCTGCCTTTCCGCCTAGTGGACACACAGGATTTTAGAGACCTTATGTCTGTCGCTGTGCCCCAGTACCAGATGCCTAGTCGCCACTACTTCTCTGAGAAAGGTGTGCCCGCGCTACACCAGCATGTCGCACACAACATCACCGCTTCCTTGAGAAACTCTGTGTGTGAACGGGTGCATTTCACCACCGATACTTGGACCAGTAAGCATGGACAGGGACGTTACATGTCGCTGACTGGGCACTGAGTAACTATGGTGATAGATGGTGAAGGGTCTGCTGCACAAGTCTTGCCGTCCCCACGACTTGTGTGTCAATCCTCTGTCTGTCCAAGTTCCGCCACTGCTTCTGCATCCTCCACCTCATCTGGGTCCTCCACCTCCGCCCCAAGCCTGCCTGGTCAGGCCACCAGCGTTCTCACTGCGCAGAAGGAATCACGCACCCCTCATTACTATGCTGGCAGCAGAGCGCAACGGCATCAGGCGGTCTTTAGCTTGACATGTCTTGGGAATAAGAGTCACACAGCTGAGGAGTTGTGGTCAGCTCTGCTGTCCGAGTTTAATAAATGGTTGTCTCCACTCAACCTGCAGCCTGGTAAGGCCGTGTGCGACAATGCTGCAAACCTGGGTGCGGCCCTTCGCCTGGGCAAGGTGACACACGTACCTTGTATGGCTCACGTGTTGAACCTTGTCGTGCAGCAATTTTTAACACAGTATCCCGGCCTAGATGGCCTTCTGAACAGGGCACGAAAACTGTCTGCTCACTTCCGCCGTTCAAGCGCCGCAGCTGAGCGACTTGCATCGCTCCGGAAGTCTTTCGGCCTGCCGGTTCATCGCCTGAAATGCGATGTGGCGACACGCTGGAATTCAACTCTCCACATGTTACAGCGACTGTGGCAGCACCGCCGTGCCCTGGTGCAATACGTCATGACGTATAGCCTGGGCCAACGAGATGCAGAGGTGGGGCAGATCACCCTGATGGAGTGGTCTCAGATCAAGGACCTATGCACCCTTCTGCACAGTTTCGACATGGCGACGAATATGTTTAGCGCTGACAATGCCATTATCAGCATGACGATTCCAGTCATTTACATGCTGGAACACACGCTAAACACTATTCAGAGTCAGGGGATGGGACAACAGGAAGTGGATGAACTACAGGAGGATTCATATGCGCAAGACACAACAACATCACCAAGGTCCAGACGTTCATCATCACCAAGGCGCCAGGCATGGGAGCATGGGGGACAGGGATCAACAAGGGCGCATGGTAGCAGGCGAGATGTTGAGGAAGGTGCAGGAGGACATGAAGAAATGGAGGACGAACTGTCCACGGACATGGAAGACTCAGCAGATGAGGGAGACCTTGGTCAAATTTCAGTTGAAAGAGGTTGGGGGGAGATGTCAGAGGAAGAAAGAACGGTTAGCACCTCTATGCCACAAACACAGCGTGGACTTGGTCCGCATGGCTGCGCAAGACACATGAGTGCCTTCTTGTTGCACTACCTCCAACATGACCCTCGTATTGTCAAAATTAGAAGTGATGATGACTACTGGCTTGCCACACTATTAGATCCCCGGTACAAGTCCAAATTTTGTGACATAATTCCAGCCATAGAAAGGGACGCACGTATGCAGGAGTATCAGCAGAAGCTGTTACTCGATCTTAGATCCGCTTTTCCACCAAACAACCGTGCAGGTGCAGTGAGTGAATCTCCCAGTTGTAACTTGACAAACATGGGACGGTCTCGTCATCTTCAACAGTCTACACGTACCAGTAGGACCGTATCTGGTGCTGGTAACAGCAATTTTATGGAATCTTTTCATAATTTTTTTAGACCCTCCTTTGCAAGGCCACCAGAGACAACAAGTCTGACACATAGTCAACGGCTGGAGAGGATGATACAGGAGTATCTCCAAATGAACATCGATGCCATGACTGTGCAACTGGAGCCTTGCTCCTTTTGGGCTTCAAACCTAGAAAAATGGCCAGAGCTCGCAACTTACGCCTTGGAGATTTTGTCGTGTCCAGCTGCCAGCGTTGTCTCTGAACGTGTCTTCAGTGCTGCTGGGTGTGTGCTGACAGATAAGCGCACGCGTCTGTCCAGTGACAATGTGGACAGACTGACGTTCATCAAAATGAACAAGTCATGGATCCAGAAGGAATTTACAACCCCTGTGTCATCCTGGGGAGAGTAAATGCTTGTGGATTTGGAATGTGCTTGATGCAAATCTAGCTGTGAAGTGTACAACTAGGGCACAAGTGCTGCCACTGAATGGGTGGGTGTGTGTGGGGCACAATTTTTGGAAAAAAAGGGAGACTCCGCTTGGAGTAACCCTTGCTTGCTGTGTTTTTAAAAGAAGCCAAGATGAACAAGTCATGGGTCAGCAAAGACTTTATCTACCTTCCCCGGTGTCATGCTGGGGACGGTTAATTATGGCGTATTTTTGAATGTGCTTGATGCAAATCTAGCTGTGAAGTGTACAACTGGGGCACAACTGCTGCCACTTAAGGGGTGGGTGTGTGTGGGGCCCAATTTTTGGAAAAAAGGGAGACTCCGCTTGGAGTAACCCTTGCTTGCTGTGTTTTTAAAAGAAGCCAAGATGAACAGAGCTGGGATCAGGAAAGACTTTGCTACCTACCCCGGTGTCATCCTGGGGACGGATAAGAATAGCGTATTTTTGAATGTGCTTGATGCAAATCTAGCTGTGAATTGTAAAACTGGGGCACAACTGCTGCCACTGAAGGGGTGGGTGTGTGTGGGGCCCAATTTTTGGAAAAAAGGGAGACTCCGCTTGGAGTAACCCTTGCTTGCTGTGTTTTTAAAAGAAGCCAAGATGAACAGAGCTGGGATCAGGAAAGACTTTGCTACCTACCCTGGTGTCATCCTGGGGACGGTTAATTATGGCGTATTTTAGAATGTGCTTGATGCAAATCTAGCTGTGAAGTGTACAACTGGGGCACAACTGCTGCCACTGAAGGGGTGGGTGTGTGTGGGGCCCAATTTTTGGAAAAAAGGGAGACTCCGCTTGGAGCAACCCTTGCTTGCTGTGTTTTTAAAAGAAGCCAAGATGAACAGAGCTGGGATCAGGAAAGACTTTGCTACCTACCCTGGTGTCATCCTGGGGACGGTTAATTATGGCGTATTTTAGAATGTGCTTGATGCAAATCAAGCTGTGAAGTGTACAACTGGGGCACAACTGCTGCCACTGAAGGGGTGGGTGTGTGTGGGGCCCAATTTTTGGAAAAAAGGGAGACTCCGCTTGGAGTAACCCTTGCTTGCTGTGTTTTTAAAAGAAGCCAAGATGAACAGAGCTGGGATCAGGAAAGACTTTGCTACCTACCCTGGTGTCATCCTGGGGACGGTTAATTATGGCGTATTTTTGAATGTGCTTGATGCAAATCTAGCTGTGAAGTGTACAACTGGGGCACAACTGCTGCCACTTAAGGGGTGGGTGTGTGTGGGGCCCAATTTTTGGAAAAAAGGGAGACTCCGCTTGGAGTAACCCTTGCTTGCTGTGTTTTTAAAAGAAGCCAAGATGAACAGAGCTGGGATCAGGAAAGACTTTGCTACCTACCCCGGTGTCATCCTGGGGACGGATAAGAATGGCGTATTTTTGAATGTGCTTGATGCAAATCTAGCTGTGAATTGTACAACTGGGGCACAACTGCTGCCACTGAAGGGGTGGGTGTGTGTGGGGCCCAATTTTTGGAAAAAAGGGAGACTCCGCTTGGAGTAACCCTTGCTTGCTGTGTTTTTAAAAGAAGCCAAGATGAACAGAGCTGGGATCAGGAAAGACTTTGCTACCTACCCTGGTGTCATCCTGGGGACGGTTAATTATGGCGTATTTTTGAATGTGCTTGATGCAAATCTAGCTGTGAAGTGTACAACTGGGGCACAACTGCTGCCACTGAAGGGGTGGGTGTGTGTGGGGCCCAATTTTTGGAAAAAAGGGAGACTCCGCTTGGAGTAACCCTTGCTTGCTGTGTTTTTAAAAGAAGCCAAGATGAACAGAGCTGGGATCAGGAAAGACTTTGCTACCTACCCTGGTGTCATCCTGGGGACGGTTAATTATGGCGTATTTTTGAATGTGCTTGATGCAAATCTAGCTGTGAAGTGTACAACTGGGGCACAACTGCTGCCACTTAAGGGGTGGGTGTGTGTGGGGCCCAATTTTTGGAAAAAAGGGAGACTCCGCTTGGAGTAACCCTTGCTTACATTGTTTTTAAAAGAAGCCAAGATGAACAAGTCATGGGTCAGCAAAGACTTTATCTACCTACCCCGGTGTCATGCTGGGGACGGTTAATTATGGCGTATTTTTGAATGTGCTTGATGCAAATCTAGCTGTGAAGTGTACAACTGGGGCACAACTGCTGCCACTTAAGGGGTGGGTGTGTGTGGGGCCCAATTTTTGGAAAAAAGGGAGACTCCGCTTGGAGTAACCCTTGCTTGATGTGTTTTTAAAAGAAGCCAAGATGAACAGAGCTGGGATCAGGAAAGACTTTGCTACCTACCCTGGTGTCATCCTGGGAACGGTTAATTATGGCGTATTTTTGAATGTGCTTGATGCAAATCTAGCTGTGAAGTGTACAACTGGGGCACAACTGCTGCCACTGAAGGGGTGGGTGTGTGTGGGGCCCAATTTTTGGAAAAAAGGGAGACTCCGCTTGGAGTAACCCTTGCTTGCTGTGTTTTTAAAAGAAGCCAAGATGAACAGAGCTGGGATCAGGAAAGACTTTGCTACCTACCCTGGTGTCATCCTGGGGACGGTTAATTATGGCGTATTTTTGAATGTGCTTCATGCAAATCTAGCTGTGAAGTGTACAACTGGGGCACAACTGCTGCCACTTAAGGGGTGGGTGTGTGTGGGGCCCAATTTTTGGAAAAAAAGGGAGACTCCGCTTGGAGTAACCCTTGCTTACATTGTTTTTAAAAGAAGCCAAGATGAACAAGTCATGGGTCAGCAAAGACTTTATCTACCTACCCCGGTGTCATGCTGGGGACGGTTAATTATGGCGTATTTTTGAATGTGCTTGATGCAAATCTAGCTGTGAAGTGTACAACTGGGGCACAACTGCTGCCACTTAAGGGGTGGGTGTGTGTGGGGCCCAATTTTTGGAAAAAAGGGAGACTCCGCTTGGAGTAACCCTTGCTTACATTGTTTTTAAAAGAAGCCAAGATGAACAAGTCATGGGTCAGGAATGACTTTATCTACCTACCCCGGTGTCATGCTGGGGACGGTTAATTATGGCGTATTTTTGAATGTGCTTGATGCAAATCTAGCTGTGAATTGTACAACTGGGGCACAACTGCTGCCACTGAAGGGGTGGGTGTGTGTGGGGCCCAATTTTTGGAAAAAAGGGAGACTCCGCTTGGAGTAACCCTTGCTTGCTGTGTTTTTAAAAGCCAAGATGAACAGAGCTGGGATCAGGAAAGACTTTGCTACCTACCCCGGTGTCATCCTGGGGACGGTTAATTATGGCGTATTTTTGAATGTGCTTGATGCAAATCTAGCTGTGAAGTGTACAACTGGGGCACAACTGCTGCCACTGAAGGGGTGGGTGTGTGTGGGGCACAATTTTTGGAAAAAAGGGAGGCTCCGCTTGGAGTCACCTTGCGGTGTTTTACATGACTTTAGAAAGGCGTGCCATGCCTATATCTGTGTCTCCTCCTCTTTTTCTTTGTCCAGCTCTTTTGTTTTTGCATAAGTATATGTCCTTGTCACTTTCCCATGTGTTGTGAATTGTTTGTCACCTTTTGGACACCTTTGAGGGTGTTTTCTAGGTGTTTTTCTGTGTTTGTGATTGCCTGCCATTGTTTCCTATGCAGTTCGAGTTCGGTTCGTCGAACGTTCGACGAGCCGAACTCGATCGGGACCTCCGTTCGGCGAACCGGCCTCGAGCCGAACCGGGACCGGTTCGCTCATCTCTACTAGTCACGTCACATCCTATCAGCGAATGTAGTGAGACATGTAGTTAGGGACTCGTTGCCAAGCAAGGAAAACCCCGCATCCAATCGCTGCATAGGGTAAGAGTTGTAGTTAAGGACTCGTTACCAAGTAAAGACACACGTCACCTCCGATCGCCATGTGCTCAGGGGATTTATTGGTAAGGACTCGTTGCCACGGAGGAGTAATCACTCATTCAAACTTATACGGCATTATATGTTGTTAAGGACGCGTTGTAACTAGAGTTGAGCGCGGTTCGCGGTTCGAGGTTCTCCAGTTCTAAGCTCGAGTGATTTTGGGGGCTGTTCTAGATCGAACTAGAACTCGAGCTTTTTGCAAAAGCTCGATAGTTCTAGATACGTTCGAGAACGGTTCTAGCAGCAAAAAGCAGGGCTTTTTACAGCTACAGTGTGCAGGAGCCATCGCTGGCAGCCTGCCACAAGCTGGTAACCAAGATAAACATCGGGTATCCAACCAAAGCGCTTTGGTTAGTAACCCGATGTTTATCTTAGTTACGTGCAGAAAGCCCACACTTCCCCGCTCAGCTCGCTCCGCCCCCTCCTGCCCGCGGCATGTACACGTACATACACACACACACACTCACACTCCCCCCCCGCTCGGCTTACCTGCGGTGATGAAGTCCCGCCATCCCGACCTCAGCGCTGTCACTGTCCTCCATGGCCGCTGCTTGTCACATCACCTCTCGCTTCCGACCCGAGACTGACTAGCGGTGACGTCACGGACCTCTCGCGATACTTGGTGTGAAGGCGACGGTCATTGAACTCAGTGACAGGGGCTGTCAGTGTGCTGGAGATCAGCGCAGGTAATGTACCTCGCTGACAGCAGCACTTGTCATGCCCTGCAGTGACCTGGGCTGACCCATTGATGTTAGCTCAGGTCACTGCACTGCTCTCCCAGCCAATGGGGAACATCCTGCTCTTCATTGACTGGGACAGTGTGGATGGGGAACATCCTGCTCTTCATTGACTGGGACAGTGTGGATCGTCATGGCAACCCCTTGGATTACACCAGACCTGGATTTGTTTTTCATTCTAATAAATTGGTTAAAGAGGGAATGTTTTGGGGAGTGTTTTTTCAAATAAAAATGTGTTTGTCGTCTATTTTTTTTTATTACTGACTGGGTTGGTGATGTCGGGTATCTGATAGATGCCTGACCTCACCAACCCCAGGGCTAGATGCCAGGTGACATTACACATCTGGTATTAACCCCATATATTACCCCGTTTGCCACCGCACCAGGGCGCGGGATGAGCTGGGGCGAAGCACCAGGATTGGCGCATCTAATGGATGCGCCACTTCTGGGGCGGCTGCGGCCTGCTATTTTTAGGCTGGGGAGAGTCCAATAACCATGGACCTCCCTAGTCTGAGAATATCAGGCCCCAGCTGTCTGCTTTACCTTGGCTGGTGATCCAATTTTGGGGGACCCCTACGTGTTTTTTTTTTAATTATTTATTTAATTTAAAATAACAGCGTGGGGTGCCCTCAGTTTTGGATTACCAGCCAAGGTGAGGTTGCCAGCTGTGGTCTGCAGGCTGCAGCCGTCTGCTTTACCCTAGCTGGCTACAAAACTAGGGGGAACCCTACGTCATTTTTTTTTCATTTTTTTGGCTAAATACAAAGCTAAGCACCCCTTAGTGCCACATGAAAGGCACCAAAGGGTGCTCTACTTTTTCTCCATTTTTTCTCCACTTTTTCTACATTTTTTCTCCACTTTTTCTACATTTTTTTCTCCACTTTTTCTCCACTTTTTCTCCACTTTTTCTCCATTTTTTTCTCCACTTTTTCTCCACTTATTCTCCACTTTTTCTCCACTTTTTCTCCATTTTTTTTCTCCACTTTTTCTTTACTTTTTCTCCACTTTTTCTCCACTTATTCTCCACTTTTTCTCCACTTTTTCTCCATTTTTTTCTCCATTTTTTCTCCACTTTTTCTCCACTTTTTCTCCATTCTTTTTCTATGGTCGGTCTACCCATTAGCTCTGCCATGCACACTGTAGCTCTACACCTACTGCACATGTTACTTTATGATTGACATCTCTTTCGTACCAGAGCTGACTAAGTCTACTCTGACCCCATATTTGTCATTACTATATTGTCCTTGTACTGTATTATGACATTTGTATCATGTGTTTCATTTCTTGCTGTGTTGCAATTTTTTTGCTGCATCCCAATTGTACCTCTACATTGTTCGAGTTTATGTTATTGTTCTCTCACTCTTATGTGATACTGATTATTGTCATTTTTCATAATTACATGCAGATAAGTCCAATCTGACGAAGGCTCAGGCCGAAACGTCATTTGTAACTTGTTTTGGATAAAAACATATATGCTTATGAAAAAAATTTTTTTCTTAATACGGACCAATAAAGAGTGATTTTGCATTACTATCCGTTGTGACTTACTGACTTAGTCTGGGAGATTTAGAGTGCTGAGGTTACTCACTAATTTTATCTATTATTACCTCTGAGCACCTATATACCAGTGAGCAGAGCTTCCTCTACAGTAGTTCTCCTGATTAGGCATGCCCTTACCTCATGAGCAGGGCATTGCAGCTTTGGTAGCAACCATTACGACATGGACTCTGCTGCTGTGGACCCGAGAAGAGTGAATGCAGATTCATTGTACCCACACTCCTCACATGAAGGGTCCGCACTCCTAGAAAATGGGGGATACGTTCCCTGAGTGTCTCCCCCCCATATTCTAGACGGTCCAGAGTCGTCGTGGGACCCCTTTATTTTTTTTCTTACAATAAATTGGTGAAAGAGGAAATGTTTTGGGGACTGTTTTTTCAAATAAATTTCTTTTGTCGATTTTTTTTTTTTTGTTAGTACTGACAGTTTATGATGTTGAGTATCTAATAGACGCCATGACATCACAAACTGCTGGGCTTGATCTCAAGTTACTTTACAGCTAGTATCAACCCGATTTATTACCCCGTTTGCCACTGCACCAGGGCACGGGATGAGCTGTGGTGAAGCGCCAGGATTGGCGCATCTAGTGGATGCGCCACGTCTGGGGTGCCTGCGGCCTGCTATTTTTAGGCTGTGAAGGCCCAATAACTATGGACCTTCCCACCCTGAGAATACCAGACCACAGCTGTCCGCTTTACCTTGGCTGGTGATCCAATTTGGGGGGGACCCTACTTTTATTGTGTAATTATTAATATTTATACAATAATTATAAAAAAGAGCCTGAGGGGACCTCCACATTGGATCCCCAACCACGGTAAAGCTGCCAGCTGTGGTTTTCAGGCTACAGCCGTCTGCTTTACCCTAGCTGGCTATCAAAAATGGGGGGACCCAACGTCATTTTTTTTTTAACTATTTTTTAAATACAAAAAATTAATGGGCTTCCCTGTATTTTGATTGCTAACCAAGGTAACGGCAGGCAGATGGGGGTGGCAACCCATAGGTGTCTGCTTTATCTGCGCTGAGAATCAAAAATACCGCGGAGCGCTACGTCATTTTTTTAAAGATTTATTTTTACAGCACTGTGATGTCCAGCAATCAAAATACAGGGAAGCCCATTTTATTTTTAGTTATTTAAATAAATAATTAAAAAAAATATATATGGGCTCCCGCTGCATTTTTTGTATTGCTAGCTAAGGGTAATCCAAGCAGCTACTGGCTGCTAACCCCCACTGCTTGGTGTTACCTTCACTGGCAATGGAAAATCCAGGGAAGCATTTTTTATTTTTTTTGCCAAAAAACTACAAAAAAAGGACGTGAGCTTTGCCATATTTTTGTATGCTAGCCAGGTATAGCAGGCAGGTGCTGGAAGAGTTGGATACAGTGCCAGAATATGGCGCTTCTATGAAAATGCCATTTTCTTAGGCGGCTGCAGACTGCAATTCGCAGCAGTGGGGCCCAGAAAGCTCAGGCCAACCTGTGCTGCGGATTCCAATCCCCAGCTGCCTAGTTGTACCTGGCTGGACACAAAAATGGGGCGAAGCCTACGTCATTTGTTTTCTAATTATTTCATGAAATTCATGAAATAATAAAAAAAGGGCTTCCCTTTATTTTTGGTTCCCAGCTGGGTACAAATAGGCAACTGGGGGTTGGGGGCAGCCGTACCTGCCTGCTGTACCTGGCTAGCATACAAAAATATGGCGAAGCCCACATAATTTTTTCAGGGGGCAAAAAACTTCTGCATACAGTCCTGGATGGAGTATGCTGAGCCTTGTAGTTCTGCAGCTGCTGTCTATCTGTATGGAGAAGAGCAGACAGCACCTGCAGAACTACAAGGCTCAGCATACTCCATCCAGGACTGTATGCAGAATTTTTTTGCCCACCAAAAAAATGACGTGGGCTTCGCCATATTTTTGTATGCTAGCCAGATACAGCAGGCAGCCACGGGCTGCCTCCAACCCCCAGTTGCCTATTTCTACCCGGCTGGGAACCAAAAATATAGGGAAGCCCGTTTTTTTTAATTATTTCACTTATTTCATGAAATAATTAAAAAACAAATGACGTGGGCTTCGCCCCATTTTTGTGTCCAGCCGGGTACAACTAGGCAGCTGGGGATTGGAATCCGCAGCACAGGTTAGCCCGAGGTTTCTGGGCGCCTCTGCTGCGGATTTCAGTCCGCAGCCGTCACAGAAAATGGCGCTTTCATAGAAGCGCCATCATCTGGCGCTGTAGCCAACTCTTCCAACAGCCCTGGAGCCGGGTGGCTTGTTGGGTAATCATGAGTTAATACTGGCTTTGTTTTACTAGCCAGTATTAAGCCAGAGATTCTTAATGTCAGGCACGTTTGACCCGGCCATTAAGAATCTCCAATAAGGGGTTAAAAAAAACACCACACAGAGAAAAAATACTTTAATAGAAATAAATACACAGAAACATTAGAGACTCCATCTTTATTACCCCCTGTCAGCCCTCCACGATCCTGCTCTTCTGTCTTCTTTCTTTCTAGTGTAGTAGTAGTGACGATTGTAGTGAGGATGAAATGCCCCAGCCCATCATGGGCTGGGGCATCTCATCCTCACTACAATCCTCACTAGTGTAGTAGTAGTGACGATTGTAGTGAGGATGAGGTCCACCAGACCATCATGGGCTGGGGAACCTCATCCTCAGTACAATCCTCACTACAATCGGGAAGCAGCGTGCAGCCTTCACTCCGTGAGTGATCAGTGCTGGCTGTCAGCGGTAACAGCGGTAACGCTGACAGACGCGTTACCATAGCAACGGTGCTCTCGGAGCCGCGGTTAGCGGTGACGTCACCGCTAACTGCGTTGCTATGGCAACAGTGATCTCCGTTAATGACCGGCTGTGTCAGCCGGTCCCTAACGGAACGGGGAGTCGACCGTGTGCTAGAGCATGTCGCCGGTACACGGCGATACACATATGTGCAGCGTGTACCGGAGAGATGCACTCGCAGGTCCTACATGACGTGTCATAGTCATGTGACCAGTCTGTAGCCAATGAGATAATAGCCACGTGACTGGTCACATGGCTATTTTGACGTCACGATAGGTCCTGCATCTCTGCTGGCAGTGCAGGTCACCGGGAGGATTCAGCGATCATCGGATGGAATAGCGGCAGGAGACAGAGTGCAGAAGGGATCGCGAGGACCGGTAAGTGTTATGGCAATGTTTATTAACTGTTTGTGTACATTTATAATGCATTTTTATGTGTTTGTGATTGCCTCCCATTATAGCCTATACGTTCGAGTTCGGTTCGTCGAACGTTCGACAAACCGAACTCGAACGGGACCCCCGTTCGGCGAGCCGACCTCGAGCCGAACCGGGACCGGTTCGCTCATCTCTAGTTGTAACATGCAAGGAACGTCATATCCGATGACAGCGGGATTGTAGCTAAATAGTTCATTTCAAGACCGAAGGAGCACTATATTATGTTCAACGTGATAATATAAATATATATGAAAACAGATACAATTTGCTGCATACGATCAAACACATATTCAGCAATAATTATAAGATGTACATAAGGCATTTAAGCAAAAAAATATGCACAGATATAGATAAAGCTGATATAAAACTAAAAATGCAGCCCATAATGCAATTCCAGATCAATACCTCGATCGGCAAATTACCAATCAATTATTCATTTCAGGAAGAGAGGAGGTAAACGTGTTGCAGGTAATCCGGCCACATTCGTATGCCATAAATATATTAATGTCTAAACATATTGATGGTCATAATTAAACAATATATATATCCCCAGAATTCAGATATAAATATCCATACTATAAGAGATTGCTACTAAACGGTGCCCGGAGGAGTCCGGGCACACATTAATAAGCAAATACTCAGTCTGGACAGTCCAACATATGATATATGTTATATATATGTATATATGATTGTATATCTTAGGAAGAATAAAAACCCATCACCGAAAAAAACAAAAATATATATAGAGAATAAGAAAGTGAGTAAAAAAATGAGTAAAAAATCAAGTGAACACACGTGAGTAAAAAGTGATGCAATTATAATAATAATACAAATAATCATAAATTGTCAGAGAAATAAATAGAACAATAATAAACACGAGAATATATAAAGAATGTAATAAAACGTGTGTATGTGTATATATGTATGTGCATGCATGCAAACATGTGACAGAAATTTTTTTTTATTTGTCAATAACAAGTGATATTAATAAATATTTGTAGATATTAATATGTGTAAAATGAGACATATTATTGTATTGATCTATCATATAAAAATAAAAATCATATAGTCAATCAATCGTGAAGATCAAAAATTATATCAAGATAAACTAAAAATAATAAAATACATAAATAAATAAACCTATTGTGGAGTGTATATTATGCCAATAAATTTTTTTAATATATATAAAGAAAGAAAAATAAATATATATATATATATATATATATATATGTGCACACTAACACGTGATATATTTTGAATAATTAATACCTAAAAATGCATAAAATTGTGCGTAAGTACAAAATCAAGTGCTCTAACCAAAAAATTGGATAGAGCTGTATCCAAACCACTATATTCCAAAAAGAACTTGACAGCAGCAATGCCATCTGTGTGTCTAAGGCCCGTTTCACACGTCAGTGAAAAACACAGACGTTTTTCACTGGCGTGTAAAACACGCACATGTCCTTGCGTGTGCCGAAAATCACGGCACACGTGGGTTGTCTAAGTGCAATCCGGGCTCCGTTCTCCGTGGCCCGTGATTGCACTTAGAAATTCACTCACCTGCGCCCGTTCCCGCTGTCCATGGTGCTGAATCCTCCCGCGACGCAGCATCCGGCCGGCGGTGACCCCTGCAGGAGCAGCTTCCGGGTCGGCTGTGTCGCGCATAATGAATATGCGCGACAGTAATCAGCCGGCACAGAAGGAGCAGGGAGAACGGGCTGCAGAGGACATTGCTGGATGCCGGGTGAGTTAAAATGTTTATTATTTTAAAAGCACGTTTTTTTCTGGCACGTGTTTCACGGACCACACCACTGCGTGGTCCGTGGAACATCAGTGATGCCAGAAAAAAATGGACATGTCTCCGTGCAGCAATCACGCACACGCGGGTACGCTGCACGGAGACACGTGCAGTGACAAATCACTGACGTGTGAGCAGACCCATTCATTATAATGGGTCTGCGTATGTCAGTGATTCTGGTACGTTTAAAAAAAAGCACAAACGTACCAGAATCACTGACGTGTGAAAGGGGCCTAATGGACGTGTACAGTGATTCCACATCACATACAACAAGCCAGGAGTTGTTTTCCATCTGGATGCCGTCCACTTTATGTAACACATCTGTGGTGTCTTTAATAAAGGAAGGAAGTACCTCCACCAGGGGTTTCAAAAAATAATCAATAATGCCACATAAAGGTTCCAGGAAATTATTAACTCCAGAAACAATTGGCCTACCTGGTGGTGTAACCAAATCTTTATGTATTTTCGGGAGCAAATAAATGCTGGCAACTGTAGGGTAGGTTCTTTTATGATGAGGCCTTCCTTTTGTTTGGCATTTAGGACTCCATCTTCAACCGCTTCATCTAGAAGTTTGTCCAGTTCCTGTTGGTATTTGAAAAGAGGGTTGAATGACAATCTTTGATAACATCCAGAATTTTTCAATTGCCTATACATTTCTCTCTCATATTGCTTTTTTGGCCACAACACAACATTTTCACCTTTATCTGAAGGCTTAATAATGACATCTTTTAAACGCTCTAATTGTTTCAAAGCCATTCTTTCTCCTCGAGTAAAATTATAATTTTTTATGGATGTGGATATCGAGGTTAAGTCCTGTGATACCAACCGGACAAACATCTCAGTTTCAGGAAATTGAGAAAAAGATGGAAATTTTTTTGATTTTGGCAGAAGGTGACAGGGAAATTTACCTTTGTTAGAATTTTCAGACTCTTGCGCTAATTCTTCTAGTATCTGTAATGCCTCTCTTTCTGTATTGGAAGGAAAAAGAGGATTTGTATTTTTATTCGCAAACAATTTTTTAAAAATTAACCTACGGGCAAGAAGATGAAGATCTTTGACTGCCAAAAAAATGGTTAAAGCTAGATGACAGTGAAAAAGATAGACCACGTTGTAAAACATTTATATATTTGATTAGTTTACATTATATTATGTTCACATATATATATTTATCCTTATCACATATTTTTATACATAAAGAGATCTCACTGGCAGAATCTATATATTTCTTAAATTGTTTATCCCTTGTTTAAAAAAAATATTTATTTTCATTTTCACATATAACAGTACACATCTTCATTCTTCACATCATACACTTTTACACTTATTAGTGTCACTTATTATTTTCACATTAATGTGTCACATATTCATGTGCACATATATATTCACTCTTATATATATTAAGGTCTTTACATATACACTTTGTTATTAACTATTATGTTTATTATTATTATTTCTCATCATTTATATTAATCAGGGTCACTCGTCACTCATATTCTCATCACATCACTTGTCAGTCACATCTTCATCACTTGTCATTTATGTATTAATTATTCAAAATATATCACATATTAGTGTGCACATATATATATATATATATATATATATATATTATTTATTTTTTTATTTTTCTTTCTTTATATAGTAAAAATGTTTATTGGCATAATATACACTCCACAATAAGTTTATTTCTTTATGTATTTTATTATTTTTTAGTTTATCATGATATAATTTTTGATCTTCACAATTGATTGACTATATGATTTTTATTTTTTTATGATAGATCAATACAATAATATGTCTCATTTTACACATATTAATATGTACAAATATTTATTAATATCACTTGTTATTGACAAATAAAAACATTTTTTGTGTCACATGTTTGCATGCATGCACATACATATATACACATACACACGTTTTATTACATTCTTCTTTATATATTCTCATGTTTATTATTGTTCTATTTATTTCTCTGACAATTTATGATTATTTGTATTATTATTATAATTGCATCACTTTTTACTCACGTGTGTTCACTTGGTTGATTTTTTACTCATTTTTTTACTCACTTTCTTATTCTCTATATATATTTTTGTTTTTTTCGGTGACGGGTTTTTATTCTTCCTAAGATATACAATCATATATACATATATATAACATATATCATATGTTGGACTGTCCAGACTGAGTATTTGCTTATTAATGTGTGCCCGGACTCCTCCGGGCACCGTTTAGTAGCAATCTCTTATAGTATGGATATTTATATCTGAATTCTGGGGATATATATATTGTTTAATTATGACCATCAATATGTTTAGACATATATATATTTATGGCATACGAATGTGGGCGGATTACCTGCAAGACGTTTACCTCCTCTCTTCCTGAAATGAATAATTGATTGGTAATTTGCCGATCGAGGTATTGATCTGGAATTGCATTATGGGCTGCATTTTTAGTTTTATATCAGCTTTATCTTTATCTGTGCATATTTTTTTGCTTAAATGCCTTATGTACATCTTATAATTATTGCTGAATATGTGTTTGATCGTATGCAGCAAATTGTATCTGTTTTCATATATATATTTATATTATCACGTTGAACATAATATAATGCTCCTTCGGTCTTGAAATGAACTATTTAGCTACAATCCCGCTGTCATCGGATATGACGTTCCTTGCATTTTACAACGCGTCCTTAACAACATATAATGCCGTATAAGTTTGAATGAGTGATTACTCCTCCGTGGCAACGAGTCCTTACCAACAAATCCCCTGAGCACATGGCGATCGGAGGTGACGTGTGTCTTTACTTGGTAACGAATCCTTAACTACAACTCTTACCCTATGCAGCGATTGGATGCGGGGTTTTCCTTGCTTGGCAACGAGTCCCTAACTACATGTCTCACTACATTCGCTGATATTATGTGACGTGACTAGTAGCGATGCTCTAGGGGAATCCTATGTGGAGGTGTCACAATTCGGACAATTTCTATTGGACATCAGGACTATATAGAGCAGGGGTCTCAAACTCGGCTGGGTGTATGGGCCGCACCGAGGAAAAAAATAATTTGGGGGGCCGCATTCTTTGCAGGACAAAGTGACATTTTTATTGGTACCATATTTTTTTTTTTTTTACACACCTTTGGATGACTGATTTTCAACATTTTTCACTTGTTTATTATAACAAATGTGCACATTCTTTGGTTAAATCTAAAAATTTTTTATTGATGTTAAAAAAAAGTCATGCCTTATTTTGTTTTTTTTTTTACATTTTATCCCTTTCTTGTAACTAATAGTGTTACAATTATCACTATATAGAAATTTTGGCCAACATCCTTTAGTAATGTTCCCTATCCTCTAGTAATGTGCCCACCTTGTCCCCATCCTATAGTAATGACCCCAGCCTTGTCCCTATTCTATAGTAATGTCCCCATCCAATAGTATTATGCCCATCCTTGTAATGTCCCCATCTTTTAGTAATGTCCCCATCCTATAGTCATGTGCCCACCTTGTCCCTATTCTGTAGTCATGTGCCTACCTTGTCCCCCATCCTATAGTCATGTGCCCACCTTATCCCCCAACCTATAGTCATGTGCCCACCTTGTCCCCATCCTATAGTCATGTGCCCACCTTGTCCCCATCCTATAGTACTGTGCTCACCTTGTCCCCATCCTATAGACATGTGCTCACCTTGTCCCCATGCTATAGTCATGTGCCCACCTTGTCCCCATCCTATAGACATGTGCCCACCTTGTCCCCATCCTATAGACATGTGCCCACTTTGTCCCCATGCTATAGTCATGTGCCCACCTTGTCCCCATCCTATAGACATGTGCCCACCTTGTCCCCATCCTATAGACATGTGCCCACCTTGTCCCCATCCTATAGTAATGTGCCCACCTTGTCTCCATGCTATAGTCATGTGCCCAATAGTATTATGCCCATCCTTGTAATGTCCCCATCTTTTAGTAATGTCCCCATCCTATAGTCATGTGCCCACCTTGTCCCAATCCTATAGTCATGTGCCCACCTTGTCCCCATCCTATAGTCATATGCCCACCTTGTCCCCATCCTATAGACATGTGCCCACCTTGTCCCCATCCTATAGACATGTGCCCACCTTGTCCCCATCCTATAGTCATGTGCCCACCTTGTCTCCATGCTATAGTCATGTGCCCACCTTGTCCCCATCCTATAGTCATGTGCCCACCTTGTCTCCATGCTATAGTCATGTGCCCACCTTGTCCCCATCCTATAGTCATGTGCCCACCTTGTTTCCATGCTATAGTCATGTGCCCACCTTGTCCCCATCCTATAGTCATGTGCCCACCTTGTCCCCATCCTATAGTCATGTGCCCACCTTGTCCCCATCCTATAGTTATGTGCCCACCTTGTCCCTATTCTATAGACATGTGCCCACCTTGTCTCTATTCTATAGTAATGTCCCCATCCTGTAGTAATGGGTGGTGGGGGCAGTGGCGGCGGGTGAAAGGTGATAATTTACCGATCGTTCTCGGCTTCCACCCACAGATTTCTGAGTGAAGCTGAGGGGGCGGTCTCTGGCCCCAGATCCACAGTGATTGGACAGATCGGTCACAAGGCCGGTCTCTCCAATCAGAGCTGGGGGCGGGTGAAACTGAGGTCACTCAGCTCCAGCCAATGATCGGTGCTACAGCTGCACTGATCATGGCTGGATTTCAATGTTACAGCCATTTTCAATGGCTGGAACATTACAGTGGCTGTGATTGGCTGACGAACGCCGCACAGCCAATCACAGCCTCCGTAGGTCCGGGGAGGAGACACCACCCCTCCTGAGGTCCCCTCCTCCCCGAATCTAAGGTATTTGCTATTTGCAATGCAAACAGCGATCGCAGCCACCGGGGCCGCGATTTCGCCATGACGTACTGGGTATGTCATGGGTCATTAGTACCAGGGAGCCATAACATACCCAGTACGTCATCGGTCGCTAAGGGGTTAATGTGCCGTCCTTCACATACACAAAAAATAAAAAACCACCATTCTTCTCACCTGTTTCGCGTTCCCTCGGCTCCTCATCTCTGCTTCTTGCTGTCTGCAGGCCGTGCCCTGGTGACTATCGCGGCCGGTGCAGGGGCCGTAGCCCCTGGCAGCGATTTATGTCAGATCAGATGGTTGTTTTGCCGGTGCTGCGCGCGCACAGTCCTTGCCTCTGAGAATGCAGCGCCGGCAAAACACTCATCTAACAAAGTACAGACAGTAGCTGCGGCCCCTGCACTGGCCGCGATAGTGAACAGGGGCACGGGCCTGGGGGCCGCACGAAGCAGCCTGACGGGCCGCATGCGGCCCGCGGGCCGCGTGTTTGAGACCCCTGATATAGAGGGACCTTTTTCAATGTTACCTCACTCCTGGAAAAAGCACTACACAGTGCGAAATGTGCGTCAGAGAGAGTGTGGGACACTTTCTTGCATTCTGATTTGCCCCATAGGTATATGTTTTGGTCTGTTACTTTGTTGCCATCAGACCTCTTTGAATTTTGTATCTTTGTAAACACACTTGTGTTAATATATACGTATTTATAATTATACCATCACTGTTGGTTTTCATATGGGGCAATATTAATATTTATTATAATAATTATGTGAAATTTATGGTGTTCCCAACATAATATTAAGATTGATATTTTTAACCCCTTCTGTGGGGCCTGCTTCCTTGCGACATCCTGTCTATGTTTTTATATTCTACTATTAACCCCTTCACGACCATGGACGGAAAGATCCGTCCTTGTGCCCTGGGCCTTAACGACCAAGGACGGATCTTTCCGTCATAGCGGAATCGCGGCACCGGAGCCTCCGGTGACTGCAATATGTTAACAAAAACCGCAGATTCGGGGAGGAGGGGACCTGTTCCTGACCTTAGGAGGGGTGGTGCCTCCTCCCCGGACCTACGGAGGCTGTGATTGGCTGACGAACGCCGCTCAACCAATCACAGCCACTGTAATGTTCCAGCCATTTAAAATGACTGAAACATTGAAATCCAGCCCTGGCCAGTGCAGCTGTAGCACTGGCCATTGGCTGGAGCTGGGTGACCTCACTGGATCACCCTCCCCCAGCTCCAATGCTCTGATTGGAGAGATCGGCCTTGTGACCGATTTCTCCAATCACAGTGGACCTGTTGCCGGTGACCGCCCCCATCAGCTTCACTTGTCCCTGCAGCACGCCAGCACACTGAGCACAGTGAGTGTACACAGTGCAATGGCAGGGCGACAAGCTCCGGTCCCATGCTGTTATGAGACCGGAGCATGGGACCCGGAAGTTGCCGCGCTGCCATTGCACTGTACGAAAAGCGTCCCGATCCGCCGCTGCCCTCCGCGATCTGCCACCTGTCTCCCCGATCTCCTGCCCGCACCCTCACCCCCACACCTCCCGATCCGCTGCCGCCGCCGCCCTCCATCTGCCACAGTGCCACCGCTCCCCCCAATCTGCTGCCCGGCCCCTCACCTCCGTGCAGCAGATCGGAGGGAGCGGTGGCACTATGACAGATGGAGGAGGACAGGGATCGTGCACCCTGTCCTCCTCCATCTGTCATAGTGCCACCGCTCCCTCCGATCTGCTGCCCGGCCCCTCCCCTTCGTGATCGGTGCCCGCCCCCTCCCCTCCGTGATGTGCTGCTCGCCCCCCCCCTCCGTGATGTGCTGCTCGCCCCCTCCCCTCCGTGATGTGCTGCTCGCCCCCTCCCCTCCGTGATGTGCTGCTCGCCCCCTCCCATCCGTGATGTGCTGCTCGCCCCCTCCCCTCCGTGATGTGCTGCTCGCCCCCTCCCCTCCGTGATGTGCTGCTCGCCCCCTCCCCTCCGTGATGTGCTGCACGCTCCCCCCACCTCTCACCCCCGTGGTCAGCTACCCGCCCCCTCCCCTGTCACCGCCGTGATGTGCGCTCCCTCCCCTGTCACCGCCGTGATGTGCGCTCCTTCCCCTGTCACCGCCGTGATGTGCGCTCCCTCCCCTGTCACCGCCGTGATGTGCACTCCCTCCCCTGTCACCGCCGTGATGTGCGCTCCTCCCCTGTCACCGCCGTGATGTGCGCTCCTCCCCTGTCACCGCCGTGATGTGCGCTCCCTCCCCTGTCACCGCCGTGATGTGCGCTCCCTCCCCTGTCACCGCCGTGATGTGCGCTCCCTCCCCTGTCACCGCCGTGATGTGCGCTCCCTCCCCTGTCACCGCCGTGATGTGCGCTCCCTCCCCTGTCACCGCCGTGATGTGCGCTCCCTCCCCTGTCACCGCCGTGATGTGCGCTCCCTCCCCTGTCACCGCCGTGATGTGCGCTCCCTCCCCTGTCACCGCCGTGATGTGCGCTCCCTCCCCTGTCACCGCCGTGATGTGCGCTCCCTCCCCTGTCACCGCCGTGATCTGCGCTCCCTCCCCTGTCACCGCCGTGATGTGCGCTCCCTCCCCTGTCACCGCCGTGATGTGCGCTCCCTCCCCTGTCACCGCCGTGATGTGCGCTCCCTCCCCTGTCACCGCCGTGATGTGCGCTCCCTCCCCTGTCACCGCCGTGATCTGTGCTCCATCCCGTCACCCCCGTGATCTGTGCTCCCTCCCCTGTCTCCCCCGTGATCTGCTGTCCACTCTCCCTCCACCTCTCACCCCCGTGATCTGCGCTCTGCTCACCTGTCTCCCTCATGATCTGCGCTCTCTCACCCCCGTGATCTGTGCTCCCTCACCTGTCACCCCGTGATCTGTGCTCCCTCACCTGTCACCCCCGTGATCTGCTGTCCGCTCTCCCTCACCTCTCACCCCCGTGATCTGTGCTCTGCTCACCTGTCTCCTCCGTGATCTGTGCTCTGCTCACCTGTCTCCTCCGTGATCTGCGCTGCGCTCCCTCCCCCACCTCTCACCCTCCCCGATCTGCTGCCTCCTTCATCTCCTGTGATCCAGCTGCCTAGATCCATCCTGTAGGGTAACTATCCCCAATCTCACCTCCCACTCCCCTTCCCACCCATCCCCCCCACCCGCCCCCTCCCCCCATCCTCTGCCGCTCCTGCATCCACTGCGCCCTCTCCCATCCGTCCCCACCCTATCCCAGCCGCCGTCTCACAATCACAGATGCTCCCTTTATATGCCGCTGCCCCCCCATCTGCTGCCGCCCCATCTGCCGCCCCCCCATCTTCCGCTGTTTTTTTTTTTCTATGCCATGGGGGTCTAGTTTCCAAAATGGGGTCACATGTGGGGGAGCTCCACTGTTTCGGCACCTCAGGGGGTCTCCAAACAGCATGGAATACGCTAATTATCCCAGACAATTTTGCGTTTGAAACGTCAAATGACGCTCCTTGCCTTCCGAGCCCTGCTGTGCGCCCAAACATTTGAGTTCCACCACATATGAGGTATCTGCAAACTCAGGAGAAATTGCACAATACATTTTATGGTGCAATTTTTCCTGATACCCTTGTGAAAAAAAAGCTACCTGGTTGAAGTAACAATTTTGTGGTAAAAAAGTTTTTTTTTATTTTCACGGCTCAACTCTATTAACTTTTGTGAAGCCCCCAGAGGCTCAAAGTGCTCAATAAACATCTAGATAAATTCTATGAGGGGTCTAGTTTCCAAAATGGGGTCACATGTGGGGGAGCTCCACTGTTTCGGCACCTCAGGGGGTCTCCAAACGCAACATGGAATACGCTAATTATCCCAGACAATTTTGCGTTTGAAACGTCAAATGACGCTCCTTGCCTTCCGAGCCCTGCTGTGCGCCCAAACATTTTATTTCCACCACATATGAGGTGTCTGTGTACTCAGGAGAAATTGCACAATACATTTTATGGTGCAATTTTTCCTGATACCCTTGTGAAAAAAAAAGCTACCTGGTTGAAGTAACAATTTTGTGGTAAAAAAATTTTTTTTTATTTTCACAGCTCAACTCTATTAACTTTTGTGAAGCCCCCAGAGGCTCAAAGTGCTCAATAAACATCTAGATAAATTCCATGAGGGGTCTAGTTTCCAAAATGGGGTCACATGTGGGGGAGCTCCACTGTTTCGGCACCTCAGGGGCTCTCCAAACGCAACATGGTGCGGCTAACTATTCCAGCTAATTTTCTGTTCAAAAAAGTCAAATGGCGCTCCTTCCCTTCCGAGTCCTGCCGTGCACCCAGACAGTGGTTTTTCGCCACATATGAGGTATCTGCATGTTCAGTAGAAATTGCCCAACAAATTTTGGGGGTTCATTTAATCCTGCTACCCTTGTGAATATGCAATATTTGAGGCTAAATTAACATTTTTGTTGCAAAAAGTAAAATGTTCATTTTTTCCGTCCACATTGCTTTAGTTACTGTGAAGCACCTGAAGGGTTAATAACCTTCTTGAATGTGGTTTTGAGTAGCCTGAGGGGTGCCGTTTTTGGAATGGTGTCACTTTTGGGTGTTCTGTGTCATGTAGACCTTTCAAAATTGCTTCAAATGTGATGTGGTCCCTAAAAAAAGTGGCTTTGTAAATTTTGTTGTAAAAATGAGAAATTGCTCATAAACTTTGAACCCCTATAACTTCCTTAAATTTTTTTTTTTTTCCCAAAATTGTTCTGATGTAAAATAGACATGTGGGAAATGTTATTTATTAATTATTTTGTGTCATGTCTCGTTGGTTTTAGAGCATAAAAATTCAAAGTTTGAAAATTACAAAATTTTCACAATTTTCGCGAAATTTCCGTTTTTTTCACAAAGAAATGCAAAAAATATCGGCCTAAATTTACCACTAACATGAAGCCCAATATGTCACGAAAAAACAATCTCAGAATCACCGGGATCCGCTGAAGCGTTCCAGAGTTATAACCTCATAAAGTGACACTGGTCAGAATTGCAAAAAATGGCCTGGTCTTTAGGGTCAAAATAGGCTTGGGGCTGAAGGGGTTAATAAAGGTAAAAAAAAATTATATTGACTACTTTTTCTTGCTGGTGATTTATCATTCTATTGTTGATTTTTCTCAAACAAAAAATCTTTTTTTTTGGTGTTGATACTTCATATGAGAGCAGCATGTTATAGGCAAAGAGATTCTGAATCTTACCATGTTTAACTTAGATTACTAGGTGCAGCTGCTTCTATCATAGAATTGAGTTTAGAATTAAGCCCAGGGAGGTGTTTATCCCACTCCAGGCCCTCAATAGAGATTGTGCATTGCCTGTGAGTTGTCAATTACAGCAGGGGGTGTGCTGTCCAACGAAGATGGGCGAAATGTGCTTTGGGGCAAGAGGGACACACAGAGCACTCTTATCTGGGAAAGCATATTTATTTTAAATGTACTGTCTGACATCTTTTAGGCTAAGTTCTATACATGCGGTCAAACACTTTAGCTATGCAAGCAGACATGTAATTCTTGGCTCATTAGGAGAGATTAGCGAACCGGTCGCGGTTCGGCTCGAGCTTGGTTTCGCCGAATGGAGGTCTTGTTCGAGTTCGGTTCGGCTAACCGGTTCGGCGAACCACTCGAACCCCATAGGAAACAAGGGGAGGCAATCACAAACACATAAAAACACCTAGAAAACAGCCTCAAAGGTGTCCAAAAGGTGACAAACAACTCACAACACAACACAAACACATGGGAAAGTGACAAGGACATATATTCATGTGAAAACAAAAGAGCTGGACAAGGAAAAAGAGAAGGAGACACAGATATATGAGTATATGCAAGGGAACATCAATGCCATTACTGTGCAACTTGAGCCTTGCTCATTTTAGGCTTCCAATCTGGATAAATTGCCTGAGCTCGCCACGTACGCCTTGGGGATCTTGTCGTGTCCCGCAGCCAGCGTTCTCTCGGAACCTGTCTTCAGTGCTGCTGGGGGTGTGCTGACAGATAAGCACATGCGTCTGTCCACTGACAATGTGGACATACTAACGTTCACCAAAACGAGGAAGTCATGGGTCACAGAGGACTTTTCTTCCCTGGGAGGCGAAAGGCACGTGTATTTTTGAGAGTGCTTCATGCAAAGCATCTTTTTCATCTTGAAAATGGGGGTCAACTGATGACAGTCAAGTGGGGTTTGTGTGGCCCAATTAGTGGAAACGAGGGAGACTGTGGTTGGAGTCCCCTCGCTGTGTTTCTCCAAGAACCAAGATGAACAAGTCATGGCTCTCAGAGGACTTTTCTTCCCCTGGTTCATCCAGGGTAGGCGAAAGGCACGTGTATTTTTGAGAGTGCTTCATGCAAAGCATCTTTTTCATCTTGAAAATGGGGGTCAACTGATGACAGTCAAGTGGGGTGTGTGTGGCCCAATTAGTGGCAACGAGGGAGACTGTGATTGGAGTCCCCTTGCTGTGTTTCTCCAAGAACCAAGATGAACAAGTCATGGCTCTCAGAGGCCTTTTCTTCCCCTGGGTCATCCAGGGGAGGTGAAAGGCTTGTGTATTTTTGAGAGTGCTTCATGCAAAGCATCTTATGCATCTTGAAAATGGGGGTCAACTGATGACAGTCAAGTGGAGTGTGTGTGGCCCAATTAGTGGAAACGAGGGAGACTGTGGTTGGAGTCCCCTCGCTGTGTTTAAAACAACCAAGATGAACAAGTCATGGCTCTCAGAGGACTTTTCTTCCCCTGGGTCATCCAGGGGAGGCGAAAGGCTTGTGTATTTTTGAGAGTGCTTCATGCAAAGCATCTTTTTCATCTTGAAAATGGGGGTCAACTGATGACAGTCAAGTGGGATGTGTGTGGCCCAATTAGTGGAAACGAGGGAGACTGTGGTTAGAGTCCCCTCGCTGTGTTTAAAACAACCAAGATGAACAAGTCATGGCTCTCAGAGGACTTTTCTTCCCCTGGGTCATCCAGGGGAGGCGAAAGGCACGTGTATTTAGGAGAGTGCTTCATGTAAAGCATCTTTTTCATCTTGAAAATGGGGGTCAACTGATGACAGTCAAGTGGGGTGTGTGTGGCCCAATTAGTGGAAACGAGGGAGACTGTGGTTGGAGTCCCCTCGCTGTGTTTAAAACAACCAAGATGAACAAGTCATGGCTCTCAGAGGACTTTTCTTCCCCTGGGTCATCCAGGGGAGGCAAAAGGCACGTGTATTTTTGAGAGTGCTTCATGCAAAGCATCTTTTTCATCTTGAAAATGGGGGTCAACTGATGACAGTCAAGTGGGGTGTGTGTGGCCCATTTAGTGGAAACGAGGTAGACTGTGGTTGGAGTCCCCTCGCTGTTTTTAAAAGAACCAAGATGAACAAGTCATGGCTCTTAGAGGACTTTTCTTCCCTTGGGTCATCCAGGGGAGGCGAAAGGCTTGTGTATTTTTGAGAGTGCTTCATGCAAAGCATCTTAAAAATGGGGGTCAACTGATGACAGTCAAGTGGAGTGTGTGTGGCCCAATTAGTGGAAACGAGGGAGACTGTGGTTGGAGTCCCCTCGCTGTGTTTAAAACAACCAAGATGAACAAGTCATGGCTCTCAGAGGACTTTTCTTCCCCTGGGTCATCCAGGGGAGGCGAAAGGTTTGTGTATTTTTGAGAGTGCTTCATGCAAAGCATCTTTTTCATCTTGAAAATGGGGGTCAACTGATGACAGTCAAGTGGGATGTGTGTGGCCCAATTAGTGGAAACGAGGGAGACTGTGGTTAGAGTCCCCTCGCTGTGTTTAAAACAACCAAGATGAACAAGTCATGGCTCTCAGAGGACTTTTCTTCCCCTGGGTCATCCAGGGGAGGCGAAAGGCACGTGTATTTAGGAGAGTGCTTCATGTAAAGCATCTTTTTCATCTTGAAAATGGGGGTCAACTGATGACAGTCAAGTGGGGTGTGTGTGGCCCAATTAGTGGAAACGAGGGAGACTGTGGTTGGAGTCCCCTCGCTGTGTTTAAAACAACCAAGATGAACAAGTCATGGCTCTCAGAGGACTTTTCTTCCCCTGGGTCATCCAGGGGAGGCAAAAGGCACGTGTATTTTTGAGAGTGCTTCATGCAAAGCATCTTTTTCATCTTGAAAATGGGGGTCAACTGATGACAGTCAAGTGGGGTGTGTGTGGCCCATTTAGTGGAAACGAGGTAGACTGTGGTTGGAGTCCCCTCGCTGTTTTAAAAGAACCAAGATGAACAAGTCATGGCTCTCAGAGGACTTTTCTTCCCTTGGGTCATCCAGGGGAGGCGAAAGGCTTGTGTATTTTTGAGAGTGCTTCATGCAAAGCATCTTATGCATCTTGAAAATGGGGGTCAACTGATGACAGTCAAGTGGAGTGTGTGTGGCCCAATTAGTGGAAACAAGGGAGACTGTGGTTGGAGTCCCCTAGCTGTGTTTAAAACAACCAAGATGAACAAGTCATGGCTCTCAGAGGACTTTTCTTCCCCTGGGTCATCCAGGGGAGGCGAAAGGCTTGTGTATTTTTGAGAGTGCTTCATGCAAAGCATCTTTTTCATCTTGAAAATGGGGGTCAACTGATGACAGTCAAGTGGGATGTGTGTGGCCCAATTAGTGGAAACGAGGGAGACTGTGATTGGAGTCCCCTCGCTGTGTTTAAAACAACCAAGATGAACAAGTCATGGCTCTCAGAGGACTTTTCTTCCCCTGGGTCATCCAGGGGAGGCGAAAGGCACGTGTATTTTTGAGAGTGCTTCATGCAAAGCATCTTTTTCATCTTGAAAATGGGGGTCAACTGATGACAGTCAAGTGGGGTGTGTGTGGCCCATTTAGTTGAAACGAGGTAGACTGTGGTTGGAGTCCCCTTGCTGTTTTTAAAAGAACCAAGATGAACAAGTCATGGCTCTTAGAGGACTTTTCTTCCCCTGGTTCATCCAGGGGAGGTGAAAGGCACGTGTATTTTCGAGAGTGCTTCATTCAAAGCATCTTTTTCATTTTAAAAATGGGGGTCAACTGATGCCAGTCAAGTGGGGTGTGTGTGGCCCAATTAGTGGCAACGAGGGAGACTGTGGTTGGAGTCCCCTCGCTGTGTTTCTCCAAGAACCAAGATGAACAAGTCATGGCTCTCAGAGGACTTTTCTTCCCCTGGGTCATCCAGGGGAGGCGAAAGGCACGTGTATTTTTGAGAGTGCTTCATGCACAGCATCTTTTTCATCTTGAAAATGGGGGTCAACTGATGCCAGTCAAGTGGGGTGTGTGTGGCCCAATTAGTGGCAACGAGGGAGACTGTGATTGGAGTCCCCTTGCTGTGTTTCTCCAAGAACCAAGATGAACAAGTCATGGCTCTCAGAGGACTTTTCTTCCCCTGGGTCATCCAGGGGAGGCGAAAGGCTTGTGTATTTTTGAGAGTGCTTCATGCAAAGCATCTTTTTCATCTTGAAAATGGGGGTCAACTGATGACAGTCAAGTGGGATGTGTGTGGCCCAATTAGTGGAAACGAGGGAGACTGTGGTTGGAGTCCCCTCGCTGTGTTTAAAACAACCAAGATGAACAAGTCATGGCTCTCAGAGGACTTTTCTTCCCCTGGGTCATCCAGGGGAGGCGAAAGGCACGTGTATTTTTGAGAGTGCTTCATGCAAAGCATCTTTTTCATCTTGAAAATGGGGGTCAACTGATGACAGTCAAGTGGGGTGTGTGTGGCCCAT
The DNA here is from genome assembly GCF_048569485.1 of Anomaloglossus baeobatrachus. NCBI lineage: Eukaryota > Metazoa > Chordata > Amphibia > Anura > Aromobatidae > Anomaloglossus > Anomaloglossus baeobatrachus. The sequence goes on from NC_134359.1 coordinate 178,421,114, forward strand.
TTAGTGGAAACGAGGTAGGCTGTGGTTGGAGTCCCCTTGCTGTTTTTAAAAGAACCAAGATGAACAAGTCATGGCTCTTAGAGGACTTTTCTTCCCTTGGGTCATCCAGGGGAGGCGAAAGGCTTGTGTATTTTTGAGAGTGCTTCATGCAAAGCATCTTATGCATCTTGAAAATGGGGGTCAACTGATGACAGTCAAGTGGAGTGTGTGTGGCCCAATTAGTGGAAACGAGGGAGACTGTGGTTGGAGTCCCCTCGCTGTGTTTAAAACAACCAAGATGAACAAGTCATGGCTCTCAGAGGACTTTTCTTCCCCTGGGTCATCCAGGGGAGGCGAAAGGTTTGTGTATTTTTGAGAGTGCTTCATGCAAAGCATCTTTTTCATCTTGAAAATGGGGGTCAACTGATGACAGTCAAGTGGGATGTGTGTGGCCCAATTAGTGGAAACGAGGGAGACTGTGGTTAGAGTCCCCTCGCTGTGTTTAAAACAACCAAGATGAACAAGTCATGGCTCTCAGAGGACTTTTCTTCCCCTGGGTCATCCAGGGGAGGCGAAAGGCACGTGTATTTAGGAGAGTGCTTCATGTAAAGCATCTTTTTCATCTTGAAAATGGGGGTCAACTGATGACAGTCAAGTGGGGTGTGTGTGGCCCAATTAGTGGAAACGAGGGAGACTGTGGTTGGAGTCCCCTCGCTGTGTTTAAAACAACCAAGATGAACAAGTCATGGCTCTCAGAGGACTTTTCTTCCCCTGGGTCATCCAGGGGAGGCAAAAGGCACGTGTATTTTTGAGAGTGCTTCATGCAAAGCATCTTTTTCATCTTGAAAATGGGGGTCAACTGATGACAGTCAAGTGGGGTGTGTGTGGCCCATTTAGTGGAAACGAGGTAGACTGTGGTTGGAGTCCCCTCGCTGTTTTAAAAGAACCAAGATGAATAAGTCATGGCTCTTAGAGGACTTTTCTTCCCTTGGGTCATCCAGGGGAGGCGAAAGGCTTGTGTATTTTTGAGAGTGCTTCATGCAAAGCATCTTATGCATCTTGAAAATGGGGGTCAACTGATGACAGTCAAGTGGAGTGTGTGTGGCCCAATTAGTGGAAACAAGGGAGACTGTGGTTGGAGTCCCCTCGCTGTGTTTAAAACAACCAAGATGAACAAGTCATGGCTCTCAGAGGACTTTTCTTCCCCTGGGTCATCCAGGGGAGGCGAAAGGCTTGTGTATTTTTGAGAGTGCTTCATGCAAAGCATCTTTTTCATCTTGAAAATGGGGGTCAACTGATGACAGTCAAGTGGGATGTGTGTGGCCCAATTAGTGGAAACGAGGGAGACTGTGGTTAGAGTCCCCTCGCTGTGTTTAAAACAACCAAGATGAACAAGTCATGGCTCTCAGAGGACTTTTCTTCCCCTGGGTCATCCAGGGGAGGCGAAAGGCACGTGTATTTTTGAGAGTGCTTCATGCAAAGCATCTTTTTCATCTTGAAAATGGGGGTCAACTGATGACAGTCAAGTGGGGTGTGTGTGGCCCATTTAGTTGAAACGAGGTAGACTGTGGTTGGAGTCCCCTTGCTGTTTTTAAAAGAACCAAGATGAACAAGTCATGGCTCTTAGAGGACTTTTCTTCCCCTGGTTCATCCAGGGGAGGTGAAAGGCACGTGTATTTTCGAGAGTGCTTCATTCAAAGCATCTTTTTCATTTTAAAAATGGGGGTCAACTGATGCCAGTCAAGTGGGGTGTGTGTGGCCCAATTAGTGGCAACGAGGGAGACTGTGGTTGGAGTCCCCTCGCTGTGTTTCTCCAAGAACCAAGATGAACAAGTCATGGCTCTCAGAGGACTTTTCTTCCCCTGGGTCATCCAGGGGAGGCGAAAGGCACGTGTATTTTTGAGAGTGCTTCATGCACAGCATCTTTTTCATCTTGAAAATGGGGGTCAACTGATGCCAGTCAAGTGGGGTGTGTGTGGCCCAATTAGTGGCAACGAGGGAGACTGTGATTGGAGTCCCCTTGCTGTGTTTCTCCAAGAACCAAGATGAACAAGTCATGGCTCTCAGAGGACTTTTCTTCCCCTGGGTCATCCAGGGGAGGCGAAAGGCTTGTGTATTTTTGAGAGTGCTTCATGCAAAGCATCTTTTTCATCTTGAAAATGGGGGTCAACTGATGACAGTCAAGTGGGATGTGTGTGGCCCAATTAGTGGAAACGAGGGAGACTGTGGTTGGAGTCCCCTCGCTGTGTTTAAAACAACCAAGATGAACAAGTCATGGCTCTCAGAGGACTTTTCTTCCCCTGGGTCATCCAGGGGAGGCGAAAGGCACGTGTATTTTTGAGAGTGCTTCATGCAAAGCATCTTTTTCATCTTGAAAATGGGGGTCAACTGATGACAGTCAAGTGGGGTGTGTGTGGCCCATTTAGTGGAAACGAGGTAGACTGTGGTTGGAGTCCCCTCGCTGTTTTTAAAAGAACCAAGATGAACAAGTCATGGCTCTTAGAGGACTTTTCTTCCCTTGGGTCATCCAGGGGAGGCGAAAGGCACGTGTATTTTTGAGAGTGCTTCATTCAAAGCATCTTTTTCATTTTAAAAATGGGGGTCAACTGATGCCAGTCAAGTGGGGTGTGTGTGGCCCAATTAGTGGCAACGAGGGAGACTGTGGTTGGAGTCCTCTCGCTGTGTTTCTCCAAGAACCAAGATGAACAAATCATGGCTCTCAGAGGACTTTTCTTCCCCTGGGTCATCCAGGGGAGGCGAAAGGCACGTGTATTTTTGAGAGTGCTTCATGCACAGCATCTTTTTCATCTTGAAAATGGGGGTCAACTGATGCCAGTCAAGTGGGGTGTGTGTGGCCCAATTAGTGGCAACGAGGGAGACTGTGGTTGGAGTCCTCTCGCTGTGTTTCTCCAAGAACCAAGATGAACAAGTCATGGCTCTCAGAGGACTTTTCTTCCCCTGGGTCATCCAGGGGAGGCGAAAGACATGTGTATTTTTGAGAGTGCTTCATGCAAAGCATCTTTTTCATCTTGAAAATGGGGGTCAACTGATGACAGTCAAGTGGGATGTGTGTGGCCCAATTAGTGGAAACGAGGGAGACTGTGGTTGGAGTCCCCTCGCTGTGTTTAAAACAACCAAGATGAACAAGTCATGGCTCTCAGAGGACTTTTCTTCCCCTGGGTCATCCAGGGGAGGCGAAAGGCTTGTGTATTTTTGAGAGTGCTTCATGCAAAGCATCTTTTTCATCTTGAAAATGGGGGTCAACTGATGACAGTCAAGTGGGATGTGTGTGGCCCAATTAGTGGCAACGAGGGAGACTGTGGTTGGAGTCCCCTCGCTGTGTTTCTCCAAGAACCAAGATGAACAAGTCATGGCTCTCAGAGGACTTTTCTTCCCCTGGGTCATCCAGGGGAGGCGAAAGGCACGTGTATTTTTGAGAGTGCTTCATGCAAAGCATCTTTTTCATCTTGAAAATGGGGGTCAACTGATGACAGTCAAGTGGGATGTGTGTGGCCCAATTAGTGGAAACGAGGTAGACTGTGGTTGGAGTCCCCTCGCTGTGTTTAAAAGAACCAAGATGAACAAGTCATGGCTCTCAGAGGACTTTTCTTCCCCTGGGTCATCTAGGGGAGGCGAAAGGCACGTGTATTTTTGAGAGTGCTACATGCAAAGCATCTTTTTCATCTTGAAAATGGGGGTCAACTGATGCCAGTCAAGTGGGGTGTGTGTGGCCTAATTAGTGGCAACGAGGGAGACTGTGGTTGGAGTCTCCTCGCTGTGTTTCTCCAAGAACCAAGATGAACAAGTCATGGCTCTCAGAGGACTTTTCTTCCCCTGGGTCATCCAGTGGAGGCGAAAGGCACGTGTATTTTTGAGAGTGCTTCATGCAAAGCATCTTTTTCATCTTGAAAATGGGGGTCAACTGATGCCAGTCAAGTGGGGTGTGTGTGGCCCAATTAGTGGCAACGAGGGAGACTGTGGTTGGAGTCACCTCGCTGTGTTTCTCCAAGAACCAAGATGAACAAGTCATGGCTCTCAGAGGACTTTTCTTCTCCTGGGTCATCCAGGGGAGGCGAAAGGCACGTGTATTTTTGATAGTGCTTCAACCAAAGCATCTTTTTCATCTTGAAAATGGAGGTCAACTGATGCCAGTCAAGTGGGGGGGGGGGGTGGCCCAATTAGTGGCAACGAGGGAGACTGTGGTTGGAGTCCCCTCGCTGTGTTTTACATGATTTTTTTAAGGGCATGGCATGCCTAAGAGGTTTAGTTTCAGCATCTCAAACTTGTTGGCTACAGAAAGTCTGCCTTTACACCCTTTTGAGACCGAGGATTTTCGAGACCTTATGCCCATTGCAGTGCCCCAAGAGCCGTTGGCCATTCGCCACTCCTTCTCCAAGAAAGAGGTGCCCGTGCTACCACAGCAGGTCGCACACAACATCACCGATTCCTTGATAAACTCTGTGTGTGACAGGGTGCATGTCACCACAGATACTTGGACCAGTAAGCATGGACAGGGGGGTTATATGTTGCTGATTGGGCATTGGGTAACTATGGTGAGAGATGGAGATGGGTCTGCTGTACAAGTCTTTCCGTCCTCACGAGTTGTGTGTCAATCCTTCCTCTGTATGTACAAGTTCCTCCACTGCTTCTGCCTCCTCAACCTCGTGTTGGTCCTGCACCTCGGCCCAAACCCTGTGTGGTCAGGCCACCCTTCCTTGTAACTGCGCCCAAGGAATCCCACACACCTCCTTACTATGCTGGCAGCAGAGCTCAACAGCATGATGCGGTCGACTGTTTACTTAGAAATGAGTCACACCGCTGAGGAGTTGTGGACGGTAAGCTCTGGAGAGTGAGACCGAGTTTCATCAATGGTTGTCTCCACTCAACCAGCAGCCAGGAAATGCCGGGTGCGACAATGATGCAAACCAGTCTGCGGCCCTTCTTCAGGCCAATGTGACACACGTGCCTTGTATGGCTCACGTGTTGAAAGAGATTCTCCAGCAATTTTTAAAACACTATCCCGGCCTACATATCCTTCTGCCGAGGGCACGGTGTAACTGTGGCGCCCTGGACAAGCCAGGTCATCACAGAACAACACCAACACACCCCACACCCCGGTTAGGCACACCAAAGCCAAACACAAAATCCTTGTTGCCTTCCTCCAGGGGCTGATGTCCACACCAGGGGGTGGGCCAGGCAGTTGGAGTCCTGGAGGCAGGAAAAAGAGTCAGTTTAGTTTTGGAGAAGAGTCTGAGAGGAGAGGAGTGAAGTGGCAAGAGAGCAACTGCCCGACGGCGTCCGGATGTGTGGCCCGGACGGTACAGCAAGGTTGGCAGACGGTGGTGACCGTCTGCAGGAGAGGCCGATTGGAGCAAACCGAAAGGACCGTGGACGGGCGGTGGCCCGGCGGTACCGGACCGGTGAGCAAAGAGAAGCCAGCACCATCCGGCAGGGCTTACGGACCCCGACAAGGCTAGAAGTCGCCGTCCAATTTGTCAAATCCGTTAGCGAAGGGAACCTCCTGGGTTTCCCAGCAGTCAAGTCCCGATAGAAGGTGACAGCTCAAACCGTGAAGGGAAACACAGTCACCGCCAAGGCTAAAGTGCCCAGGGCCAGAGCCTGCGGACAAAAGGGGCTCCTTCAGCACCCATCCAAGCTGGGGAGCGGGTTACTGGTGGGAACCTATTGGAACCGTACACACTACACAGGTGCAGGGAAAGGCAGTCACCATCAACCTACTGGGAGCAGAAACCACCGCAGCCGTCAGTGGGCCCCGTCCATCCAGCCGTGTGTTTTACCAAGGACTGTGTCTTCGTGATTGGCTGAGTGAGTACTACCGTGCCGTGCGGCACAGCGCTGCCCCCGCGACCCTGCACCTCACCAGGCCCCGTAACCCGCCTTCCATCCATCCCTACCATCCTCATCGGGCCCCAGGACAACCAACCCCCTACCCACGGATGGGAGAACCAACATCCAAGCTGCTCCCAGTCATCGCTCCCGGGATCCCCGTCCAGAGCAGCGGTGGTGTCACAACCTCACCACAACCGTGGGTGGCGTCACGGACAATAAATCCCCAAAACCATTCCCCTTTTCACTCATGGGCGAGGAACGTCGCTCGAGTCCCCGGGATCCGACCCACCGCTCGAGCCACCACCGAGCAGCAGTAGTAGCAGCAGCCGGACCCGAGCAGTGGGAGAGCGCAGCGTCCCCTCCTCCGCCCGCGACATAACGCCTGCCTTGATCGACACACTCAGACTGGGCTGTAAAGGATAGGCTAGAGGGAAGCCACTCACCAAGCTGGAACCCCAGAACCCTAAAACCCTTTAACCCCTATACAGTGATTTTGAATTACACAGGGCCCAAGTTGATTAATACCTGTGGAAGGCTACAGTTCCAGAGAATAGGCAAAAAGGAGAAAAATTCTGTACAACGACTGAGTATAAATTGTATACTTTATTAATAGAAAAATGCACAAAAGCAGACAAACAGTGTTAGATAAAAAATGTTAGATGGCATGAGTATTGAGCAGAGGGGACGTACTGAACTCCAGAGTAGTGTAAAACGTCTTTTGCATAGGCGTACAAAGGTGTGGTGGAACAGGGCCTTCCTCGAGGGATACATTTCGAAACAAATGATCCCTCGAGGTTTAAGGATGCAGGTTTTCCCTTCCTTTCCTGTGGAAGATACCACTTTTATCAACAAATGGGAGGAAATCTGTTCCACTAGCTCACTTAAATTGATGGAATTATTAGTTGGTTTTAATTCAAAAACCCTTGAAGAGGTAGAGAAGGAGTTGGATTCGACCTATCTAGAATTGAAGACAATTTCCTCGGCGGAGGAGATTGCAGCTTTTGACGCCATGATGGCTGCTAGCTCTGAGGAATGGGAAAAAGCGATCAGAGAGACACACTCAAAGAAGATCACGAGGGATATGACGGATTATCAACAATTACGAGTATATAGGTGGCGTAAGTCAGTACCCCGGTTCACTCGTGGGAGATCTACATCAGTATCCACAGTCTCATCTGCGGGTGAGACATCAGATCAATCCCTGTCCCCCATGACTACAAGGTTGGGTACCAAGAGAAAAGGGGTACAGCAATTCAAAACAACTGGGAATTACACCAAGAAAGCTGCAGTTGTGGGGAAACTAGGTGACACTCCCAAGGTAATAAACCTGTCCCAACACGTATTTTCAACACTAGATAATGAAGTATTGTCTCGGGGTCTTACGTTCTCGCCAAGCTCACGATTTGACCCTTTTACAGCCGTAAAGTATCTGCATATTTTCGCCCGGGCACTGATTATGAAGAAGTGGTTCCATGATGATGACCTACAGAGGGCCTTTCCAACTGAAACTGAACAGACTGCTCTCAAGATCCTTGAGGAATTATCAGAGGAACACTCTTCCGGTGCCTTAGGTAAGATCCCTCCGCGGCTGCGGATTAGGTCAAAAAAATTTCCCCCCTTGTCGGCTTGTCCCAATATTGACCTGTTTGTGCAGCTAGTCTCCAATGAGTTTTCTAAATTTCCTACGAGAATTTATAAAGATAATCTTACGAGGGAGGAGAGGAGCTGCATCGACAGGATCAGGCGATTGGATGACATAATAATAAAACCATATAGAATATAGAAATGTGGCACTCCTTCTATAGTCGCTGGTGCTTGGATAGGGTCCCACCCCAGATCAAAAAATTGAAAAAAATCCAGCACTCAAAGCATTCAACTGAAATTGTTTTATATTTTATTCATTGATCTGTGTAATTATTAAAGACGTTTCGGTCATCCGACCTTCATCAGTTTACACTACAATAAAAAGATACATGAAAAATTTTTTAGTGTACAGAAATAATGGCATTATACAATCATGGTAACAAAAAAGGGCAGAAATATTCACCACATTATAATACATGAACCATAAACTATGATATACAAAAAATGTCAACAAAAAGACAAAAATGAAGAATCTGTCAGTTGAGCCACTTCACTAGCAGATATACTGTCCACCTAAAGATATAATTGAAATACAGATAAAACGTAGCATAATAGAACCATTATACAACAAAAAGGGGAACCAAACAGGAAACCCAAAAATTAGAAGGACAAAGAGCCTAAGCACCAGCACTGAGACACTATTCTAATCTAATAAAACAGACAATACACAGAAATGCCATGTAATGAACACTCACCAGAAAGGGCTCTGTAGAAATATATGGAAAAGCTGGACCAGAGGAAAAAGCTGCCCGTCCGGGTCTGCAGTCAATGTAATCTGACAGTCCAATGTCCAGATTTAAATAGACCGCTCAATTAGCTCATTAACAAGTTACAGAGCGTCACTTCCGGTCCGAAGACCGGAAGTGACGTCACGGAGCGTCACTTCCGGTCCGAAAACCGGAAGTGACGTCACCGGCTGGCAAAGTGTAAATCCTGATGGTTGGCAACTGTAGACATACACAGACAGCCACTCCTCACCGCAGGACGTCACTTCCGGTCCGCAAACCGGAAGTGACGATCCTGGTTGGCAAAATGTAAACCAGATGGTTGGCAATTTAAAGACAAATTACCTAAAAGATCAAATAAAAGAAAAAAATAGAAGAAATAAGATAAGGGGACTAAGGGAATGGTGTATTTATTCAGAATCAATTTAATAATTCTTTAATTTTTTATCAACTATAATCAACCCTAGTAAAAAAAGGGAAAAAAAAAGAAAAAAAGAAAAGAGAAAAAAGAAAAACTAAGAGGAATATAAGTCAGGAAATGGAGGGGGGGGGAAGGGGGGAAGGGAAGGGAAAGGAAAAGGGGGTGGGCATTGGGAAGGGAAGAGGGGGAGAGTGGGGGGGGGGAAGGGGAAAGGGAAAGGAGAGACTATGGAAAAAAGGAAACAAGGGAAAATGAGTAATGCGTAGAAAAAACTAAAACTAGGGAAAAAGCAGAAAAAAGGATTATGTTAAGAAAGAAACAGGAAAAAGATTATAAGACAATACCTAAAGGGACCGGCCATCATCAAATCAGTGATCAACTCCTCTGAAAAAGATAATAATAAGTAGGCATAAATGAATGAAAAGCTATAAGAAACTAGAAGTATCGAAATCACGATTAAGGCCTTTGGGCTCCAAAGTCTGAAGAGTAAAAATCCAATACGCCTCCCTTTGTTTCAATTTTTTAACCCTATCACCTCCTCTTCTATTTGGCAAGACCTGCTCTAACACCTGGAACCGTAATTGACTAACACTATGTCCCTGTTTAAGAAAATGAGATGGAAGAGGTAAAGTCAATCTCTCACACCTAATGGTGGATTTATGTTGTGATATACGTTCCTTAACAGTCTGGGTGGTTTCGCCTACATAGAGTAGGCCACAAGGACACTTCACTACATATACAACATAAGATGTCTCACAGGTGAAAAAACCTCTAATTGGATAACCCCGACCACTGTAGGGATGCAAAACTCTATCACCTTTCAGCACATTACTGCATTGGGCACAATTTAAACATGGAAAAGTACCACGTCTCTGGGTATAAAGATGAGTTTGAACGGGTCCAGTCACGCCGGCGCCCACATCAGCTCTCACCAATTTATTACTGAGGTTGGACGGTCGTCTAAAACAAGGAAGAAAAGGTGATTTAAATTCTTCCACCTCCGGGTACCCTTTACGCAAGATGTTCCAATGACTTCTGATGAATTTATGAATTTTGTAAGAAAAAGGATGGTAAGTATGAACGAAAGCCAAACGTTTATCTCTAGTCTTACCAATAGAAGATTCGGTATTCACACTAGCACTATTCAAAACCTCCTGTGGATAACCCCTCGCCAGAAACTTAGTCCTCATCTCCTGTAATCTGGTATCTTTAATTTCTTGTTGGTTAACAATCCTATGTACCCTAAGAAACTGGGACTTAGGTATAGAATTCTTCATGGCTTTGGGATGACAACTATCATATGCGAGTAAGTTATTCCTGTCCGTCGACTTTATGTACAAATCTGTTTGTAAATGTCCATTCTCTAATTTCGTAACAGTGACATCTAAAAAATTAATATGATGTAAATCATATTGTATAACAAATTGAAGTTCAGACCAAATGCTGTTAATGTAATTATGGAACTCCATGATGGAATCCAACGGGCCAACCCATATGCAAAAAACGTCGTCAATAAATCTCTTCCAACACTTGCAGTGCTCTTGGAATCCCTTATGTGGATATATGAATGTATCTTCAAAGTAAGACATGTACGTATTTGCATACGGGGGCGCTACGTTGGACCCCATCGCGGTCCCCTGTTTTTGACTATAAAAGATGTCCTGAAACAAAAAGAAATTTTCAGTTAACACTATTTGTAATAAGTCCAGACAGAAATCACTTGTATCACTCGAAAAGTTATGTTGTAACAATAACTCACGAACTGCTGACATGCCCTTCTGATGTACAATAGACGTATATAAACTTGTCACATCCCAAGTCACGAGAAAAGCATCAAATGGAATAGTATCAAGTCCACGAATCACCTCTAGGAAGTGACCAGTATCCAACAGGAAAGAAGGAATGTTTTTAGTCAAAGGAGTAATAATCTTCTCAAGTAGAATAGCTAAAGGGGAAAGGATAGAATCTGTGCCCGCCACTATAGGTCTACCAGGAGGGTTCACCAAGGTCTTATGAATTTTGGGGAGTACATAAAAGACAGGAATGATTGGATTCTGCTTTTGTAAGAAATCAAATGTCTTCTGATCTATTACTCCCTTTTGTAGATAGTGGCCGGTCACAGATCTAATCCTATCTCGAATCCTATTCGTCGGGTTACTTGCCAATATTCCATAGACATTACTGTCCCCCAATTGTCTCAGTATTTCCTGTAAATACATGGATTTGTCCATAACTACCAAAGCTCCGCCTTTATCGGCTTGTTTGATAATTATGTCTTTATCCTGCATAAGAGATGCCAACGCATTTTTATCCTTATCTGAAAAATTGGAAGGACAGTGTAATGATTTGTTAGACACATCTTTGAAAAATGACGTAATGTCATGTTCCAATAAACCTATGAACGTTTCCACTGGAGGGTTACTTTTGGGAGGCATGAAAGTGCTCTTAGTTTTGAGTCCCAATCCTTGGATATTGATAGGAGCAATAGAGGTAGATTGTGTCGATGGTCTCAGACCTATATCAGATAATGATGAAAAATGGGCCTTAATACGTAAATTTCGATAAAATCTTAGTAAGTCCATTTGTAACTGGAATGTATTGAATTTGTAGGAAGGACAAAAAGATAAACCCTTCTGAAGAAGACTAATTTGATCCGGTAACAAATTCTTAGAAGAAATGTTGACTACAATGGTATCCGGCGTACCTGGGATCTGGTGACCATCGTTGTTCTTGCAGGTTCGGTGGCGTTGTCCCCCCCGCCTAGGTTTCCTCTTTGACCTCTGCGGTTTCTTTGACCTAAAAAATGTGGTTTTGGTCATCTGGTAAAGGAAAATTCCGAATCCGAAGCCGAATCACCACTAGAGGAATATTGGAAACGTCTTGGAAACACTCTGGAGGATGTATCACGCCACCGATAAACTCGATTATTTTTATAGTCCTCAGTATCCCGTAGGAATTTTTCTCTTTTAATTTTTTGACTTTCAATTTTATGGATTTGTAAATCTCTTGTAACTTGATCTTTGATTTTCGCCAGATCCTCAGCCGAAGAGGTGGAATTTAATTGTTGCTCAATCACGACAATCTCTTCACGTTTGGTAACGATCGCTTGATTTAAATAATCCAAAGTCAAAGTCATTAAGTCAAAAGAGCATTTGTTAAGAATCTGTTCAAAACGATTACAAAAATCAGGGTTGTCACTGAAGATGGTCGGTCTTACACCAACCCGTAGTCCTCTTAGAATTCTTTGAACACGTACGTATTCTGCAATAGTGGCACAGTGCAATTCCAAATTTTGTAATTTTCTAGATTCCTTCTGAAAATCACGGGTTCGAAGCTCAGAAGTAGGAATATGCAAAAAATCACTCTGCACTGTGGTACGGCTCATAATATCTGCCATTTCATCCGCAGTATAAGAAAACGCCACATTGGCCATTATAAGAAAAAATGAGGGTGCACACACTAAAGGATATACTATATAGAATATAGAAATGTGGCACTCCTTCTATAGTCGCTGGTGCTTGGATAGGGTCCCACCCCAGATCAAAAAATTGAAAAAAATCCAGCACTCAAAGCATTCAACTGAAATTGTTTTATATTTTATTCATTGATCTGTGTAATTATTAAAGACGTTTCAGTCATCCGACCTTCATCAGTTTACACTACAATAAAAAGATACATGAAAAATTTTTTAGTGTACAGAAATAATGGCATTATACAATCATGGTAACAAAAAAGGGCAGAAATATTCACCACATTATAATACATGAACCATAAACTATGATATACAAAAAATGTCAACAAAAAGACAAAAATGAAGAATCTGTCAGTTGAGCCGCTTCACTAGCAGATATACTGTCCACCTAAAGATATAATTGAAATACAGATAAAACGTAGCATAATAGAACCATTATACAACAAAAAGGGGAACCAAACAGGAAACCCAAAAATTAGAAGGACAAAGAGCCTAAGCACCAGCACTGAGACACTATTCTAATCTAATAAAACAGACAATACACAGAAATGCCATGTAATGAACACTCACCAGAAAGGGCTCTGTAGAAATATATGGAAAAGCTGGACCAGAGGAAAAAGCTGCCCGTCCGGGTCTGCAGTCAATGTAATCTGACAGTCCAATGTCCAGATTTAAATAGACCGCTCAATTAGCTCATTAACAAGTTACAGAGCGTCACTTCCGGTCCGAAGACCGGAAGTGACGTCACGGAGCGTCACTTCCGGTCCGAAAACCGGAAGTGACGTCACCGGCTGGCAAAGTGTAAATCCTGATGGTTGGCAACTGTAGACAATTTTGCCAACCAGGATCGTCACTTCCGGTTTGCGGACCGGAAGTGACGTCCTGCGGTGAGGAGTGGCTGTCTGTGTATGTCTACAGTTGCCAACCATCAGGATTTACACTTTGCCAGCCGGTGACGTCACTTCCGGTTTTCGGACCGGAAGTGACGCTCCGTGACGTCACTTCCGGTCTTCGGACCGGAAGTGACGCTCTGTAACTTGTTAATGAGCTAATTGAGCGGTCTATTTAAATCTGGACATTGGACTGTCAGATTACATTGACTGCAGACCCGGACGGGCAGCTTTTTCCTCTGGTCCAGCTTTTCCATATATTTCTACAGAGCCCTTTCTGGTGAGTGTTCATTACATGGCATTTCTGTGTATTGTCTGTTTTATTAGATTAGAATAGTGTCTCAGTGCTGGTGCTTAGGCTCTTTGTCCTTCTAATTTTTGGGTTTCCTGTTTGGTTCCCCTTTTTGTTGTATAATGGTTCTATTATGCTACGTTTTATCTGTATTTCAATTATATCTTTAGGTGGACAGTATATCTGCTAGTGAAGCGGCTCAACTGACAGATTCTTCATTTTTGTCTTTTTGTTGACATTTTTTGTATATCATAGTTTATGGTTCATGTATTATAATGTGGTGAATATTTCTGCCCTTTTTTGTTACCATGATTGTATAATGCCATTATTTCTGTACACTAAAAAATTTTTCATGTATCTTTTTATTGTAGTGTAAACTGATGAAGGTCGGATGACCGAAACGTCTTTAATAATTACACAGATCAATGAATAAAATATAAAACAATTTCAGTTGAATGCTTTGAGTGCTGGATTTTTTTCAATTTTTTTATAATAATAAAACCAGCCGACAAGGGTGGGAACATCGTGGTTTGGCCCTGTGCCTTGTATGAAAAGGAAGCATATAGGCAACTTAGGTTGAGTGAGTGCTATCAGCGCCTCACTTTTAACCCCCTCAGCAAATATAAGAAAAAACTGCAATGTTTGCTGAATAGTGCTGTGGAGAGTGGGACCATAGAGAAGAAACTATCTGATTCATTAGTTAGATTTGAACCAAAGGTACCGACATTATATCTGTTACCTAAAGTGCACAAAGACACAAAGACACCCCCGGGGAGACCTATTGTGTCCGGGGTGGGTAATTTTCTTGAGCGGGTGTGCATTTATATTGACTCGCTACTTAAGCCACTAGTGGAATCTCTCCCGTCTTATACAAGAGATACGAGCAATTTTTTTGCAAAAGATAGACTCCTTACAAGTGGGGGAGGGGTCCCTGTTGGTCTCTTGTGATGTCGAATCGCTTTATACGAGCATTCGACATCACGACAGACTACGGGCAATTGCATATTTCCTGTCAATGACCAGCATGTCCGGGACGGAGAGGGGTTTTGTCATGGATCTTGTGAATTTTGCAATAACTCATAATTTTTTCTTTTTTGGGGGGTCCCTGTACCTACAGCTCCAGGGTACAGCAATGGAGGCGGCCTTTGCGCCCTCATATGCTAATTTATTCCTGGGGCTGTGGGAGAGGGACCTTCTCCTGTCAGATGTGATGTCATCGGTGGACCGCATCCCCTTTTGGACGCGGTACATCGATGACATCTTTTTCATCTGGCAGGGGAGTGCCCATGATCTTAATTTATTTATTCAGAATTTAAACATCAATGAGGTCAATATACGATTGACTCACAGATTCAGTGACACATCCGTCGAATTCCTGGACGTGCTGGTCAAGCGGGATCCATCGGGTCAGTTGCAGACTGATCTATATCGTAAAGATACATCTGTTAACTCAGTCTTGTATGCCACCTCAGCTCATCCTGCCCATGTGATACGGGCAGTCCCTGTGGGGCAGTTTATTCGGTTGCGAAGGATATGCTCCTCAGATGTGTCCTTTGAATCCAGAGCCCTTGAACTTAAACAGAGATTTCGTGATCGCGGGTATAGTAATAGATCCATTAAAAAAGCCTATAACAGAGCTAGAAATTCACCACGTGTGGAGTTATTATTTGGTGGTCAGAAGAGAAAGACATCCAATGTGGTAAGGATGATCACCAAATATCACTCCCAGTGGGGTCGGATGTTGGATGTTATGTCCCGTTTTTGGTCTATTCTTATTGTTGATCCCATTCTGCAGAGCTACCTGCCTGATAGACCGTCAGTTGCGGCCCGTAAAGCCAGGAACTTCAAGGACATATTAACATCAAGCCATTATGATAAAAAAGATAATGCGGTCCTCCCATTTTTGCCCCTATCTTCTTTACCCCTGAGGTCCAGATTTGGGTGTTCACCGTGTGGGTCGTGTATAGCATGCCCCAATATTGAAACAACAACTGATTTTGCCTCGTCAGATGGGAAAGTTTTCCCAATCAAGAAGAGAATTAACTGTCTATCTAAGGCTGTAGTATACTATGCCAGTTGTCCGTGTCCACTCGTCTATGTCGGCCTTACCACACGAGCTCTTAAGGTACGTGTGAGAGAGCACGTCCGTGACATTCAAGCCGCCATGGACGATGTGGACATTGAGGGCCTTAAGACTATACCGAGGCATTTTAAGAAACATCACAACTGTAATTATACTTTATTAAAGGTACGAGGCATAGATCAGGTTGTGACTGGGGTTAGAGGCGGCAATATTAGCCGTCTCCTTGCACAACGCGAAACCGAGTGGATATGGACATTGAAAATGTTACAGCCTGATGGACTGAATGAGTATCTAAGCTTTGTGTCCTTTCTAGAATAGGGGTTCCTCTTTCTTGTGTCCTTTTGGTTTAAGATGACATATGGGGTTACAGTTGGCGTCCACGATGCTCTGCTCTATTTTGGTCTTATATTTATTTGTGTTTTATTTACTTTTTATTTTTTAGTTCCTCTCATATCCGTACTGTACTCTGTTCCTGCGCATTTTCGACATATGGAGTTGGAGAAGCATATCATTCGTCTGGGCCCTTATGACAAATATACGGAGCCCCTTTTGATGTGATCATCATGGAACAATCAACATTGATTATATTGGACATTGGGCCATGGGGGGGTTTTTCACGATATTAGGATGAATTTTATCAGGGCCTAGAGGTGTATTACATTTGTTAATATATGTGATCTTTCACTTCCGCCTCATCTCCGTGAGTCCGGTGCGCGCGCGTCTGCCCGGGGGCCCGTCGCCGCCATGTGCGCGTCTTTTTGTTCCACCGCCTCGGCGACTTTGTCCCCTTGGCCGTGGTTTGACGCGCCCGCGGCGGCGTGGGTCCCTTTGGTCATGCGCGTGTGCGCCACAGTGGCCTTTGCGGTTGTATGATGTGGTAGTGTTGGATATGCTTGGGCGCTGCTATACATATATATATGCTGCCGATTGTTGTGAATTTTTAATGTCACGGTACACATACATGATGGGTGCGCCGATACCATAATCGGTGACGTGGAGTGGTGTGTTAAACGCCTATTGGTGATGGTACTGATCATATGGCGCACCACTTCACGTCACTTTAGTGAGTTATGTGCACACACGTGGGGCTGTGGGCATGTTCCTGTGGGTCACGTGGTGTGTACTCTCTTATTGTGGCGATGTTGTGACAGAATCTGCTAAATATTCTAAGCCCGATGTTCGCATTATAATGCACTATGTATAAAGTTGTTCTTGCACCCAGCAGTGACGATTTCGCCACTGTAGCATGTATCTGTGAATTTGTGTCACTGTTTGGGTGCGCAGACGCATCTAGGTACTGAGGGCGGACTTACACTAGCCACATGATGTGCGCGCCCTCATGTTAGTGACGCGGAGATTCACGATACGTCACTTCCGGTACGGCATACACTACTTCCGGTATGGCGTTACTCAGCCATCGGGTATATTTTGCGGCGTCCCATGTGTGTTTGCACGTGGGGGCCTTGGCCACACCCCCACCTGCTGCACGCCCTGTGTATCCACCTATTGAGGTGATGGGCATGATATTGGTCTTCTCTGATATAACGTCACTGCATATACCCTATGGCCTGATTGGTTAGGGTCAATACGGATAATGATTGGACACTCATCCTTTATAAGGTTACCTCTTTTAATCAGAGACCACCCCCGGAAGAAGGAGTAACACCGAAACCTATGGGTCGGGGAATTTGGCTCTCATCTACCATTTAGGTATGTTTGGTTGCACTGTTATAGTACGCTGTTGTAAGTCTCTTTTGACAATATGTAAGTGATGTATCAGCAGCGGGCACTCAATAGGCAGCAGTATACTTTAGTTCTATGTCATATTGGTTTTAGCCTTCCATGTGCTTGTGCTGAATTCTAGTATGTGCCACCATATACCTATCTTAGGGTGAGGGCGCCATCTATTGGCATCCACCATTATTTGTCTCTGCTATTTTTTATCTAACACTGTTTGTCTGCTTTTGAGCATTTTTCTATTAATAAAGTATACAATTTTTACTACTCAGTCGTTGTACAGAATTTTTCTCCTTTTTGCCTATAGCTATCTGTATATGGCTTTGTCCATATCGTGAATATGGCACGGGATTATCCGTGCTTTCTGGTATTGTTTATTTAGTTCCAGAGAATAGTAGTCATGCAGGCTCAAAACATTAATTGAGGAAGAGGAACAGAATGGGACGGACAGGACTTAATCAGAATACAAGCAGAGGTGAAATGCGGATCGGCCAACGAGGTACATAAACAGCAAGCAGGAAAAGTAGTCAGGTAACAAGCACACAAAATCATTAAACTGAACTGTGGCTATCAGTAACAAGAGGTTCATAGCTTTGTCTGGCAGTGGTCTGCAGACAGGATGGGCCTAAAAAAGGTTGTGGTGTATTCCCAGTGGTTGTAGCTGAATGATGGTACTTCATCTGTGAGATACCCACCACCTACATTCAGCCTGTGGTTCTGCATCTGTCAAGGTAACGCAGCCCAGTGGTTGAGCCTAACCTGCGTCCACCTGCGCCACTAGCATCGACTCCTTTCCCATCATCGGCACTATGCACGAAAGGAACACGTTGTCACCTGGCGACCGGAGTACAAATTGATTGAGCGGACTCCGGTGGTGACTTAACAGCCGTGTGCGGCAATGATGCAAACCTGGCTGCGGGCCTTTGTCAGGGCAATGTGACACACGTGCCTTGTATGGCTCACGTGTTGAATCTGATTCTCCAGCAATTTTTAAAACACCATCCCGGCCTACATGGCCCTGTGCAGCGGGCACGCTCGCTATGTGCTCACTTCCATCGTTCACACCCAGCAGCTCAACAACTTTCATCGCTACAGAAGACTTTAGGTCTGGCGGTTACACGCCTGAAATGCGATGTGGCGACACGCAGGAATTTGAATCTGCACATGTTGCAGCGTCTGTGGCAGCACCGCCGAGCCCTGCTGAAATACGTTATGATGTATACCCTGGGCTAACTTGATCCAGAGGTGGTGCAGATCACGCTGCTGGAGTGGTGTCAGATCAAGGACCTATGCACCCTTCTACACAGTTTACAAATGTCGACAAAGATGTTTAGCACTGGCGATGCCATTCTCAGCGTGACAATTCTGGTCATCTACATAATGGAGCACACTGTAAGCAGTATTCGGAGTCAGGTGTTGGGACTAGAGGAAGGGGAGGGAGTACAGAAGGAGTAATATGCGTAAGGGATAACAAGATCTACAAGGTCCAGACGGTCAGCGGCACCAAGGCGGCAGTCATGGTGGGGGAGAGGGATTAACAAGGGCGCATAGTATCAGCAAAACTGTTGAGGAAGGTGCAGGAGCCCATGAAGAAATGGAGGACGAACTGGCGATGGGCATGGAAGACTCACCAAATGAGTGAGAACTTGCTCACATTTCGGTTGTGCGAGGTTGGGGGGAGAGGGCAGAGGAAGGAGGCACGATTCTCACCTCTCCGCCACCAACACACCAAGGACTTGGTCCTCCTGAATGCACAAGACACATGAGCGCCTTCTTGCTGCACTACCTACAACATGACCCTCGGATTGTACGAATTCGAAGTAATGCTGACTACTGGGTTGCCACACTGTTAGATCCCCGGTACAAGACAAAATTTGGCGAAATAATTCCTGCCATAGAAAGGGACGCACGTATACAGGAGTATCAGCAGAAGGTGGTACGCAATCTTAGATCTGCTTTTCCACTAAACACCTGTGCTGCACAGAGTGAATCTCAACGCTTTGACATGGATAGAAGGAAATGGTCTTTTACTTGTCCACATCTGAGGGACCGAGGGCTGGCTGCTGTGCTGAGATGCCGTTGAGTACGGTGTCCCTGGCGAGTTGCACTTTTGGTCATATACAAAATGAGTTGAAAAAGGACAGATGCTGGTGGAAAGGGGAACAGGTGTGTTGGAAAGGGGAAAAAGGTTTGTGTCCGTGGGTTTGGTGGTTAAGCAACGGTAACATTTTCTGAAGAAACAACATCTGTTATGGTGGAAATGGCAGATTTGGATAAGGTGGTATATACTATGTTACCGCTATATAAAAAAATTAAGAAGAAAAGAAAGAGAAAGGTATATATCCCCATCGCCAGTCTGTGTCCACCGTGCTCCCAGATGGAAAAGGAGAGGCTGGCAAATGGAAGGTTAGGTGGAGGATACAGAGCTGAGTGGCTATGAAACTAATAGTAGCCTGAACCGAGTTAGACGCCACTCGGATCTGGAGACTGGGAGACCTGTTAGCGTCACAGGGTCCACACGACCACCAAGCCCAGGAAATCACTGTTAACAACACAGGGGACATTGGGTACACTGTCCGTGTGCGTAGGGGACACACCTGTGGACAGCAGGCGCATCAGCAGCAGCAGGCCTGTTAATGCCACTGGGCTGCACTAGCAGGACTGGTAGGACAGGAGCTGGTCTTAACCGTTCTGCATTACCAACTGTGGTGGCGGCCTGAATTGACACCCTATCCCTGCCTACCTCTGGCCTAAAGACGCAATGGGTTCAATACATGGAGGTGTGCTTTTTTGGAGCATAATAGAAGACTGCACACCTCCTTGTTGGCTCCAGCCCCTTTTATAACCTGGGTCCGCCACAAACCAGGGTGGACCACAATGCACCACCTGGAGACAAAAGCAGAGTGACACGTCATGAGTGGCATAACTAGCGTCCTATTTGGAACCGCCACTTCAATGATGACCTCATGGCTGCCACGACCCAAACACCTCACCAGTCATCGTCTGACCAACAATAATGAGGTGACAAGTCATAGGGGCAGGCCTCTGCAAGCCAGTTGGGAGTGGCCTGATCACATCGTCAGGACACCTGATGCCCTGTGGTCTATATGGGCCCCCCACATCAGGGGCAGGTCCAAAGAGTTCATTAACGGACCTAGCCTCTGATGCAGTAAGTGCCTGAGCATGCTCAGTAGCATGAAATACAGCCTCCATAAAAAAGACTATCCGCTTCAGCATGCTGTCTAGGCACAACACAGGACTTAGACGGAGTGCAAGTACCTGTGCAAAGAGGCTTTTTGCACTAAGTGTGAAGCCCCACAGGTGTTGTGTCGGTGCATTACCTTCAGGGACTCCACGTGGAGGAACAGTCTGGTCACAGGTAGGTTGCTTCTTTATATGTAGTTTCGTGACGTCACTCTCGGTATTGCGGTCAGTGGGGACCGCCACTGCAGTGTAAGGGGACACCTGGGGCTGATGTTGGGTGCAGTTAGTTGTAGTGGCCTCCCGAGAGTGAGGCAAGCCCCAGGGCCCTGTGTAAGTGTGTGGAACCGCAGGTCGCAGAATGACTCAGGCACAGTCCAAACGAGCATGCGCTGTATCCCAAATTGAAGACTTAGCCTCAGGAATGACACAGTCAGGCAGAGCATACTCAGTAGGCGAAACACTGGAGTTAGGCTGTGGCTGGGGAAAATCGGCACACGCATGCGCACTAGCCGCCTCTCCACACTTAGGCGTGGAGGAGAAAGCAGCCAGCTGGACAAACCGAGGCACAGCCCTAAATGGCAGCTGACACCTGGGCACAACTAGAACCGCAGCAGGTTGCTTGCGTTTACGGCAGCACCAATTCGTAACAACAAATAACAGCTAACATAACAGGTGTACTTCTTCCCGTAGATAATCTGATATGATCCTTTTTTCACGGACACAACCATCGTTAACAAAAGAAAAGTAGATGAGGCACCAAAACAGCAGCTGCTTCAATGGATGTCAAGTGCGCCATAAAGTGGGCTCTCCTCCACCTCAAGTTCAATATCACAAATACTCCATTCCACTGTGGTGTAAACCCAATCGCACTTGCTTCATAACTGCTCTCAAGTTTCCACCAGCCCTGCTGAGTATGGGGTAACAGAGATTGTTGAGTCTGCACAGAGCCATTCAGTCACACTATATCCTGGGAATCAGAGGTCTGCTCCAAAGCTGCAGTGAGTACAGACAAAGAAGTTCGTATTATTAGTATTATTATTATTATTATTTATTTATAGAGCACCATTGATTCCATGGTGCTGTACATGAGAAGGGGGTTACATACAGAATACATATACAAGTAACAATAGACAGACTGGTACAGAGGGAAGAGGGCCCAGCCCTTGCGGGATTACATTGTAAAGTATTTTGGGGAGGAGACAGTAGGTGGGTTGTAGGTTGGGCAAAAGCTCCGCACGGTGGTCGTGTCATTTAATGGTTATAGTCATTTCTGAACAGATGAGTTTTCAGGTTCCGTTTGAAGCTTGCAGGTGTAGCAGATAATCTGACGTGTTGAAGCAGCGAGTTACAGGAGACAAGGGGAAATGATCTGCACAGATGGCCAGAAGGTTTGTGAGTCGGATCCAGGCCCCGATGAAGAAGGTGCTGAGCATAATGTACGACCTCATTTCCAAACCGTACATCATCCTGGTGGAGACAATGGGTAACATGATGAGGAGACTCAGATACCTGATTGTAACGTCAACTTTGCTATCCGGTCAGGGCAGGAAGAGGTTGTCACGGAGGACTCAGGACGAGGGGAATGAAAACACACAGGGTGATGATGATGTTGGAGAGATCACTTACTGTCAAACAAAAGTCAGCCATTCGATGACGTCAGCAGAGGAGGTGTCGGAGGATGCTACTGACGACGAGTTTATGTTGTGTCTTCCTGGAGAGAGACAAAGTACTGGAAGCACGTCAACAACTGAATCCTCGGCCACAACTCTGCCTATGAGCATAAGTCATGTTGGCTATGCAGGTCGCATGGGCTGTAAGCCTGGGAATTTTTTGGACATAGCAAAGGATGACCCAAGTCATGTAATCTGTAACAATCTCTAAGTAGAAGGCAAAAAATCTCAACTTTGAGTACTTCCACCATGAAGTGTCTTGAATATGAATTGATAGCGTGAGGATGTATTGCTCAGCTTTAGCCACTGTCAATGCAACATGCTTATTTGCCATTCATTGCATGCATTGTTGCAGACTACACACAAGGGGCTGCTGTTTTTTTGGAGCTGCCTTTGTCTGTTTGGTCACTATAGCAATAGCAAACCGATCTTCGTGTGTGGACTTGGAGATGCTGTCTATGAACAGAATGAAAAGATAAAGGTGTGTGTTACAGCAAGGAGCAACCGTGGAAACACTTCGAACAATTGTGAGGGGAGTCGTTTTGGAGTTTGGTGAGGAGTACCGTAGCGCCAGTGAGCAGTATCCTGTGCCACAGACCAACATTCTTCTGGTGCTGTCTATACTGTTTACTATGATAGGAGCGTAAAGTCTGTATTTATGGCAAATGGACATCACAGTACCCGGGAACGGTAGGCTGTGCCCAGACAGTAATGTGTGCACGCAACACTTTGTTTTATTATCAAAACACATATCTGTTCTGGGTAGGACGACTATATAGACAATTAGACTTGCTGTCTCTGCACTGTCAAATTGTCACGTACAGTTTAAATCATAGAGGGACAGTGACACATGTTTGCATTGACTGTTGCTTTTCAAGATTTCCATGACTGTGTTGCAGAGCTGTGTGGTTTGCATTCACACTGTTATCATCTGCCTTATCTGTGAGGCTTCAGCTAACAAGGGTATTCAGGGGGGGTAATGTGTTTTGTCTGTTTAGGTAGATAACTTGGAAGCTCTTGTAATGCGCCACTGGTAAGTCGTGTTCGCACACACACACACACATGCACAAACACACAATTACTGCTGCTACGCAGAGGGATTAGCAGGTAGTAGGCAACTGAATAGATTGTTCTATTATTTCAATTTTATGCATGGTTCTTATTGTTTGTTTTGGGAAAGTTAAACAATCATTTATCAACCCAACTGCCTAGAGTGCTTTTCCTGTTGCGTGGTTTTACTGGGGAGCCCACCCTGTACACGACTTAAAATGAAGCATAAGTCGCAATGGGAATTTTACTGTGCTACAATGCGGCCTAGCGGAGCTGTGCAACCACCGCCTGCCCCATCAAGTGCATCTGCATGCTCTTCATCCTCTGTGACTGTGGGGACAGCAGTCACACATGCTTTTTCACACTGAACTTCCACCACGTTACCCGTAAGCGGGAGTGTGATTGGCAGGTCGTCACTTGTTTTGGAAGTGAAAACAGATGGTATTGTTGAGCTGTCAGACATCGAGAGAACCACCATTTGATGAAGGAAACATTATATCCACGCCTGCACCTTCGTCAAAGATTGGCTGGACTACCTGCAGTTAATAATTGCGTTTCACAAATGGAAAGGAGTGTAGAATGCACATGTGTTGTACCTTGCTTGGCAGCAAAGGAACACTAACTTAGTATTCCAGACAATTTTAGGATGGCAGAAAAAGAGTCAGCTCTTTGGGCAAATTAAATAGCGTGGCAAAAGTGGGCAGGTGGGTACAGTGGCCGTGTTCTGTGGGTACCAGGACAGTAAAGGAAGCCTCCTTTTCTATCCCTCCTAATGATGAAATGCAGCAAGGAATTCCATGAGTTTGCTATAAAATTTGCGTAGCAAAATGAGCAGGAGGGTGTAATGCAGAGGTGCTGGAAATTGCTTGGCAGCAGTGGGACACAAATGGAGTACAACAGCCACTTTTTGGATGCCACTAAGTTTCAACATTTTTTGCTATTATTATAGCTTATTAAAAATGAGCAGGAGGGTGTAATGCAGAGGTGCTGGAAATTGCTTTGCACCAGTGGGGCACAAATGGAGTACAACAGCCACTTTTTGGATGCCTCTAAGTTTCAGCATTTTTTTCTATTATAATAGCTTATTAACAATGAGCAGGAGGGTGTAATGCAGAGGTGCTGGAAATTGCTTGGCAGCAGTGGGACACAAATGGAGTACAACAGCCACTTTTTGGATGCCACTAAGTTTCAGCATTTTTTGCTATTATTATAGCTTATTAAAAATGAGCAGGAGGGTGTAATGTAGAGGTGCTGGAAATTGCTTGGCACCAGTGGGGCATAAATGGAGTACAACAGCCACTTTTTGGATGCCACTAAGTTTCAGCATTTTTTTCTATTATAATAGCTTATTAGAAATGAGCAGGAGGGTGTAATGCAGAGGTGCTGGAAATTGCTTGGCACCAGTGGGACACAAATGGAGTACAACAGCCACTTTTTGGATGCCACTAAGTTTCAGCATTTTTTGCTATTATTATAGCTTACTAAAAATGAGCAGGAGGGTGTAATGCAGAGGTGCTGGAAATTGCTTGGCACCAGTGGGACACAAATGGAGTACAACAGCCACTTTTTGGATGCCACTAAGTTTCAGCATTTTTTTCTATTATAAAAGCTTATTAGCCTTCGTCAGGCTGCATAATTTTACAACGTTAACAGCGACCCCTTATCTCGGAAGGGGGTGGAGATATTTTATTGAAATTTGGCCTATATATTCTGGACCAAAACTGCAGAGATGTCACGAAATTTCAGCCCTCTACGGCTTTTGGAAAAAAAAATGTATTGCAATTTTAAAACGGAATAGTTACAATTGTACCTATTCAGCTGGACAAAGGATAACCCTAGAACGCGCAAGCATAACAATCTACCATAGAAAACAAATGACCTAGCAGGCCTGCGAGGCCCCAGGTATGCGTTCTAGGGTTAAAAATGAGCAGGAGGGTGTAATGCAGAGGTGCTGGAAATTGCTTGGCAGCAGTGGGACACAAATGGAGTACAACAGCCACTTTTTGGATGCCACTAAGTTTCAGCATTTTTTGCTATTATAATAGCTTATTACAAATGAGCAGGAGGGTGTAATGCAGAAGTGCTGGAAATTGCTTGGCACCAGTGGGACACAAATGGAGTAGAACAGCCACTTTTTGGATGCCACTAAGTTTCAGCATTTTTTGCTATTATTATAGCTTATTAAAAATGGTCAGGAGGGTGTAATGCAGAGGTGCTGGAAATTGCTTGGCACCAGTGGGGCACAAATGGAGTACAACAGCCACTTTTTGGATGCCACTAAGTTTCAGCATTTTTTTCTATTATAATAGCTTATTAAAATTTTGATCATGTGGGTTATCGCCTGTGGTTTTTTGCATGAATTAGGTGGTGAAGCAGCCGTCCTCTTAGCGACATAGTTTTCAGTCACCTCCCACATTAGGGTGTGTTCTTAGAACAAAAGAAAATTGAACCAAAGCACATCTCGTATCAAAAATCAACGCCACTCCATATGGCACATAATATTAAGAAAAAGAAATGGAGCTTAAAAGGCCAATATTGTAAAAATATCAAAATTTTTATTATACAAAATTCATATTGAAATGGTTACAATCATTATGGAAAAAATGCATATACGGTGCTTCATAGAGGAAAAGGTGAGTTACCACACATTAGTGGGAGAGCAAGAGTGATAACACCCCAAGTAAATATAAGGGGGCAAAGGGTCATAAATAATTTATGAGTGGCTAGCTAGTGGCTATGGTATCTCTGTCCTAATAGTGACCATGATTCTATATAGCTCAATCAGCATAGATCTATGGAGCAGGACACGGATATACCAAGAATAAGGCTGATCATGACAAAAGGTCACAAAGGACTAACAAATATGGTGCCCTCACCCTGACTGGACACATAAAGTTAAATAGCCAAATCGGCATAAGTCCGTTTTGCAGTACAGGGATCGCCAATAACAAGCCAGTCACATAAAGAGGACCCTAAAAACCCGTAACTTACACATGGTTAAAAAGAGGGGCGAACACCAGAGCGTCCCACGATAGTGTAACGAGCCTTCGTGGGACGCTCTGGTGTTCGCCCCTCTTTTTAACCATGTGTAAGTTACGGGTTTTTAGGGTCCTCTTTATGTGACTGGCTTGTTATTGGCGATCCCTGTACTGCAAAACGGACTTATGCCGATTTGGCTATTTAACTTTATGTGTCCAGTCAGGGTGAGGGCACCATATTTGTTAGTCCTTTGTGACCTTTTGTCATGATCAGCCTTATTCTTGGTATATCCGTGTCCTGCTCCATAGATCTATGCTGATTGAGCTATATAGAATCATGGTCACTATTAGGACAGAGATACCATAGCCACTAGCTAGCCACTCATAAATTATTTATGACCCTTTGCCCCCTTATATTTACTTGGGGTGTTATCACTCTTGCTCTCCCACTAATGTGTGGTAACTCACCTTTTCCTCTATGAAGCACCGTATATGCATTTTTTCCATAATGATTGTAACCATTTCAATATGAATTTTGTATAATAAAAATTTTGATATTTTTACAATATTGGCCTTTTAAGCTCCATTTCTTTTTCTTAATATTATGTGTTCTTAGAACACTGGTTACTTGAATTTTCTCAGTTTTGATTGGTCCTCTGAGTTAGGACTCAGGAGACTAAGTAAAGACAAGTTTTTTCATTATTCTTTATTATTCTGGTCTCTTTTTCTTTTCTTATCTATTTCTTTTTCTGCTCTCTTTTCTTTAATCTCGGTTTCCTTCTTCTGCCTTCCCACTTCCCTGCTTTTCCCTTCGGGTGCCCAGGAGACAGTGCTTCGGAGATGGCGAATCTTAATTTATGCTCTCTAAATGTCAGAGGATTTAATGTACCAGAGAAGAGATCCAGGATCCTCTATAATATGCATAAAAAAATAATCCATATCTTATTGTTACAGGAGACTCATTTTAAAACAGACCACATACCCACACTTAAACATAGATATTATAATTCTTGGTTTCATAGTACCAATCCGGCTGCAAAATCCAAGGGGGTTAGCATTGCTCTACACAAGTCTCTTCCAGTTCAGATCCTATCAGTCAAGTCCGACCCAGCGGGACGATTTATTGTTATCAAAATTAAGATTTGTACCAAATTATTTACTATTGCCAATCTTTATCTCCCCAACCAGGACCAAGCAAGAACTTGCCAACAATACCTGAACATGCTCTCTGATTTTGCTGAAGGTTTCTTAATTCTTGGAGGAGATTTCAATCTTATCTTTGATCGGGCTGTTGACTCTTCTTTGGGTAGGTCTTCTGTCCCTGCTGTGAGGCTGCAGGGTCTCAGGAGCAAGTTACTTGATCTGAGGCTCATTGATATCTGGCGTGTTTTACACACTAAAACGCGTGACTACACCTTCTATTCTCCTGTCCATGATATGTACAGTAGAATAGACCTTTTTTTCGTTAGTCACCACTTGCTCTCGTGTGACCCGACCTGTAATATAGACCCTATAGTGTGGTCCGATCATGCTTCAGTATCATTGTCTCTCACTCTGACGGATCTGCGCCCCGGGGAGTGGCTATGGTCACTGAACCCGAACTTACTAAAAGATCAGACTTGTCAGTCAACTATTAGGAAGACCATTACAGACTTCTTCGAATTTCACGCCAATGATCCAACCCCTTTACCTCTCCAGTGGGAAACTCTGAAAGGGATGATCCGGGGAGCCTTTATTCAACAGGGAGCTAGACTCAAAAAGGATAGCGCCTATGAAATAGATAGACTATTGACATCCATTCAGCGACTGGAGCAGGCCCATAAACGGACTCATGATCCTCAGACCTTGGCAGACCTGCTTAAAGCTAGATTGGATCTGGGCTCCCTCTTGGATACAGCGTCTGCCCGTCATCGAGATAGATGCCGGAGGTTTATGTATGAATTTTCCAACAAACCAGGCAGAGCTCTGGCTAGGTTTCTTAATCCTCGCCTTCCCTCTACATTTATCCCTACCATTAGATCGCCTTTGGGTCATTCAGCACATAAACCTCATGAAATAGTAGATGTGTTTCGAGACTATTATAATGGTTTATA
This sequence comes from Anomaloglossus baeobatrachus, assembly GCF_048569485.1. Classification (NCBI taxonomy): domain Eukaryota; kingdom Metazoa; phylum Chordata; class Amphibia; order Anura; family Aromobatidae; genus Anomaloglossus; species Anomaloglossus baeobatrachus. The sequence continues at coordinate 178,449,202 of NC_134359.1, forward strand.
TAATCTTAGTAGCCCAGTGGCAGACATGTCCCCAACAAACTTCCAAGCAAAAGTTGATGAATATGTTGATAGAACTCCTCTCCCCCCACTGAACCGTACAGATTCTCTCATGCTAGATGATTCTTTCGACGAACGAGAGGTCACTGAGGTCATTAAAAATTTGGCCAATGGTAAGAGTCCTGGTCCGGATGGGTTTCCGGCCAACTTTTATTAACAGTTTGCCTTGGAATTGACGCCCTTCTTGACTAGGACTTTCAATTCCATATCTTCAGCTTGTCCCTTTGCCACACAGACTCTTGCGTCCACCATCACAGTAATTCCCAAGCCTGGTAAAGACCCCTCGCTGTGCTCCAACTACCGCCCCATTTCTCTCATAGGAGTAGATGTCAAGATTTTTGCCAAACTTATAGCCAACCGGTTATCTCCACTATTACCTGCCTCAATCCATACTGACCAAACAGGGTTTGTCCAGGGTAGAGAGGCGCGCGACAATACTATTAAAACTTTGCTTCTGACCTCCCATATGTACAGACAAGGAATACCAGCCTGCCTTCTATCGATTGATGCCGAGAAGGCGTTTGATCGTATTAATTGGACCTTTTTACGCTCATACTTACGACAGCTGGGAATAGGTCAAACTGTGTTAGAAAGAATTTTTGCTTTATCTCATAATCCCTCAGCACGAGTCCGCGCCAACAATACTCTATCCTCTCCCCTGCAAGTATCTAATGGCACTAGACAGGGGTGCCCTCTCTCACCCCTATTATATATTATAGCTATGGAGCATTTGGCTATATCTCTCCGAAACTCTCCTGATATAAAGGGCTTTGAAGTGGGTCAGAAACATTATAAACTTGCTTTATACGCGGATGACTTACTTCTGTATTTAACAAACCCGGAAATCGCTTTTCCAATTCTTATTCAAGAATTCCAACGCTTTGGCATAGTTTCTAACTTCAAAGTAAACTATACAAAGACAGAGGCCCTTAATATTTCTCTTCCTACCACACAAGCCAATAGACTAAAGTCTGCCTTCCCATTCAAATGGGAGACCCAATCCATCAAATATCTGGGGATATCTGTTTCGGCTGATCCAGATGAGTTGTTTTTGGCTAATTACTCCCCATTACTTAACAGAACTCTTGCTGATCTTAATAAATATAACTGGGGCCGACTTTCCTGGTTTGGCCGAATCAATGCCCTAAAGATGGACATACTCCCGAGGTTCCTCTATCTATTCCAAACAGTCCCGATAAAAGTTACCAGACAGTATTTCCGACAACTACAAAGAGCATGCAGCAGGTTTGTTTGGGGGACGGGGAGACCTCGGATTAGATACTCCACATTGGTGAGGCCTAAATCCAGAGGAAGCGCTGGCATACCTGATTTTGAAAAGTACTACAAGAGTGCCCTCCTTGCGAGGGTCTTGGATTGGAGATTTAATGATCTCAATAAACAATGGGTGGGTGTTGAGACCCTTCTTTCCCCCTTCCCATTAGCGCAGCTCCTATGGGCCCCCCTACAGCATAGACCGGCAATTTCGGGGTTTCAACCTTTGACTCAGGCACTCATGCTTTTCTGGGACAGACATCTGGAGACTTTAAACTTATCACACAGACCGGGGCGTATGAGTTTACTTTTTAATAATCTAGACTTCCCCCCTGCGATGGAGAGATCTTCCTTCCTGTGTTGGAACTCCTCGGACGGAGTTACACTGGGACAGGTTGCCAATAGACTATCTGGAACGGCATCTTTTGGGGCCTTGCAGGGGACCTGCCAGGAGAGGAGACTATCCTGGTTGGAATATACTCAATTGACCACATTCCTAAAAAAAAAATTCCCGGGAAATGCTCTATCATCCCCACCTACACATTTTGAGACCCTAATCTCACTTACTGTGGCACCGAAACATGCCATTGCAGTGATATACAACCTCTTATGTGCAGCCCAGTATAGAGGTAACCCATCATATATAGAGACTTGGCAAAGAGAACTCCAGATCACGTTGTCGGAGCAGGACTGTCTCAAAATATTTACACTTTCTCATAAAATGTCCATTTCTTGTAGCGCACAAGAGAAGAATTTCAAAATTCTTACACGCTGGTATAGATGCCCTGATGTATTGCATAGGATCTTCCCCACAGTACCAGATACCTGTTGGAGGTGCGGAATCGAAATTGGTACTATGAAACACATATGGTGGGATTGCTCTCTAATAAGGACATTCTGGGATTCAATTTTTGAAATATACTTTCGGGTGACCCCCACACCTCAAATAGCCTTGTTGTCCTTACTTCCTGGGTCCCTCTCTGCAGCCAAAGGGGGTGTCCTGCGTTTCTTTCTCATCGCCGCTCGTATGATTATCCCAAGACATTGGAGGACAAATACAGTCCCCTCTGTGAGGGAGTTTTTGGAGGAGATGAATAGACTAGAACGTATGGAATCCCTGATGGCGGACGATAGTGACAAATGGGATAAATATGTTAACACTTGGTTTTCTTGGACTCTTTTCCGAGGGACCTCAGGTTGTACATCTTGGCTCCGATAGAGGGTTTTAACTGGGTCTTTCCCCCCACAGGTTCTGACATGTAGCTAATGTTCGCAACATACGAATCAGTACGTCTATCTCTGCGAGGAGGCTCTTTGGGCACCCTATCTACCATGGATGTACCCATATCTACGCCTTCCTCTTCTCATACCCCTTTCTCTTTCTGTTTTCTATCTTTCCCTTCTTTATTTCTTTTTTCTGACTCACATTTAGCCTTTACATTTAATATTGATATCTATAATGTTTCTATAAGATTACATTCCATAGTAAGGTCTATTTTAAGTTGATATGTTTTATCTGCTTTATTTTCTTAACAGACTATGTCACATTCCTGTGAAAATATTCTTTGGATACAAAATTGTCTGAATGAACCGAATATTTAGATAAGTTTCAACATCATTATTATTACTCTCTTGCAATATATTGTTCACTATGCCTTTAAATTCAATAAAAATTATTTACGAAAAAAAAAATAATAGCTTATTAAAAATGAGCAGGAGGGTGTAATGCAGAGGTGCTGGAAATTGTTTGGCAGCAGTGGGACACAAATGGAGTACAACAGCCACTTTTTGGATGCCACTAAGTTTCAGCATTTTTTTCTATTATAATAGCTTATTAAAAATGAGCAGGGGGGTGTAATGCAGAGGTGCTGGAAATTGCTTGGCACCAGTGGGACACAAATGGAGTACAACAGCCACTTTTGGGATGCCACTAACTGGCAGCACTCTTTTAAATTAAAATGGCTTTGCAAAAATGTGCAGGAGGGGAGAATGCAGAGGTGGTGGGACTTGCTTGGCACAAGTGGCACAATAATGGAGGACAGCAGCCACTCTTTGGATGGCACTAACTGGCAGCACCCTGCAATTAAAATGGCTTTGCTAAAAAGGGCAGGAGGGTACAGTGGCCGGGTTGTGGGTCAGTGTGGAGGAAAGGAAGCCTCATTTTCTATCCCTCCTAATGGTGAAATGCAGCAAGGAAGTCCCTGAGCTTAGCTACACAGACGCTGTTATCTGAAACTGTAAAAAGCGTTTCCACGGACCTGACTGTCACCTATGGCTCTGAGCCAGCTGTAATTATCCCTTAAAAGGGCTGAAATAAAATTCTGCCCCTAATTTGTAGAACGCTGTGTGTATAGCGTACACAGCAGGAAAGGCGACAGGAGCTGCGTGAGCGGTGACTGACACCCAGATGCAGAAGGCAGATAATGGCGTGCTGGAAGAAAATGTCCGTTTTTATAATGCAAGGACATGTGACATGGACAGCCTATGACACATGCCCTTGCTTCTCTGGCAAAAAGTCCACTTAGCTGTGTGTGTGTCTGGGATTGGCTGACATGCTGGCCCGCCCCACTACACACGCGCTTAAGGAAGGAAGAAAAAAAAAATGGCGATCGCCATTATCCCAGCAGCAGTGATCTGAACGCGCAGCCCCCGCACACTATACGCTGAAATTTCATAATAGTGTGAGTCATAGAGTGACTTACACTATTACAGTGAAAAGCCAGCTAGTAATTATGCTGATAGAACCGTTCTCGAACGTAACTTGAGCTAACAAACTTTTAGCAAAAAGCTCGAGTTCTAGTTCGATCTAGAACACCCCCCAAAATCACTCACTGGAGAACCATGAACTACGAATCGCGCTCAACTCTACACATTAGTTACCTGTTAGAAGTTTGTAAGAGTGCACGCTGCGGTGTCCTCCCTATGTAACCTAAAAGCACTGACTTTGACTGATTTGATACATTTGTAATATATTGTTTTAATTACTGTTTTTTCTATTGTTAAAGATCAATATATATCATTTATGTGGGCAAAAATTACTTATTTGATGGCTTCCTTTGCACAACTGATAATTGGTAACTTTATTGAGTTGAGTTGATTGCCCTAAAAGTAATATGTAGCACTATCATGTGTGAACAGCAAGCAAGATAAATAGTTAAAATATAGGCTATAGGCTTTCATCATCATGTTTGTCATGCCTTTGTGAAACAAAAGTTACTTAACTGCATATGTAGCAAACACGATCTGCTTTGTTAATGCAAGTGGCATATCTGAAAAAAACCCATATAGAAACATGTCAATATGCAAAGTAACTAAATTAAGAAAATCCTAATCCTGAATACCATTCAAAGAGAGCATTTAGGTGATCCAACCGCAAGTAAGATTATGTCGCGGGTGGGGAGGGGACGCTGCACTCACCACGCTCGGGTCCGGCGCTGCTGCTGCTTCGCTTGCTGCTCAGTGGCTCGAGCGGTGGGCCGAATCCGGGGACTCGAGCGGCGCTCCTCGCCCGTGAGTGAAAAGGGGAATGGTTTTGGGGATTTATTGTCCGTGACGCCACCCACGGTTGTGGTGAGGTTGTGACACCACCGCTGCTCTGGACGGGGAACCCGGGAGCGATGACAGGGAGCAGCTTAGATGTTGTTTTTCCCCTTCGTGGGTAGGGGGGTTGGTTGTCCCGGGGTCCGGTGAGGGAGGGTTGGCAGGCGGGTTACGTGGCCTGGTGAGGTGCAGGGTCACGGGGGCAGCGCGGTGCCGCACGGCACAGTGGTACTCACTCAGCCAATGATGAATGCAAAGTCTCCGGTAAAACAAACAGCTGGATGGACGGGTCCCACAGACGGCTGCGGTGGTTCTTCTCGCGGTAGGTTGGCGGTGACTGCCTTTCCCTGCACCTGTGTTATGTTCTTGGTTCTGGTGGCTTCCCACCAGTAACCCGCTCCCCAGCTTGGATGAATGCTGAGGGAGCCCCTTTTGCCTGCAGGCTCTGGCCCTGGGAACTGTAGCCTTGGCGGTGACTGTATTTCCCTTCACGGTTTGAGCTGTTGCCTTCAATTGGGTCTTGACTGCTGGGAAACCCCGGAGGTTCCCTTCGCTAACGGATTTGACCGGTTTTACGGCGACTCCAAGCCTGGTCAGGGTCCGTAGGCCCTGCCGAATGGTTCTGGCTTCTCTTCGCTCCCCGATCCGGTACAGGCGGGCCACCGCCCGTCCCTGGTCCTTACGGTTCACGTCAATCAGCCCCTCCTGCAGACGGTCACCACCGTCTGCCAACCTTGCTGTATGTGCCCCGGCCACGCACCCGGACACGGTCAGTCTCCTCCGCTACCACTTCACTCTTCAACTCCTCGAACTCAACTCCAAACTGAACTGCTCTAAACTCCTTTCTTTTTCCCACCTCCAGGACTGTGAACTCCTCGGTGGGTGGGGACAACCGCCTGGCTCCACCCCCTGGTGTGAACATCAGCCCCTGGAGGGAGGCAACAAGGATTTTTGTTTGACCTAGATGTGCCTAGCTGGGGTGTGGGGTGTGCTGTTGTAGTACCTGTGACGTCCTGGCTTGTCCAGGGCGCCACAATTACGTCATCAGAGCTGAACTGGCATTTTCTGAATAGTCATCCTAAAATGATAGAATATTGAAGGCTCAATAGACTAGATAGATGAAGTAATAAACTAGAAATGCTATAATGCAATAATGATGATGAAATAATAAGAACATAATTCTTCTATAAGCCGGCATAAAAGGTGTCTTAGGTAATTACAACCTCCTTTACACCTTGAAAATTAGAGCCAATCAGCCAATGTAAGCTTTATATTCATTTTCAGCACCACAAAATGTTGAATTTCAACTGTTTGCATATCTGAACCAGTTTGTCTGTAGAACAGTGTATTCAGTCACATTCATTTTTGCTGTTTCTCTTTTTTTTCTATCTTTTTAACTTTTTTCGATACTGCTGTATATGGCAATTGTCAGGCTACAACCTTGCATACCCTAACATGACACAATTGTCTATATATTTATCTGGACTATCTGCATCTATTCACTCTTTCCTTCTTTTCTTTATCTTAAAGGGAACCTGTCAGCAGAAATTTCGCCCAAAACCTAAAAGATTCCCCCTCTGCAGCTCCTGGGCTGCATTCTAGAAAGGTCCCTGTTATTATTGTGCCCCATGTGAGACCAAAATAAAGACTTTATAAAGTGGTACCTTTTTGTATTCAGATACTGTAAATGTGACACGGGGGCGGGCTTTCTAGCGTCCGTTATTCTGCCTCCTGGTCCTGTATGCCGCCCCCATCGCTCCTTTCCATAGCTGATGCACCGCCCACTGCTCCAGCCATCCCCGCGCATGCCCAGTGACAGTCTCACGGGACTGAGCAGTGTGACCGCTGGTGACGTGTGCGCAGGCAAATGATTATGGGCGGGGCTGTGATTGTTATCAGCAAGTACCCGCCCATAATCTCGTGAGCGTGCAAACCTCACCAGCGGTCACACTGTGCTCAGGGTAGTGCTAGACTGTATGGGTTTCTTCCAGGGATGACGTCCCTTTTGTCACGTGATAGGGGCGTGTTCAAAATACTATCACGTGACAAAAGGGACGTCATCCCTGGAAGCAGCCCATACAGTCTAGCACTACCCTGAGCACAGTGTGACCGCTGGTGAGGTTTGCGTGCTCACGAGATTATGGGCGGGTACTTGCTGATAACAATCACAGCCCCACCCATAATCACTGATGTCCACACCAGGGGGTGGGCCAGGTGGTTGGTCCCGCCCACCGAGGAGTACACAGTCCTGGAGGCGGGAAAAGGAAGCAGATCAGATAGAGTTTGAAGTTTGAGAAGTGAGGAGTGAAGTGGTAGAGGAGCAGTCTGACAGCGTCCGGGTGTCTGGCCCGGACGGTACAGCAAGGTTGGCAGATGGTGGTGACCGTCTGCAGGAGAGGCCGATTGGAGCGAACCGTAAGGACCGTGGATGGGCGGTGGCCCGACGGTACCGGACCGGAGAGCAAAGAGAAGCCAGCACCATTCGGCAGGGCTTACGGACCCCGACCAGGCTAGGAGCCGCCGTAAAACCGGTCAAATCCGTTAGCGAAGGGAACCTCCGTGGTTTCCCAGCAGTCAAGACCCAATTGAAGGCAACAGCTCACACCGTAGAGGGAAACACAGTCACCGCCAAGGCTACAGTTCCCAGGGCCAGAGCCTGCAGGCAAAAGGCGCTCCTTCAGCATCCATCCAAGCTGGGGAGCGGGTTACCGGTGGAAAGCCATTGGAACCGTAACACAACACAGGTGCGGGGAAAGGCAGTCACCATCAACCTACCGGGAGGAGAACAACCGCAGCCGCCTGTGGGACCCATCCATCCAGCCGTTTATTTGACCAGAGACTCCGTGTGAATTACTGGCTGAGTGAGTACCACCGTGCCGTGCGGCACAGAGCTGCCCCCATGACCCTGCACCTCACCAGGCCCCATAACTCGCCTGCCATCCATCCCTAACCCTCACCGAGCCCCGGGACAACCAACCCCCCTACCCACGGAGGGGAGAAACAACATCCAAGCTGCTCCCTGTCACCGCTCCCGGGATCCCCGTCCAGAGCAGCGGTGGTGTCACCAATCTCACCACAACCGTGGGTGGCATCACGGACAATATCCCTAAACCAAACCACCCCCCTTTCACTCACGGGCGAGGAACGCCGCTCGAGTCCCCGGGATCCGGCCCATCGCTTGAGCCACCGAGCAGCAGCAGCCGGAACCGAGCAGTGGGTGAGCGCAGCGTCCCCTCCTCCGCCCGCGACATGATCACGGGGAGCTAATGGTTGCCATGGTAGCACAGGATCATGTGATGACTTCTGTGCTATTATGACTCAGTTCATGTAAGTGCCAGCAGAGCAGCCGCTGTTACAAGTGATGAGCATTTCTGCTGATCTGAGCTGTGCAGCCAGATAACAATTCAAGGTAGGAGGTCACGACAGGAATAGGGAGCGGGCAGAGAGGAGTCAAACAGTAGTCCAGGGTCAGAAAACAAAGATCAGAATTCTAGCAGAAAGACAGGCCAACAGCACAAAAACTGAACCACAATGTACGACTGGCAAAGTTCAGAGAGAGCAGGGTCAGTAAAGAAACAGAGCAATTATCAGGATGATGAAGAAAACACCTGAGCAATCAATCAACCTGACAGCTCAGTAATCCAGGAAAACACAGCAGAGTATCTCCTAGTATGCAAGATGCTTTGAACAGATATATCTTGACACCTGTCTTGTCTGTTCCCTGGTACCAGCCTGCACCTGGTGTCTGTATGAGCCTGTATACTGCACTTGTGTCCATACCTGCCTGTACCTGTCGTCCTGTCTGCCTCAGTCGTCCCGAATGCACCTGTGTCCGATGTCCCATGCCTGGTGATTCATGCCTGAAGACCTAGACCCTGATGACTAGAGTTCCATGCAAGATAACCTGTACCCTGTTGACTGGAGTTCCTCTAGATGTCCTCTCCCAGCTTCACCTGTGTCCGATGTGCTGTGCCTGATGTCCCACGCCTGGTGACCTGAACCTGATGACCTGTGCCAGAAGTTCCTTACCTGTCTCTGCCTGTCCCGCCATTCTTCATTCAGACTGTGCCTCATGGTCCACCCTGTTTGTCCTGCCAGAGCCTGTCCTGTCTATGATTGTGTCCATCTGTCCTTCTGTCTCCCTGCACCGCTCAGTTACCATAGTCCCTGTTACTGCCCTGGTTGTGGCACCTGGCATACTGCCTTGCAACGGGTGCTTAGTTAAGCCCCTCCCACTAAAGGGTAAGTCTGGGATCCCCTGTAGTCCAGTGGATGCACTCCCACTTGCCGCTTCATCACCAGCGATGAGTGCTACAGTTTGACACACCCGTTACAGGAGCAGTCAAACTGGGATCAAAGGGAGGAGCGGGGTTGACTACTGGATCCAGAGCTGCGACCTGAATGGGAAGTACTTTATTCAGAGGGGAAGTGTGTGTGTGGGGATATTTTACAAAAGGGCATTGTGAGGGGGGAATATTTTGGGGAGGGGCAATATATTGGGGATATTATGGAGAGAGGCATTGTGAGGTATGTAAGGAATATTGTGAGGAATATGACATTCATACATGTCAATCAGCTGTCACATTCCAGTAACACACATACTGCTCAGCCACAAGGACCAAATGGTAGGGTGACAAAAGTTAATGAAGACTCAGGAAGAGTTCCTGAGTAGAACCTGGCTCCCTACTGTCAAGAGTAATTTAGCTGGGGCATGGCCTAGCTCAGTATGTGAGTGAAAGCAGATCCTGTAGCTCCTGCCAAGCATCTAGGAAATCCCTAGGGGAGAAATCCAAAAAAACACTCTCAGAAGTCACAGGCTGCAGCTGGACGACCTTCTGACCCCTCTGACCTGATTGCAGTGCTTACTGGCACAGATATGACAAGGAGGAGGCCAAAAAAGCCGGTGGGAGAAGTGGAGGAGCAGAATCAAGATGGTGCCGTGGGCAGCATGGAGCAGAGAAAAGATAATGGGACAGACGCTGAGAAGATCAGAAGACAGGCTGCAACACGGCTGGAGCGTTTTGCCAGGCAGGAGAGCAGTGGCCATCACAGAGAGACAGTGAGAGGTGAGCTGCAGATGAATATGGGACTTGCAGACAGCATGGTGCTGAGTGAAGGAGGGGGGAGGGGTGAGAGCAGCAAGGGAGCTCAGGCCTGCATGGCAGAGACAAATCCCAGATCTCAGGCAGCACAGCTAGGGGAGCTGACAGGCACACAGAATATCCCTAAGAAGAGCCCACACTGAGAGACATCCTCACAGTAGTAATGATATGCAGAGCATCTATTACTGAGGTGACCCAGCAGCTGGGGAGCCTCAGAGAAGACATGGCATCCATGTGGCACAAGCTTCATGAAATGAAAGAGAGAACAGGAGAAGTTGAGCAGAGAGTCAGTATCATGGAGGACCGCATGGCAGGATCTGACAGAGATGGGCAGCGTGCAGCACAGCAAATAGCAGCACTCCTAGCAAAAACGGATGACCTTGAAAATAGATCAAGTGGTAACAACCTGAGATTAATTGGCGTCCCAGAGAAAGTGGAAGGTACATATCCAAATGAATTTTTTGAGGAATGGCTGAAAAGTAAAATTGGATCTGAACATCTCACCCTTCTATATGCGGTGGAAAGAGCCCATAGGGTTCCCACCCGCTCCCTGGACACCCACCACAACCTGTCGTGGCCAAAATACTGCATTACAGAGACAGGGATAATATCCTGAAGCATGCCAGAGGACACCCGGACTTGATCATCAATGGCTCCAAGATATCCATTTTTCCAGACTACTCCATAGAAGTGCAAAAGCAAAGAGCCAAGTTCATTGACATCAAGAGAAGGCTGAGACAACTAAATCTGGTATACTCCATGATGTACCCGGCAAAGCTCAGAGTGGTAGCGGGAGGAATAGTGCACTTTTTCCTGGATCCTAAGGAAGCGCTAAGATGGCTGGATGGCAATGAACAACGCTTGTGATGGGAAGGTCGTGAAGGGGAAGCTGGAGACTGACTTTTGGGAACACCCTACCTCTCATCGCATGCAGAGGTGTAGAGGAAGAATAATATGTTATGGTTGCCGGGGAGGAGTTCCTGTTTGAAAATTATAAAAAAATATATATTTTTTTTGTTTACCCCGGCAATCTAAATTTAAATCTACATTTAATGGACTCTAGAGGAAAGGGGTCTGCAAACACCACTGAGGATGGGAGGAAATGGAATCCTGGCTATAGAAAGGGACTTTCCAACTCATACTGGACTCGCAATGCATAAATACTGAATTAATTATTACCCCCATCCCCCTTTTTTTTGTTTTAATTTTTCTCCCCTCTCTCTCCTCTTATTCTACCCTCTTTTTTCTTCTTTCTATATTGCCTTTTGTCTTTGTGATGCACACATTGACTTCTATGTGGGATTAGTTCATTGATTTCTACACGGGATCTATTTACTGTCTCCATGTGGGATTAAGTGTGTGTATGTGCAGATACATGTGTGATATCAGCCTGTGAGGTATCCCTATATTGTCGCTCTTGTCATTTGTTACTTTCAGTACATTGACTAGGATTCCTCTTTTGGTTTATGAACACAGGGATGTGTATTATTATGGATGGTATAGACTATATGATGACTAAGGAGTCTTTTCCACATTGAAGGGTCTTGTCTCACTCTTCCTGCTTCTACATATTTATATATTTACATGGATACATACGATATGTGATATTTGTGCAGCAGGAACTGTGTTGATATGGCGGTTTGATGTGGTCTTTTCTCCGTATCATGGGACCTTTACCCTTTCTGGATTGGCTCCCATGTTATGAATTTGGGATATAATTGACATATCTGTCTTTTACCTATATTGTTTGTGGTGATGTACACCGTTTCTCCTCCCCTCACTTGTCCACTTGTTCTATGAATATTAATAAAATAAGTATTGAACCGCAGATCGCCTCTTCTCTTTCTTGTTTGGTTGCTTCCTCAGCGATTTGGTTCTTATAATATAGTCCTTTCTGCGCTATATATGATGAATATGTATGTATATATGCATTTTTATATTTGAATTAACGATATGCAGATGTTTATGCCATTGTCTATTCTTGTTCTCTTTACTGTGTTATGCACAGATTTAGGTATATTCATAATGGATTACAAAGCCATGGAGTCATCATGGCTGAACCAAGTGGATCAAGTGTTTGGTGAGGTCTCTACGGATAATGAGACCAGTAGTGGACCGGACTTAGATCTCATGTTTTCTGAGATTACCACTCTCTTAAGTAAACGTACACGCCTTTGGTGGAGCAGGTTACTCCTGACTAAATATATTGATAAGAAATTAATACCACGTGGTCTTAGGGTCAGATTAACACCAACATTTGTGGTTGAGGACCAGGACTTTATCTCAAAGTGGGAGGATATGTGCAATAGTTGCTCCTTCAATCTTATGCAACTCCTGATAGACTTAAATACTTCGAACATTGCTAAGATGGATTCTGCCATTGATCAGAAACAGACCGCTTTTTGGTCTATTTGTCCCCCTGACAAAGCCGACAAATATGATTCTGAGGCCACGAAGAAGGTTGACTCCCTTGTGAAACAAATTCGAGATGTTCATCTGAGGAAATTTAGACGAGACCAGAAGGATTTCTCTGAAAATAAGGTTTACTTCTGGCGTAAACCATTTGCCATACATGAAGGAACGAGACGTCCGTCAGCTCATTCCAATGCATCCTCTTTGAGTGAAGTATCGGAAACGTCCGATTCCAGTACTAGATCGGGAGCTACTTATGGCGGTGGTGGTTTCCCTAGACATCAGCCTCCCTGGTATAAAAAATCAAAAGGACCCAACATCAATACTGACAATAAGGTGATTAATTTAAGTTCTCACATACTTAGTAAATCTGATTTATCCCTATTGTCTAAAGGCTTATCCTTTTCACCAGTGGTAGGGCCTAATAAGTTTACATTAATCAAAGATTTACATCTTTTTGCCCGATCCCTTCTATTTAAAAGGTATTTTTTTGATGATACATCTCGAACTTTGTTTCCCACAGAAAAAGAACAGGCGGCTCTAACAATACTATCTGAGTTAGAGTCTGAACATAGAGCTGGTGAGGGAGGTAAGGTACCATCTTGCATTAAACCTTCTTCAAAAAGATCCTTACCATTATCGTCCTGCGCAAACATTGATTTGTTTGTGCAGGTGGTATCTAAAGACCTTGAAAATTTGTCTAGCCGGGTCAGGGGTGACAATTTATCTAAAGTTGAACGCAATCGTCTTCAGGAGTTGCAACGGCTACCAGATGTCATAATAAAGCCTGCGGATAAAGGGGGAAATATAGTCATCTGGCCGACATCCGCATATGAGAAAGAGGCGTTTCGCCAATTGAGGGATACTGTATGCTATAAAAAACTACCGTTCAATCCCCTTAATAAATACGTTGAGGAACTCAAGCGGATTGTGCAAACGGCTAAGGATGACTGTATTATCTCCCCTGAACTGGCATCGGCTTTGATTGTATCTGAGCCTAGGATTGCAACACTGTACTTACTACCAAAAGTACACAAAAATACCTCCTCTCCTCCGGGTCGCCCGATTATTTCGGGAAATGGGAATTTCCTTGAAAACATCAATAAGTGGCTTGATGATCAACTTCAGCCACTTGTCAGGAATCTTCCTTCGTTTATTCAAGACACGGGTGACTTTCTGAGACGTATAGACGGATTATATGTGGGTAAAGACTCTCTTCTAGTATCATGTGACGTTGAATCCCTATACACCAGTATCCGACATGCTGATGGAATCAGAGCAGCGGGATTTTATCTAAGTATGAGCAATTTGTCATCTAAATTTGTGGAACTGGTGTTGCGGCTGTTGGAGTTCTCGTTGACGCATAATTTTTTTATTTTTAAGGGGTCCTTCTATCTCCAGCTCCAGGGTACAGCGATGGGCGCCTCTTTTGCGCCAGCTTACGCAAATCTGTTCCTGGGGCTGTGGGAGAGGGACCTCCCCCTGTCGGATTTGGATTCGTCGATGGGCCGAGTCCTTCTGTGGACTCGGTACATCGACGATATCTTCCTTATCTGGCAGGGGTCCTTAGATTTATTTTTGATATTTATTAACGATTTGAACTCCAACACCCGCAACATCCGTCTCACTCATCAAAGCTCAGCGGATTCCGTTGCATTTCTGGATGTGCTGGTGTATAGGGATTCTGAGGATTGTTTACAATCTAATTTATATCGTAAATCTACAGCGACTAATACGTTACTTCATGCGTCTTCTTTTCATCCCCCACATATGATCCGTTCTATACCTGTCGGACAGTTTCTCCGTGTCCGCCGTTTGTGTTCGAGTGATTGCGATTTTGAATCGCAAGCAACTGGACTAACTAAACGCTTCTCTGAAAGGGGATACAGCAAACGCATGATTAAACATGCGTACCATAGGGCGAAATACTCTGTGAGGAATGATCTGCTGTATTCCAAGAAGATGCGGAACAGTGATTGTACTATTAGATTTATTACCAACTACTGTTCCGCACATTCTGGCATCCGTGAAGCTTTGTTAAAGTCCTGGCCAATATTACAGGCCGATTCTATACTGGCCAAGATCTTACCTTCAAGACCACAGATCACCCTACGCAGAGCCAAAAATCTAAGGGACTATTTTGTCCATAGCCTTCATGAGAGTACTCCTCCCCCAATGTTCTCCAATATACCAGCTATTAGGACCGGTTGTTCTCCGTGCGGCAAATGCGTGGCTTGTCCTAATGTACTGCGGACAAATACTTTCTGTGATTCCTCCTCCGTGAAGAACTATACAATTAGGAAGAGGATCACGTGTGAGTCCAAATCTGTAGTATATTATGGAGTCTGCCCTTGTCCCAAGATTTACATTGGGCTCACGACCCGACAGTTGAAAACTCGGGTTCGTGAACACGTGTTGGGAATAGAAGCCGCACGAGAACAATCTGATATATCCACCCTGAAGACAATTCCGCGGCACTTTAAGCTCTTCCATGAATGTGATTCTGGGAGTTTTTTAGTCCGTGGAATTGATACTTTGGACATGGATGTCCGTGGGGGTCGTGTTAGTCAGCGATTGGCACAATTAGAGACGCAATGGATTTGGCGTCTCCGTACGGTGCAGCCCCAAGGCCTAAATGAAAACATGAGCTTTATTCCATTTTTATAAATGTGGTGGTGTTCTTTTTTTGGTTTTAATTGTTTTTAATTTTTAATTTTCTTTAGGCCAACTAGTGTTATATGCATTTAAATGCATTGGTATGTGGTATTCGTATCGGCAATTGGTTACCTGATCATTTCTGTGCATACGGGATGTTGACGTGGACGGACCTCCTCGGACTGCAGCAACCTCGGATATTCCTAGTCTCCTATTGAATCCTTTTGTATTCTTTCTCTTTCTTCCATTTTCCATTTTTATTTTTATTATTTTTCTGTTTTACAACTCTTTTTTATTTTTTCTTCTTTTTCTAGGTTTTTTCTGTACATTTTTTCCTATTTTCTATATAATTTGTATTTTTTTGTAAGTATTTTGTGTAATTATTTTGCTATGACACGTACATGTATACACCTACTTATATGCATATATAATGTACATATATATAATCCATGTGTCTGCTATTGTATATGTGTTGTATTACGTGTGTTCTACTATATGTAGCAATTGTTTTATCTATCATTGGTATATAATTTGTGTCCTTGTGAGACTGGTGTTATATCCGTGTTATGCTGCGGTTACTGTGTGGGACCTCCCCATGCTTATTCCCTTGCATAGCAATTCCTATGATACATTACTATTTCTATTTTCATCCCCCTCCTGGCTGGGTAGTTGACGCATGCGCCGCTTGCCTGGATCTCCTGTTCTCGCAGGTGCGTCTCTATGGCGACGGGGACGCCGGTTGCTTTTACCCGGCGTTCTTTGTGGCCATGACGTGCTTGTGAGGCGGGACTTCCGGTTGGCCGGCGGCGGATGCGTCCGCTTGTCTGCCCAATCAGCTGGGGGATGAAGGCCTATTTTAATGGCACCCCCTTGTCTTCCGGTCACGCCCCCTGACGAAGGTACACTCCGAAATGCGCATCGGGCGCATTTCCTCCGCAAACTACTTATCTTAGGTAATGTCCTATTTTGTTTGTGGCTGATCCAGGAACTGTTTTGTTGTCCCTCATTGTGGGAATTTTTCTCCCATATGTTTCTATCGTGCAGTATCAGTATGGTGGCGGTCGTCGGCCGATAGTAGGTGTGGGGTGTTGGTGATATAGTTTGGTTACCCGGAGGTATTATGGGTTCTTTACCCCGTGGTGCTATATACCTTTTTTCACACTGACACCTGCACGTGCTGTTGTCTGATGTCTGCCGCTGCTGCTGCAGGGTGAGCGCACGATTGGCTGCCATTGAGAGGTTTCTTATATACATATGAGCGTTTGATTACTGCTTTGATGATGCTATGATGGCATAGCCTGTGTGCGTCCTCCTGCTTTAGCCCCATCCATAAACACGTCTATGTGCGTTTGTACACATTAATAGGTCCTTTATTTTTATGCTATGGTATACACACACTTGCCTCCATGTGGGACGTTGTAGCCTGTGATGGTCTTTTGTTGCAGCCCCGTCTGCTCACATGTCTATGGGCATAAATATATACCAGTATCCCCCTTTTTTTCGTGTGATGCAGACGTTGACTTCCATGTGGGATTTGTTCATTGACTTCCATGTGGTTTCAATGCACTGATCTCTATGCGGGACTTAATGTGTGCACATGCAGACACGGGTTTACAATTATTCCGTGAGGTATCCCACTATATTGCCTTTTGTCTTTGTGATGCACACATTGACTTCTATGTGGGATTAGTTCATTGATTTCTACACGGGATCTATTTACTGTCTCCATGTGGGATTAAGTGTGTGTATGTGCAGATACATGTGTGATATCAGCCTGTGAGGTATCCCTATATTGTCGCTCTTGTCATTTGTTACTTTCAGTACATTGACTAGGATTCCTCTTTTGGTTTATGAACACATGGATGTGTATTATTATGGATGGTATAGACTATATGATGACTAAGGAGTCTTTTCCACATTGAAGGGTCTTGTCTCACTCTTCCTGCTTCTACATATTTATATATTTACATGGATACATACGATATGTGATATTTGTGCAGCAGGAACTGTGTTGATATGGCGGTTTGATGTGGTCTTTTCTCCGTATCATGGGACCTTTACCCTTTCTGGATTGGCTCCCATGTTATGAATTTGGGATATAATTGACATATCTGTCTTTTACCTATATTGTTTGTGGTGATGTACACCGTTTCTCCTCCCCTCACTTGTCCACTTGTTCTATGAATATTAATAAAATAAGTATTGAACCGCAGATCGCCTCTTCTCTTTCTTGTTTGGTTCCTCTTTTTTCTTCTTATACTACTTTTCTCTTTGTCTTCTTTGTTTTACCCACTTCCCCTCCCCCTTTCCTTTTCCTTTTTTTTCTTTTCCTTCTTCTTTCCCATAACTTGCTTTCGTTCTTCCCCCTTAAGATTAAAAAAAAAAAAAAAAAAAAAAAAAAAAAAGAGGGCACGAGAATATGGCAGGACTGCAATACTGATCAGATGGACAGCCAGATACCGTGCACGACAAACAGGCGGGGTCCGCCCCTCCTTCTGGAGGTCCTGGTTCTGGTGTTATTGATGGTTGATTAAGCCCTATCTGTCATAAAAGAGGAAACGCGACAAAAGATGGACACAATATCTGGCAGACTTGCCAAGGCAAACATATGCCCTCCGTCCCTTCTACAAAGGGGACCGGTGGCAATGTTGTGTTACTATGTTTATTGTTGGGGGGGGGGTGTTTATATTGGGGGGTAGGGGGAGGGTGGGCCGGTCGACAGTCTCATTTGGCCTATTAAGGAGCTCTGGGAGAACAAAAATTTATCAATTAATCATATGGCGGGACGCATTAAGCTAATTAGTTGGAATGTTAGGGGCTTAGCCTCTAGCATCAAAAGACAAGCAGTATTTAAATTTTTACGCACAGAAAAACTGACCTAATTTGCTTGCAGGAAACACACATGATACCAGAGAAGCTGCATCTACTGGATAGAAGGTGGTTCAGGGTGGGGTATAATTCTACATATTCTGCATACTCCAGAGGGGCCAGTATACTAGTCCGCTCAGGCGCACGGTTTGAATTTCTAAAGGTTATCGTGGATAAAGATGGGCGGTATGTATGTCTTTCCTGTAGGCTGGGGACAAGAGCCGAAGCAATTATATCCCTATACATACCTCCGCCATATTGCAGCAAACTACTTCACAGTCTGATAAATTTATTGGCAGACTTTCCGGGGGTTCCCTTTATGATAATGGGAGATTTTCCGGTGGAGATTTTCCGGGAGGGTTTCCGGCTGAAGTATATAAGCAACATAGGGAGGTTTTACTGCCGGTGCTGCTTAAGGTATATAATTCATGTCTGGAAAGAGGAGAGCTGATGCCGTCTATGCAGGAGGCAATAATTGTGGTACTCCCTAAAGAAGGCAAAGACCCGGGTTTGCCAGCCTCTTACAGACCGATTTCACTATTGACGGTAGATGTAAATTTCCTGGCTAAGATGCTTGCAAATAAGCTCACCAAAGTCATTACATCCCTAATACACCCAGATCAAGCAGGGTTTATGCCCAACAAATCCATGGCAACTAACCTTAGGAGACTGTACCTGAATATGCAGATACCGGCAGAAAATAAGGGGAGGCAGGTTATTCTCTCCCTAGACGGGGCCAAAGCTTTTGACAGCGTAAAGTGGGGGTACCTATGGGCTACGATGCGATCAATGGGGTTTGGGGAAGTATATATTAGGTGGGTGCAGCTGTTGTACTCTGCTCCAACGGCACAAATTAGGGCAAATGGCAGCATGTCAGATAGATTTTCTCTCTATAGGGGCACAAGGCAGGGGTGCCCACTGTCCCCCTTGTTGTTTGCTATCGCTATCGAACCACTGGCGGCGGTGATGCGGCGGGATCCTGGTGTAGTGGGTTACCGATATGGGAGTGTGGAGGAGAAAGTGGCCTTATATGCGGACGATTTATTATTGTTTCTGGGAGATGCAGGGAGTTCCTTGGAGGCGGTAATGAGGATCATATCTAACTTTGGAAGGATATCAGGGCTCACGGTAAATTGAGACAAATCGGTTTTGATGCCACTAGATGAAACGCCCTCCAATGTAGTGGTGACTTGTGCTCCGGTTCAGGTGGTGTCAGAGTTTAAATATCAGGGAATTATGATATCCAATAAACTGACTGAGTATGAACGTCTTAATCTCGACCCCCTTTTACTTAAGTTCAAACAAAAGATTCTGGTCTGGTCCAAACTGTACCTTATGGTGGTGGGGAGAGTCAACTTAGCTAAAATGATACTAATGCCCCAACTGCTCTATGTGCTCCATAACGCCCCGGTGTGGCTACCACAAAATAGGTTTTATAAAATAAATTCTATTTTCCGAGGCTTAAAGAAGTTGTCCAGTTACCAAAACTGATTTTTTTTTCCTGATAAATCTTGCTAATATGTGCCCCTCAACACATCTATTATGTTTTTTCAGCAAAATTAGGTTTTATTGTGCACTAGCAGCACATGCTCATTGCTGGCTCCAGCTCTGATGGGGTTAATCTCTCCTCTGACTTCCTGTGTTCAGTTCCTACAAGTCCCAGAATTCTTTGTGGCTCTAGGGCGGTGTCTAGCTTATCTAACACACCCATTGTGTCTAATACACCCACTCTGCTCCCACCCAAACCCTCCTCCCTGCCTCTTCCCTGTGGATGCACTGAGATCAATCATACAGAGACAGCAGCAGCTCTACACAGCCAGGGGAAGAAAGTGTGTGTGCGCGTATATACAGTTTATGTGTATATACAGTGTGTGTGTGTATATACAGTGTGTGTGCGTATATACAGTGTGTGTGTATATATACAGTGTGTGTGTGAGTGTGTATGTGTGTGTGTATGTCATACTCACCTGTCTGCAGGGTCCAGGTGCCATGCCTGCTTCCAGCCCCTGTCTCGGTACCGCCGCTCTGGCTGTGTGCAGTCTCCCCGGGGCACGTACGAAGCTTGCAGGACCTGGCGGTGGATCACCTGATGCAGTCACCTGACGCATCAGCTGATCGATTCTCGTGGTGTCGCCCGGCCGGCTATCAGCTGATCCTGCCGTCAGGGGACTTCATCAGCTGATTACCGGCAGCTCCTGCAGTGATGGGTCAGGATCAGACTCCGCTGCAGGAGCTACCGGTAATCAGCACAGACGTGAGTATTTATTTATTTATTTATTTTTTTGCACTGATGCTTCAGCTGATTGTATAATCGGCTTTTATACAATCAGCTGATGTGTCATGTCACGTAGTTTAACCTGACACATCATCTGATCGCTTTGCCTTCCAACAAACCGATCAGATGATATTGGATCCTGATTGGACGGCACGGGACCCTAACCCAGGATTACTGCAGAGGGGGGTTTATTTCAATAAAGATGGAGTCACTAATTGTGTTGTGTTTTATTTCTAATAAAAATATTTTTCTGGGTGTTGTGTTTTTTTTTTATCATTACTAGAAATTCATAGTGGCCATGTCTAATATTGGCGTGACACCATGAATTTCGGGCTTAGGGCTAGCTGATAATATACAGCTAGCCCTAACTCCATTATTACGTAGCTAGCCACCCGGCATCAGGGCAGCTGGAAGAGTTGGATACAGCTCCAGAAGATGGCACTTCTATGAAAGCGCCATTTTCTGGGGTGGCTGCGGACTGCAATTCGCAGTGGGGGTGCCCAGAAAGCTTGGGCACCCTTCACTGTGGATCTGTGGATTCCAATCCCCAGCTGCCTAGTTGTACCCGGCTGGACACTAAAATTAGGCGAAGCTCACGTCATTTTTTTTTAAAATTATTTCATGAAATTCATGAAATAATTAAAAAAAAAGGGCTTCTCTTTATTTTTGGTTCCCAGCCGGGTACAAATAGGCAGCTGGGGGTTGGGGGCAGCCCGTACCTGCCTGCTGTACCCGGCTAGCATACAAAAATATGGCGAAGCCCATGTCATTTTTTTTTCTTTTTGGGTAAAAAACTGCATACAGTCCTGGATGGAGGATGCTGAGCCTTGTAGTTCTGCAGCTGCTGTCTGCTCTCCTGCATACACTAGTGAATGGAGGATGCTGAGCCTTGTAGTTCTGCAGCTGCTGTCTGCTCTCCTGCGTACACTAGTGAATGGAGGATGCTGAGCCTTGTAGTTCTGCAGCTGCTGTCTGCTCTCCTGCATACAATGAACATTTTGAATAAGGAAATGACATCAGACCTTTTTTTTTTTTTTCATCAACAATCTTTAATGGCATTGTGCACTGATTAAAAACGCAGTGAGCAAAAACGCAGCAAAAAAGGCACCAAATCGCGGCAAAAACGTGACATGCAGCACCGCAGGTGACAAAGCAGAGCAAGTTGGTGACATGCTCTGCTCTGACACATAGTGTGCTGCATGTCACTGTATCCACTCTGGGACTTGTGCAGGTGACCGGATGATACATGTCACTAACTGCCCCACTCTGTGATTTCTGCTGCATAGTACCAACTGTATACACTCTCACTTGCACAACAAGTCCCATAGTGGAGACAGTTAGTGACATGTAGCATCCGGTCACCTGCACAAGTACCAGAGTGGAGAAAGATAGTGACATGCAGCACACTATGTGTCAGAGCAGAGCATGTCACTGTCTCCACTCCGCTGACCTCACAGCCCGTACACGCTGCGATGGATGCAGGGGGACACAGAACAAGTAATCGGCCGACACTGGAGTCATCTGATTACTTGGGATGAATTGAGCAGTAAAATGCTCTGGTGCTCGATGGGCGAAGCCCATGCCGATTTTTTTTTAAAAAAAATTCATTAAAAATAAAAAAACAAAAAAATCACATTGTTTGTGGGCTCCCGCTGCATTTTCTATTGCTAAGGGTAACCAAAGCAGCTACTGGCTGCTAGCCCCTGCTGCTTGGTGTTACTTTTACTGGCAATAGAAATGCAGGGAAGCATTTTTTTTTATAAAGGTTTTTCCCTGAAAACGTTTTTAAGAAAATGACGTGGGCTTCGCCATATTTTTGTATGCTAGCCAGGTACAGCAGGCAGCTACGGGCTGCCCCCAACCCCCAGCTGCCTAGTTGTACCCGGCTGGGAACCAAAAATATAGAGAAGCCCTTTTTTCTCATGAATTTCATGAAATAATTAAAAAAAAAAAAAAATGATGTGGGCTTCACCAAATTTTTGAGTCCAGCCAGGTACAACTAGGCAGCTGGGGATTGGAATCCACAGTGCAGGGTGCCCAAACTTTCTGGGCCCCCCACTGCGAATTGCAGTCCACAGCTGCCCCAGAAAATGGCGCTTTCATAGAAGCGCCATCTTCAGGCGCTGTATCCAACTCTTCCAGTGGCCCTGGTGGCAGGTGGCACGCTGGGTAATAAGGGGTTAATACCAGCTATGTTTTACCAGCTGTTATAAAGCCCGAGATTCTTAATGTCAGGCCAAGTTTAACCTGGCCATTAAGAATCTCCAACAAAGGGTTTTTTTAAAAAAAAAAAGACATCACACAGAGAAAAATACTTTATTAGAAATAAATACACAGACACAGTAGGGACTCCATGTTTATTACTCCCTCTCACCCCTCCACGATGGAGAGATTTCTGTACTGACCATGCCAGGAGAGAGCGAGGAAAAGAGAGCGAGCGGGGGGGAGAAGAGAGCGAGCGGGGGGGGGAGAAGAGAGAGAGGGGGGAGAAGAGAGAGGGGGTGGGGAAGAGAGGGGGGGGGGAGAAGAGAGAGAGGGGGGGAGAAGAGAGAGAGGGGGGAGGGGGGAGGAGAGAGAGGGGGGGAGAAGAGAGAGGGGGGAGAAGAGAGCGAGGGGGGGAGAAGAGAGAGAGGGGGGGAAGAGAGAGAGAGAGGGGGGAGAAGAGAGGGGGGGGAGAAGAGAGAGGGGGAGAAGAGAGAGGGGGAGAAGAGAGAGGGGGGGAGAAGAGAGAGGGGGGGGAGAAGAGAGAGAGGGGGGGAGAAGAGAGCGAGGGGGGGAGAAGAGAGAGGGGGGGAGAAGAGAGCGAGGGGGGGAGAAGAGAGAGGGGGGGAGAAGAGAGAGGGGGGGTGAGAAGAGAGAGAGGGGGGGAGAAGAGAGAGAGGGGGGGAGAAGAGAGTGGGGAAAGAAGAGGGGGGGGCAGAGGTGCTCTGTCACCAACTGTCTCCACTCTGTGACTTGTGGTACAGGTGACAGAGTGCAGACAGTTGGTCCCATGCAGCAGGACAGATGGCAGAGCACAGCGGTGACATGCCTGTCAGTGTCTTGCTGCTGGGAGGAGCACACGATCACACTGCCCGACACCGGCCGCTCTCCTGACATCGCAGCAGAGCGGGCGGGTGGACAGTGTGATCACATACTTACGTGCAGGGGGGGATTCAGCTGAAGAACCCCCCCCTGTACTGCACACTGGCGCCCCGTGCCTCACCATCTGCAGGACGCTCAGCCGGCTCCACACTGACGTCCACCGGATCCTCCCCTCGATGCTGGGCTGTGCACTGCAGTGCGGTAGACACCGCCCACAGCCCTGTCACTCAATCTGAGTGGCGCCGGCATCCTGTGACGTACCCGTCTTGTTTGAGAGCCCGGAAATGCCGGGACGTCAGAGGATGCCGGCGGCCACAGCTCCAGGGGGTCATGTGACAGGCACTGAGCGTGCAGCATAGCGCCGCTCAGTGCCAGAAATGGAAATACATGCCAATGGAGAAAATACCTAGTATTGTAAGTAGAACTTTGACAGAAAATAAAAAAATGGGTGAACCACCCCTTTAATCTGGGGAAGGAAGCGCCCACGGATGAGGTTAGAATATTTACAGAGACCAAAAGACGAAGGGGGACTGGCTCTACCTAATCCTTGGTGCTATTACTTAGCTGCCCAGAGTCAACGCATGGTGGGGTGGGGTGTGACAGGTTTGGAGACCTCGGCGGGGAAAATATTACAGTATGTGATCGGAAAAGGTCCTCTGCTGGCAAGTCTGGAGGCGGGAAAGTTCCGTCCACACTCTGCATCATATCCTACTATACAGTTGATAGATAAAGTATGGGGTAAGATTAAACAGGTGAGACAGGTAACCTGGTTCACTAGATATACCCCCATGTGGGACAACCCCAACATTCTGGAATTTTTATCCCTTAAAGAATTTGGGCAATGGAGGAGAATTGGTATCTGGTACCTCTCCCAAGTGATGGATGGAAACATATTTAAGACTTTTGAAGTACTGCTAAAAGACTTCCCACTGGGACATAGTATGTTTAATAAATACCTGCAGCTTCGTCACGCATTTAAATCGCAGAACAGAATAACACCAATTGTTATACAATCAGATAGTGTAATTAATATATTAGGGACGCAAAGAAGGACGGCAGGATGTATATCGATGGTCTACGGGGAACTTCTGTCCATGTCGGTTGGGAGGCAACAAATTGGGGCATATGCAAGGTGGGTGGAAGATTTGGGAGAAATTGGGGAGGAGAAATTGGAGTCTATTTTGCAATATGTCATCAAAATATTTCTGAGCAAGGCGAAACGGCTATCGCAATTATATGTTATATACAGAGTATATATAACCCCCATGTGGATGAAGAAAGTGGGAGTGAGAATGTGGCGCCCTGGACAAGCCAGGACGTCACAAGCACTACACCAACACACCCCACACTCCCCGTCAGGCACACCAAAGTCAGACAAAAACCCTTGTTGCCTCCCTCCAGGGGCTGATGTTCACACCAGGGGGTGGGCCAGGCGGTTGGTCCCGCCCACCGAGGAGTTCACAGTCCTGGAGGCGGGAAAAAGAGTCAGTTTTGAGTTGGGAAGTAAAAGTGGAAGGAGTGAAGTGGTAAAGGAGCAGACAGAAGTTGGTCCGGGTGTGTGGCCCGGACGGAACAGCAAGGTTGGCAGACGGTGGTGACCGTCTGCAGGAGAGGCCTATTGGACCTAGCCGTAAGGACCGTGGACGGGCGGTGGCCCGGTGGTACCGGACCGGTACGCAAAGAGAAGCCAGCACCATCCTGCAGGGGCTTACGGACCCCGACAAGGCTAGGAGTCGCCATGCAATTTGTCAAATCCGTTAGCGAAGGGAACCTCCTGGGTTTCCCAGCAGCCAAGTCCCGACAGAAGGCAACAGTCCAACCGTTAGAGGGAAACACAGTCACCGCCAAGGCTAAAGTTCCCAGGGCCAGAGCCTGCGGGCAAAAGGGGCTCCTTCAGCAACTTTCAAGCTGGGGAGCGGGTTACCGGTGGGAACCCATTGGAACCGTTTACACTAAACAGGTGCAGGGAAAGGCAGTCACCATCAACCTGCCAGGAGGAGAAACACCGCAGCCATCTGTGGGACCTGTCCATCCAGCTGTTTGTTTTACCGGAGACTCTGTGTTTATCATTGGCTGAGTACCACCGTGCCGTGCGGCACAGCGCTGCCCCCGCGACCCTGCACCTCACCAGGCCCTGTAACCCGCCTGCCATCCATCCCTAGCCCCTCACCGGGCCCCGGGACAACCAACCCCCCTACCCACGGAGGAAAGAACTAACATCCAGGCTGCTCCCTGTCATCGCTCCCGGGATCCCCGTCCAGAGCAGCAGTGGTGTCACCAATCTCACCACAACCGTGGGTGGCGTCACGGACAATATCAAATCCCCAGAATCAATTCCCCCTTTTCACTCACGGGCGAGGAACGCCGCTCGAGTCCCCGGGATCCGGCCCACCGCTCGAGCCACCACCGAGCAGCAGCAGCAGCCGGACCCGAGCCGTGGGAGAGCGCAGCGTCCCCTCCTCCGCCCGCGACAACTTGGCATCACGAACAGGATCTTACCGCTCTGCCGTCTGGTAGAGGTGCGCCTTGTGACCGTCGGAGGTGTCCGGCCGAAAAATTTGATAAGCCGCCATCTTGGGCGCGAAAAATTCCCGCTCGAGCGTCTCCTCGAGCAGTGGAGGCGCGAAGGCCAAAACCCCGCCACTGTAGAGGAGGAGCCGGAAAGAGACTAAAGGTCCAGTGACACATAACGAGATCGTGAACGAGATCGCTACTACGTCACACTTTCTGGATCGTTTATGAGTCGTTGTTGAAATCGCATGTTGGGTGTCACACGTAACGACTTTAGGAACGAGCATGCGTCCCGCATAACGATCTTTCAAATCGTTGGGACCCTGTCACACAGCAACTATGTTAACGATTCCAATCCCATTAGGGGCGTAGTAAAATGCAGTGAGTCATGTAGGCGTGCATTTGCATCGCCTTTTCCATACCCCCCTCCGCTTTCATTGGCGGCCAATACTGCGTTCTGATTGGGCGGCCGGGCGGGCGTCGCCTTTTCCACACCTTCCGCTCTGATTGGTGTCCAATACTGCGTTCTGATTGGGCATGCAGGGGGCGTATCTAGCGGTTAAATTTTGGATCGCGTCACCCTTTGTCACTTCTTTTGCGCTTTGCTTTGAGATAGAACCTGCGTCTCCACCCTGATTCCTTCGTCCATTGTACCCGGTCGCTTTGTTGGTGTGTTTTTCGGATCGAAGCCGCAGCTGCACCTGGAGTTATCCCTCCAGCGCTCTCGACTGTCGGTGAGATCGTATTTGCGATTCCGCTTGGATTCTACATTGATAGACAGATATACACTTCTTTGAAAAGGTAGGTCTTTTTTGTGGGGGGGGGGTTATTTTTGATTAATGTTCTTGCTGTTAGATATATGTTAATATTTATTATGTGAGTTGATTGCTGTTAGATATATGTTAATATTTATTATGTGAGTTGATTAAAGTTGCTGGCTTTTATCTGTGTGTGTATAATGCCTTTTAAAGAGGGGTCTCTCCATAGTGCTGTTTGTAATGTGTCCTATCCTAGCATCGCTGGCTCTTTTGTCTCTCAGCTACAGCCGCCATTTTGTGTTTCTGCCACACATAGGGGCGGCCATTTTAGTCTCTGCCACACCATAACCCAAAATTGTGATCGGTTTATTGCAACTTCTTTTATGTTTACATATAAATTTTGCATTCTTTATTTCAGATGGCTTATTATAACAAAGAAGAGTTTGTGCGTGAGCTTCTGGATTTGTATAAATCACTGCCCTGCTTGTGGAGAATCAAATCCGCAGAATATTCTGACAGAATAAAAAAACAAGCCGCCTATGCCCAACTCGTGGAGCTTTTTAAAAAACACAGTGGAGGCGAGGCGGTGGATGCCAAACTTGTAAAAAAGAAAATACAAGGCTTGAGGACTGTATACAAGAAAGAAGCTAATAAGGTGGACAAATCCAAAAAGTCAGGGGCCGGCACTGATCAGGTGTATGTTTCACCTTTGTGGTACTTTAATCTCCTTGAATTCACAAGGGACCAGGAGCTACCTCGAAGGATGGAAAGCTCCTACCAAACAAACCAAGACCTGGAAGCAGACATCCCAATCGATGACATCCCGATCGATGACAACACCTCCGCTGTTGTAGATGTAAGTACCTTATTTGCTTCACGGTACATAGCATTAAAACTTTTTATGTACATGCCATTGAGGAATACAAAATAGTAACTTCTTGTTACCATGATTTATTGTGCAGTTTTGAAAAGTTATCCCTTCCAGTTCAGATAAGTACACTCCAATACAATTTTGTCACACTTAAATTAAATTTCATAACTATTAATGTATGACTTTTACTTAACATTTATTTTTCTGTTCCCGCAGAACCCTCAGACAGATATGGTGAGGCCCCAATTGAATGAGAACCCCACCACATCTATCGAGCCTATTGTGGAGGATAATGAGGCACCTGCACCCTCTGGTGAAATGCGGCGAACACATTTCCGCAAAAAGAAGGCCACCACCCCTGTGACATCCGCTGAATTTTATTCTTTGGCAAACAAACTGCTATCCCAGCCAAAAAGCACTCCAGTTGATAGCTTTGCGACATTTGCATCAGACAGACTCAGCAAACTGGATTCCACACAGAGGGAGCAAGCAGAGAGACTAATGTTTGAAGTCCTAAGAAAGGCAGGCCGAGGAGAACTTGATGACACTGACACTATATGCAAGATGAACCAGCCCCATCATTCAACTACATGGATTCCTCGCCAGCCCCTGCGAAGTACACCAAAGAGGATGCATCCACCAAGCTTGCAGCTTGACCTCCCCCCACAGTATCCCCCCCCACAGTATCCCCGCCCACATTATCCCATTTATTCAAATGATTCATTTTTAACCCAACTGTCATCTCCCACCCGGCCAGAATATGCCACCCAATATGAAGAGGGCAACTAAATTTTGTTATTGTTGTTGTTTTGTTATTTGAGTGTAATTTTAATTGATTGTTATATTTTCATTGTAATAATAAATTTATGTTGGTTCAATCTTGCTGCCTGCTTTACTTAATTCAGCATATGGTTGTGATGCCCTGGCAAAACACAGTAGTTACAGAGATTGTACCATACTCCACCCTCATTGGCATACCACCACACAACCCCCACACTCATGTACACCAAACAACCAGTAAAGCCTAGTCACCCCCTCGTGACAAAGGACATAGCAGTGTGCGGGAACAGGCAGATGGGAGCGCCCACCTAGGGGTCCTGAGATGTCAGGGGCGGGACCACTGTAGTCAAGTACTGACAGTTGAAGTGAAGTAGTCTGAAGCATAGCGGAGTCAGGGGTTGGGGTCCATGTATGTAATATAATGTTTGTGAGTGTTAATTAACCCGATGTGTACCTCTGGCGATGTTATTCGGTCATCGGATTCGTCAGGCAATGGTATTTGGTCTTGGGGTTTCTCCGACGATGGTATTCAGATTTCAGGTTCCACTGGTAATCGTATGCAGTCTTTCTGTTCGTCTGTGGCACAGCACACTTTCCCAATCATTCCACTGCAGGCAACATGAGCCTGACCTACTGCACACACGTCTTCTTCCTTTGTAACCTTGGCATCAACTCCACCTTCTCGCTATTAGACCAGCCTTTTATATAGTGCCCACTGCACCACAGTTGTCACCTGACTCGACATCCTGCTCCGCCAAAGTTGGATTAATGGGATTGGTGCATCTATACAGATGCCTACATGTAATATGATGTTTGTGAGTGGTGAGTTTGTGAGTGGTGATAGCTGTTAACTTGCAATGCAATGAGACATACCAAACAGCAGATATCAGTTTCAAATTTTTTATCACACAACATGTAAACAAAACATGTAAATTTTTAAAGAAAAAAAAAAAAGATCCCCGTTAGTTGCTGCTGCCCTCCCCTTGGCCAGCCACATAACGGGCCAGCATCGCCGCATGCCGCCCCACTTTGGCCATCAGCCTCCTCTGGGCTGCCATCAGTCGTCTTTGTGAAGCGACGATGGTCGCTTGTGAGGAGAGTAGTTCAGCCAAAGTGGGTATGCCTATGGAGGTAATGGTAAAAGTTACAAATCATAATTTTTATTTCTGCTTATTATTACAAAGTAGGAGATTCATGACTTACGGTTATCCCCCTCGTCCGATATAGATGGACTAATCGAACCTGGACTACCATCTATGAAAACAAAAAACACTTTATAGTACTCAACAGCTTTTTGTTTTGCACTTTATATGGAGTTTATGTTATATGAAACAATTACCGGGGGCCGATCCGGCCGGTGGCTCCTATGGGTGCTCCTCCTCCTCTGGTGGCTGTAGCTCCACCGGGGGCTCGGGATCGTCATGGGGCACATGCACCTGTGGGGGCTCTCCATCCTCTGCGGCCCCTTGCTCCTCTGGGGGTTCTTAAGAAAATATAAAGTTTAATGTGGTTGCGTTATGATACATATAGGACTGTGGGGGGTACATTAAAATATATGGCGGACTACGTAGCCTACCTTATACATGGACTATGGGGGTGCATTAGAACACATTGTGGACTATGTGGTGCAGTATAATATATGGAGAACTATGGGGTGAATTAAAATACATGGAGAACTCTAGGAAATTCATTACAGTTCATGGAGGACTATGGGATGCATTCTAACATATGAAGGGTTATGTGGAACCCTTTATACTATATGGAAGGCTATGTGGGGGGCCAATATTGTATTTGGAGAACTAGATATGAGGGGGGACAAAAATACAAGCAGGAGATGGAATTTTTTTATGCTGAGGGAAAAAGGCCCACTACCCACAGCACCCAGCTTTCCCATGCTCTCTCTGATATGGGAAAGCTGGGTGCTGAGGGAATGATGTTTTGCCAAGCATGGCGAAGCTGGGTGCCAAGGACAAGAGGTATATCAGAACATATGAAAACTGTGTGCTGATAGAGGGTTGTCAGTTCATGGGAAATCTTGGTGTAGAGAGCCTAGTGTCTGCGTAATTTCCCTGTGTCCCGAGTGTCAGTGTAATTAGCCCGTACCACAAGTGTCGGTGTATCTATCGATCTATGCAATAGATCTATATATATAGATCTATTACATATTATATATATAATATATATATATATATAATATATATATAATCTATCTATCGATCATAGATCGATAGATTATATATATATAATTTTAATAAAAAAAAAAATATATATATATATATATATATAATAAATATATATACATTTAAATATATATATTTATTATTTATATATTGTATGTATATATTTATTTTTATAATTATATATATATATATATTTATTTTTATAATTTTATATATATATTATATATATAATCTATCTATCGATCTATTACATAGATCGATAGATTATATATATATAATTTTAATTAAAAAAAAATAAATATATATATATATATATATATATATAATAAATATATATACATTTAAATATATATATTTATTATTTATATATTATATGTGTATATTTATTTTTATAATTATATATATATATATAATTAATATGTATTATATATATATTTATTTTTATAATTATATATATAGATATATATATTATTTATATATAATATATATATATATATATATATATATATTTATTTTTATAATTATATATATATATATATTTATTTTTATAATTTTATATATATATATATATATATATATAATTATATATAGATAGATATATATATATTTAAGAACACCATTATAAGTTGCCTAGGCACACTCATCTGCACCTACCTTGGTTAGACTGCAACTCTGCTTGTATGGCAGAGATCCGGGCACTGGAGCGGTACCGCAGATCCGCTAGTTTTTTGCGGATCTGGGCACAGGTGCGCTGCAAATTAAACTTCCTCCTCAGCCCACGTTGGATCCTGCGCAATACCGCTTTTTTATGGAGAAGTGGATGCTCTTGCGACCCACGGAAATCGTAGTCGCGAGCATCCACTTCCCTTATTAGATAACGGACCTCCGCCTCTCCCCAAGCTGTCGCTCTCCTGCGTGCCGCCATTGTTATCATTGGTCGCAGGTGTGTCTGCGTAGCAAACGCAGTTGCGTCACCCGTGGTAACGCCTCTTCACATCTGATTCGACGGATAGCGTCACATGAACGCTAGCTCCAATCAGATTGGGGTGGGCGTTGTTGATCCTGCTCCAGCCAATGGCCGATGATATTACATCTTCGGCCATGGCTGGATTGTTGATTGGTGAAATATTACAATTGCTATGATTGAAGGTGAAAGTGCGACTCACTTTTAACAAATCATAATGAATGATCTTTGCTGCAGAAATGAGATCGCGCTATGACGCAAATGGTGTGTCAAGGGTCGTGATAGCACACACTGCGAGCGCACATACAATTATAAAAAATCGATAAAGAGATGTTGTTTGATGACGTTTTCGGGGACGCACAAACGTCCCCGTTTAAAAACCCCAAATAAAAATATATACGGCTTCATATAACATTGTGTTTTTTTTTTATTGCATTGGCACATGGAAATCATAATTGTACAAGAGCCCTAAATGATGTATTCATCATACAGCTGGACGCCAAATTGAGGAAGTAAATAAACCTTTTCAGGGTTTTACCTAAAGAAAAGCAATGTTGAAGTTAAAAGTGAACATTTTACTTTTAAACCCAAAAATCAAATTTTAGTCATACCATTGAGCATTTTTACTAGGGTATCATGAAAAAATTCACCATAAAATATATTGTGCAATTTCTTCTTAGTGCACCGATATGTAATATGTGGTGGAAATCAACTGGTTTGGCGCATATTTTGGCACGCTGTTGTTCGCTACGCTCACTCTCAATGTGCGATCCGGAGCAGGAGGCCCAATGCTAGCGGTGATGACTCGCCCACCCCAGGACTATGGGACACCCGGTGCCGGGCCGGACTAGTCTGGAGGTCGTAAGTGGTGGCGGGGCCCCACCTCGTGACCCTAGCAGGAGTCAACTGATATGGCTTCAGTGGGGGTGATTGTAGTTTATATTCGTGACGCCACCTTAATCCGCCGCTACTGTATGGGGCCTCCGGGGGTGATGGAACGGCAGCAATGGTGGTACTGCTCCCCACAGTAGCCCTTAATAGTGAATGAATGACAAACAAATCTTGTGGAAAGTAAAAACAACTGTTTATTAAAGTAATCATTTTTCAAAAATGACATTTTAGTATAAATGTGATGAACATAACAATACAAGTAACCATATATTTTAAAATTAAGAAGGGAAGTTTCTTAAACAAATCAATACAAGAAAATAAAACTCAGCATAAATGTGCTCAATACAAGTTTATCTAATGCTGCCACGTAATTGCACCAGGACCATTAAAATATTGGCAGTACTTTTCTCGACAGGCCTTCGCATCATCGGTATTTCTGCCGGGCGCCAATGGTTGAAGTCCTGCGATTGCGGGATCTTCAGAATGCCATTCGCCAAGCACCACTTCACCATTTAAGTCAACAGAGTCTACAAAGCCTGTTGGACAGTACGTAATAGCATCTCGCCGTCGAAGAAAGTTGTGAAGGGCGCAACAGGCCAAAACAACTGCGTCTATTGATGGTAGACTCAGGTTAATTGGTGTGTGGAAAACTCGGAAGCGATTTGCCATTATCCCAAAGGCATTTTCCACAACCCTGCGTGCCCTTGATAATCTGTAATTGAACCTTTGTCTTTCCGCCGTTAGACGTTTCGGCCGCCCCCATAGAAGTGCACCAGTTCTAACTGTGTCAGAGAAACAAAATGGCGGCTGTAACTGTGTCAGAGAAATAAAATGGCGGCTGTAACTGTGTCAGAGAAACAAAATGGCGGCTGTAACTGTGTCAGAGAAACAAAATGGCGGCTGTAACTGTGTCAGAGAAACAAAATGGCGGCTGTAACTGTGTCAGAGAAACAAAATGGCGGCTGTAACTGTGTCAGAGAAACAAAATGGCGGCTGTAGCAGAGAGACAAAATAGCCAGCAATACTAGATAAGGACACATAAAAGGACGATGGACGCACAAAAGGCAATATGTATACAGATAACAACCAACCACTTTCATTATCCGCAAAAATAATTACTATCTATAAACACAAATACTTTCAATACTATAACAAAAACATGGAACAAGTAACAAAGACTTTTCAAAAATGACTTACCGCGTCCAGAAAATGCAGCCGTCTATGCTATCTATTAATAATCGCAGTTTCGATCCTCACAGCGACACGCTCGGGAACGAATGAGGGATTAATCCAAGTGCAGATGCGGCTTTGATCCGAAAACCAAGCAAGCGGGAACAAAGCACGAATGAATCTGGGTGTAGTCACAGGTTTGTTCCTAGAAGACTCAAAAGGGAACAAAGCATGAAGCGATACCCAATCAGAATGCAATAATGTTCTCATTGCTAACCAATCGGTGCAGAGAGGGGCGCGGAAATGGTGACGTAACTACACGCTATTGTTCTCAGCGCCAACCAATGGGTGCAGAAGGGGCGTGGAAACGGGGACGCAACAACACGCCTTCGTGCATCTCATCTAGGTCGTCAACGAAATCGTTAGTAGGGTGTCAAACATACAGATTCATGCAGCCCAGCAGGACTCCAACGAGCCAAAAATGGCCCAAGCTGTTCGGCATCGATCAGTGATTTCGCAGCAGGGGGTGAATCGTTGGTACGTGTCAAATGTGACGAGATCGCAATTGAAGTCGTTCTTGCGTCACAGAAACTGTGACGTAGTAACGATCTCGTTCACAATCTCGTTATGTGTGAAGTGGCCTTTAAGGGGACACGGATGGAGAGATGGCGGCGTCCTCAAATTGGAGTGCGGGAGTACCCGCTACCGGAGCGTCCAAGCTCTGGGGGAACCGAGGAAGAGTAGCCTTTGAAGACTGCGGCCCGGGTGAGCTCCCCGCCGGGACCGCTGCTTGGCTGGAACGGGAGCTGGGCCGGTTCTGCTTGAAGGTGAGGGCGCAGAGCCTGCAGCAGCTGCTAGACTGGAAGGCGGAGATGCGCAGGATGGTTGCCGTAGTGGGGGCCCGTGAGCAAGGGACCGCTGCGGCCGTGCCGCGTCGTGACCAGGCCACCCAAACCCCAGAACCAGCCCTTATTGCATGGGAGCCGGGGGCCGGCACCGCAGCCGGAGGTCCAGAGAGAATGTCGCTGATGGAGGAGGGGGTTCCGACCACACTGCCCCCGCCACCGTTCTTAACGGCCGTCAGTGGTTCTGGACTGAACTGCCTGTGTAAGGAGAACCCGATGTACCGACCGGTCCCCGAGTGGGCCGACCCCCTGCGGTAGTAGCCGCTCCAAAGTCAGCGGAGCCCCGCTGCAAGTTGTCCCCGTTGGGACCACCAAAGTACCGTTTAAAAGTTTTAAAAGAATGATAGAGTGATCAACCGAAGTTCACCTGATTGACAAAACCCTGATTAGAACCGGTCGTTGCCGGCAACTGTTGTCCCCGTGGGGACCGTTTGCAAGTTTATGCGTAGAAACTGCTACGGACAAGCCCGAGAACTGGCAGGGCAATCATGAACTTGTGGTATGTAAATAAAAATGTTTTTATGGCTAAACCGTTACCGCCTCCGGAGAGGCTGATTTGGAGGATGGGCCTGGAGGGAAGTGATGGCCCAGGCCCGCCACTACCGCAACCAGTGGCGAACCTCCGGGGGTTTCAGGGGTTCCCCATGGACGTGGGTCCCCTGAAAAGGACAGAACCCGTTCGGGTAACTTGTGCTGGACTGGGGTCAAGGGGTGTTGCCCATTTGCTTAGGGGCAGCATCAGGGCCAGGTTGCTTGGGTGGGAGAGAGCGGAAGCCGTTACCGTTAGCAACGTTTAAGTATGTGCCTCCCGATGTGGGAAGATTGAAAAATGTTTTTATATGTTTTACCGTTTATCTTTTTCAGTTGTGAAAATAAAACCGGTGATGGACGGGCAGCCCGCGGACGGTCTGCATTTTACTAAGGGGGAATGTGGCGCCCTGGACAAGCCAGGACGTCACAAGCACTACACCAACACACCCCACACTCCCGGTCAGGCACACCAAAGTCAGACAAAAGCCCTTGTTGCCTCCCTCCAGGGGCTGATGTTCACACCAGGGGGTGGGCCAGGCGGTTGGTCCCGCCCACCGAGGAGTTCACAGTCCTGGAGGCGGGAAAAATAGTCAGTTTTGAGTTGGGAAGTAAAAGTGGAAGGAGTGAAGTGGTAAAGGAGCAGACAGAAGTTGGTCCGGGTGTGTGGCCCGGACGGAACAGCAAGGTTGGCAGACGGTGGTGACCGTCTGCAGGAGAGGCCTATTGGAGCTAGACGTAAGGACCGTGGACGGGCGGTGGCCCGGCGGTACCGGACCAGTACGCAAAGAGAAGCCAGCACCATCCGGCAGGGGCTTATGGACCCTGACAAGGCTAGGAGTTGCCGTGCAATTTGTCAAATCCGTTAGCGAAGGGAACCTCCTGGGTTTCCCAGCAGCCAAGTCCCGACAGAAGGCAACAGTCCAACCATTAGAGGGAAACACAATCACCGCCAAGGCTAAAGTTCCCAGGGCCAGAGCCTGCGGACAAAAGGGGCTCCTTTAGCAACCTTCAAGCTGGGGAGCGGGTTACCGGTGGGAACCCATTGGAACCGTTTACACTACACAGGTGCAGGGAAAGGCAGTCACCATCAACCTGCCGGGAGGAGAAACACCGCAGCCGTCTGTGGGACCCGTCCATCCAGCCATTTGTTTTACCGGAGACTCTGTGTTTATCATTGGCTGATTGAGTACCACCGTGCCGTGCGGCACAGCGCTGCCCCCACGACCCTGCACCTCACCAGGCCCTGTAACCCGCCTGCTATCCATCCCTACCCCCTCACCGGGCCCCGGGACAACCAACCCCCCTACCCACGGAGGGGAGAACTAACATCCAGGCTGCTCCCTGTCATCGCTCCCGAGATCCCCGTCCAGAGCAGCGGTGGTGTCACCAATCTCACCACAACCATGGGTGGCGTCACGGACAATATCAAATCCTAACAACCAAAAATATTTTTTAGGGAAGTCAGAAAGTACATATATAGTGAAAAAAACAATCCCTTATTAAAATTCAATTTTTATTAAATATATCTTAAAAATTCCCAAGTGATTCACCTACAAAAGTATATCAGGGTAATATAAATATACACCAGGGTAGCCACCCCTGTACTAGATACAATCAGAGGTAGTAAAGCCGGGGGTATGGGCTCCCAAATGGGATTAATCTGGCCCTATTAGGACCTACGATCTCACACCTTCCTACCGACGGAGGTAAATCACCTTAACTTAGCCGGGCGCCCCCGTTCCTCGGTGGCTATCCCTGACTTACCCTATTAAATACCCTACCATATGCGGAAAAATGCCTGAGCAAGTCACTTCTATATTATTGGTTGGACTCTCTCCCCCACCACACAGCCTTAGGAGGGGGCAAAATATCACTCCACCTGTTCAATATGCTCCAATTCAGCTGGTCATAAATCATATACAGGGAAAATAGATGTCACTACCCCTTATTCAGTTAATATGCTCAAATTCAGCAGGTCATAAATTCATGTAAGGGATAATACATGCCCCAACCAGCTGTCTAAATAATATACTCAAAATAGCTGGTCATTGGTTTATACACGACCAGAAACCAAACTGTCTAGTTCACTGATCATCCATCAAAAAACAGGGATACTAGGTACCACAGCGCCCCGATACCCAGATCAGATTGGTATACCCCAATTTTGACCAGAATAAATTCGGATGCAGGGGAGGAAATAGTCCAATTACCAGGTCATCCCAAAAATTTAAGATAACACATTAAACTTGCTTTAAAGCAAATCCCAACCTCTGGAACAATGCCAGTCTATACAATCAGTACACATGAATAAATATCATTTTAAGCTGATGCATTAACTTCCCTTTATCAAGTGCATTCGCACTGCCTCGACGCGTTTCTCCGCCCTCTAATCCGGTTCATCAGGAGGCCCAGGGAGACAGGGAAACATTCTAATGATGGTACATGTCTTCATATGGCAGCACATGAAGAAACGCGTCGAGGCAGTGAGAATGCACTTGATAAAGGGAAGTTAATGCATCAGCTTAAAATGATATTTATTCATGTGTACTGATTGTATAGACTGGCATTGTTCCAGAGGTTGGGATTTGCTTTAAAGCAAGTTTAATGTGTTATCTTAAATTTTTGGGATGACCTGGTAATTGGACTATTTCCTCCCCTGCATCCGAATTTATTCTGGTCAAAATTGGGGTATACCAATCTGATCTGGGTATCGGGGCGCTGTGGTACCTAGTATCCCTGTTTTTTGATGGATGATCAGTGAACTAGACAGTTTGGTTTCTGGTCGTGTATAAACCAATGACCAGCTATTTTGAGTATATTATTTAGACAGCTGGTTGGGGCATGTATTATCCCTTACATGAATTTATGACCTGCTGAATTTGAGCATATTAACTGAATAAGGGGTAGTGACATCTATTTTCCCTGTATATGATTTATGACCAGCTGAATTGGAGCATATTGAACAGGTGGAGTGATATTTTGCCCCCTCCTAAGGCTGTGTGGTGGGGGAGAGAGTCCAACCAATAATATGGAAGTGACTTGCTCAGGCATTTTTCCGCATATGGTAGGGTATTTAATAGGGTAAGTCAGGGATAGCCACCGAGGAACGGGGGCGCCCGGCTAAGTTAAGGTGATTTACCTCCGTCGGTAGGAAGGTGTGAGATCGTAGGTCCTAATAGGGCCAGATTAATCCCATTTGGGAGCCCATACCCCCGGCTTTACTACCTCTGATTGTATCTAGTACAGGGGTGGCTACCCTGGTGTATATTTATATTACCCTGATATACTTTTGTAGGTGAATCACTTGGGAATTTTTAAGATATATTTAATAAAAATTGAATTTTAATAAGGGATTGTTTTTTTCACTATATATGTACAATATCAAATCCCCACAATCAATTCCCCCTTTTCACTCACGGGCGAGGAACGCCGCTCGAGTCCCCGGGATCCGGCCCACCGCTCGAGCCACCACCGAGCAGCAGCAGCCGGACCCGAGCAGTGGGAGAGCGCAGCGTCCCCTCCTCCGCTCGCGACAAGAACGGATACCAAATGTCCAAAATGTACTGTGGAGGAAGCAGGGATCATGCAAATGTTGTGGGAATGCCCGTGTTTACAAGGGTTTTGGATCACAGTGTTAAATTTAATTCAATCAGTGATTCAAGTGGACCTACCCAGAAACCTGCTGGTGTGTGTGCTGGGCTATGTGGATGAAGTGGGGGTGGATGAACAATTGAAACTTGCAGTGGCACGATTGTTGTATGCAGCAAGGAAACTAATTGCCTTGTATTGGCTATCTGAAAAAGCACCGGCACGTAAGGAATTTGTTGAAAAAGTGAATTATATTATTTATATGGAGAAAAATGTTTATATTAAAAGAGGAAGGAGAACTCAATATGAGAAGATCTGGAGCAAGTGACTGGACATTCCAGGATTAGCGTCATTTGATCTACGGAAAGATAGGATATTTAGACTATAGGTAGGAAAGGAAAGATCGCAGTGGCTGAGAAATAAGGAGGGCAGGTTATGTGAATAAAGAGGGATGTAGAGAGTGGAGGGGTGAGACTGTCGACCGGAAGAGGGTGGGGGGAGGGAGAGGGGAGGGAGGGGAGGGGAGGGGGTATGTGTGAGGACTACCCTCACAATTTGTTGTTATGTTTATGAAAGTTTTAAAATGCAATAAAAATGTATCTGATTTAAAAAAAAACAAAACAAAAAAGATTAATTTAGCTAGGTTGGGCGGGCAACTACAAAATTTACAGGCAGCTTCAAACAAGATTGTTCAGACTTTGAGGCTCCTGTGTAAGAGCTCCAATATTGGGGAGTGCGTCGCTCCTACAGATAGGGCAGGCATATTTCCAGCTTCACGATGGCGAGATACACATTATTATTATTATTATTAATATTTATTTATAAAGCACCATTGATTCCATGGTGCTGTACATGAGAAGGGGTTACATACAGAATACATATACAAGTTACAATAGACAAACTGGTACAGAGGGAAGATGACCCTGCCCTTGCGGCTTACATTCTATAGGATATTGGGGAGGAGACAGTAGGTGGGGTGTTGGTGGGGCGGCGACATCACACATATTTTTCAATAATAGGGGGATTTGCAGATCAGGCCGTTATTAATAATTGGCCGCAGGAAGACAATAGGCACCCCGTGTTTCTTATCCATAGAAAGATCAAATCATAACTAGGAATATGATGGTCAAATCTTCCGTGTGGGACACTTAAGGGATATGGGGAAACCTGCCAATTCATAACTTTCTGGAAACTGAAAACACATCCCATGTCCAGCCCTTTCTTAGGTCACAAGGTGGGATGGGACATGGAAGGTATGTAGGTTCATAAAAATGAGAGTGGAGATTTTGTGAGTGTCTTTTCTCTGGGAGATCATGTTGTGTGACGTGTGGGAAAGTCCCAAGGGAACCAGTGGCTCCAGAGCCTCCCCTGTGCCAGCCAGCCTCAGGCCTAATCATAAATGAACAAGGTAACTGATCCGTCTGTGTATCTGTTTGCAACCATAACTTATCTGTAACTGTATTTCTGACATAAGTGTAAATCATCTCTTGTATATAGTGTATTATCTAGAGTGCCCTTAAGGCGATTAAATATATAATTTAATGTTGGGCTGTTTCTTTTATCTCTATCCCCGAACCCCATGTTCGTGAGCTTGGTTTAACATTACATGTTACCTGGGCTGGTTTCTGGCCCAATATAGTCCTGCTAACGGACCAAGCTTATATCTAATGAGGAACTTCTCGCAGCCTACCGGACTGGCAGAATCCTGTTTCACTGGACCTAGTGAAAAGGTCTGTCAGCCTTTTGGGGTTGTGAGAGAGCTGGGTGCCACACAAACTCTGTCTTTTCTTGCCCCCCTGTGAACCCATGCACACGTGGAAAGGAGGTGTTAGTGTTGCACTGTTGGGGGAGACCTCCTGGTCTCTCAGGGTCACGGAGGTGGATTTCAAATCAGAACTGCGCAGATGTATATGAATCAAGAAAATGACCACACAGAGAAACGTGTCTCTATTTGGGAGAAGTGAAGGTCTTCTGCCCGTGTATTCAGAAGCATAACATTTTATACAGCTTTTTGGACAGTCCTGTAAAACAACATTCCTTTAAGGCATTCAGGTGTGTCTGGGAAGAGAGGAAAGTCTATTCAAGAATATTGCTTAATCATGAGTCTAACCGGTTTTCCAAGAACGTGTCCTATTGAAGAATGTCACTTTACTTATTTATGAGACTGCAAACTCATTACTTAGCCCTAAGCATAGTTGGTTTACATTTACAATCCTTGCAACATTTCATTCAGGTATATGTAAAAAGCAATACATAAAACATAGAAAATACAGATTAATCTTATTGTAATATAATATCATACTGGACAAACGATTCATAGCCTAGGCCTTCACAGCACTATGCCAAACGGACCTTACATACCCCTAGGGGCACGGTATGTCACTTGTTGGCGGAAGTGACGATGTCATATTGCATGGCTTCAACGTATTAAAGACATCAGGGTGGGGCTGCAAGGTGCAGTTTCATCACAGATTGACAGGTCCACATCTAAGCGGAGGGATCTTGAGTGACCTCCTCGGCACAGTTCGTAACAGGGGGAAATTATGGAGAGAAGCTGTGCTTGGGGACATTATGAAGAGGGGCAGTGTGGGGGGACATTATAGAGAAGGGGCACTTTGAGAGATATTATGGAAAGAGGCAGCATGCGGAGACATTATGGAGAGGGGCAATGTGGAGAGACATTATGGAGAGGGGCAATGTGGGGAGACATTATAGAGAGGGGCAACATAGGGGTATATTATGCAGAGGGACAGTGTGTGGGTTATATTATTGAAAGAGGTGAAATTTTATTAATTACAAAAGAACAATACATGGATCTTCACACTGGAGGTGAAGGCACACAAAATGACATTAAAAACACTTAAAAACAACAATCCCCTGGCCAATA
Source organism: Anomaloglossus baeobatrachus (assembly GCF_048569485.1). Lineage (NCBI taxonomy): Eukaryota > Metazoa > Chordata > Amphibia > Anura > Aromobatidae > Anomaloglossus > Anomaloglossus baeobatrachus. Next base: position 178,490,503 of record NC_134359.1, read on the forward strand.
GCCATAAATGATGTATCGCAATAGAAAATGTATTCAACACCCCTCTTGTAGAAGTATAATGCAAACATGCTAAGTAGCCTGCACAAAATAATTCATCAGAATACCTGTAAGGTATTGTCAGTGTACACATAAGATCAGCCTTTGGTAATGGAAGGCTGTAGGGCTCCTGTGATCAAGGAGGGGTCACCAGCAAATAGGACACTTGTACGGCGTCTGGATTATAAATATGAATTATATGCGGCACCCAAAGATACGTATCAGACCCTAGAGGTAACAGACACTCCTAGGGGAAATATAGAGACGGTACCAAATAGTGCAAACCAACCCCAGGGCTAGCATACTAAAATGTGCACATCAGACATGGCAGTGGACAGTGAGTATAGGTACCCCATATAGAGCTTACCAATTAAATCAACTAGGTAAAAAGGTGAGCACAGTCCATCTATAGTACCCGCAAGATAGAATAAAACATGTGTATAGGGCAATACCTGAGCACTGGGTGCTGTGGCTGTGCAGGCTAGCTGAACAAGAAAATAACCAAGCGGTACCGAATACAAAAAATCTCCACTAGGGCTAGCGTAGTATAGTGTGCACATCAAGCACAGTGGTATACAGCAGTGGTGTATTTTATGTACAATGTACAGCACATACAAAATAGAGTATAGTAAACATATAGGACAAATACCTAAGCACAGACTGCTGTGGCTGTGCAGGTTAACCGGACAATACTCTATTGAGAGTGCAGCGACAGCCCATACTCACTGTCCTAAAATGTGATAGAGTGCAGGCATAGCAGAATACCAATATAGTAAGAGGGGTGGGATGCTTTGGCAAGGTTACCCCACGCGTATCGCCTCCATACAGGAGGCTTCCTCAGGGGAAGAGAAGCAGGCGGTGTGTGGTCAGAAGTATGCCTTATTTAAGTCATAGACCAAATGAGGTAATCACTCACCAGCTTGCGATATTCAAACAGTGCAGCATTAAGGTAAGAAGCGTTCCTACATGACGGCCGCCATTTTAGCCGAGTCACATGATTCGGCTGAGACCCTCCCTACATCTCTACAGCGCATGCGCCGATAGAGCAACGCTGTTAATGTGAAAACACACATTTTCTCACTAACGCAAGGTAGTATAGGTAGCGCACGTTAGTACAGGAGTATGCTAATAGGTTTTTATTATTATTGTTAGGCAAACCAGATTTCCGGCAACAAAGTATGTATACTCCAGCGGCGCATGCGCAGTAGCGATCCGTTGAGACTCGGTACAGATCTCACAAAGACCGGGCATGATTGCATAGGCAATGCCCATAAGTACTGTCATAAGATTGCAGTGACATGAGGACAAGTTAAACAACCCCACTAATCCCTCAGTTCAATATGATTATTAAATAAACATAGGATTAAAACCTATAAAGAAAGAGGGGGGGGGAGGGGGAGGAGGGGGGGAAGAAGGGGTTATTGCTGGGAAAGACACACCTTCCTCACAAATAGAGGATGATATACGTGGCGCATATTCGTACAGGAGTATTAGTAGATTATTGTTTTTAAACAGACCAAATTTACAATAACAGGATATATAAGCTCCGGCAGCGCGTGCGCAATAGCAATTTGTTGAGGCTTGGTACCAATCTCAAAAAATTTGAAAATTCACAAATTCGAGAATTCATGCATAAAGGCATGGGGAATACACATAAAAACTACCATGATGTTGCAATGGCATAATTACAGATTGTACGGCCCCACAGGCCCCTTAGTTCAGTAAGTATAAGACAGTCCACAGGGCTATCTTAGAAAAGTATGAACCATCTCAGAGCTCTTACAGACCCCTCTTCCATCCACACATAAATTATATTAGTTGTTGATTTTTTGTATCTTGTCAACGGAATCTTGCTTTATTTGTTTGTAATTTTGTCTATACATGGATCTAGCAGCAAGGGAACAATATTGGTCCAATCAATCATTGGATGTTTTCGGTACAGCTCCTAATACAGGCACAGCGGCTACCTCATTAGACACACTTGATGAGAATCAACAGCTTTTTCAGGAATTAATCGATTTACATAAGAGGGTGGTTAAGGTGTGGTGGAATCTGAGGAATTGGAGGAGTACAAAAAGTTGAAGATTACCCCAAGGGGATTGCGTGTCCAGATATTTCCAGCTTGGGAGATTGATGGGCAGTTCAGGCTTACCTGGGAACAGGGTTTACAAACTTGTTCCTTTATTCTTATGGACATGTTGATTGAACATGATCGCTCTCTGTTGATAGAGCTCAAAGAAGAAATAAAGAATAAGGAACATATTATGTTTCAATTGGATTCTATAACAGTAGTGACCCCCTTTCAGAGCAGATTAAAGAGTATTCTGGATGTGTTTGAAAAGGACATAATTAGGGGAAAGAAAAATAAATTCGACTACGCTGACAATAGGACCTTTAGGTGGACGCATCGCGGTAACAAACGCCGAGTAGCGAATAGAGCACCAAACGTAGCCAAAGCAACATCTGAGCCGTCCTCGAGCGATTTTTTATCGACGGATACCAGCGATCCAGAAGGCGTACCCGGAGGGGCCGCCGTAAACCTAAACCAAAAAAGAAGGGGCAGGAGGAACCAATTATGGCAGACACCCCCACAGAGAGACTACTTAAGCAAGCATTGTTGACCTTAGGGAGATCAACATATCCACTGCGGAGACACCATCACGTGTTTCTCAACGCAGTGTTTCTAGAGCATTGCCCCCTGGGAAGTATGCAAATAAGAAAGCCGCGGAGACACCATCACGTGTTTCTCAACGCTGGCAGGAAACTAGCCAGGTCTTCCACCGGGAAGGAACAACCACGGGAAGGGCAGTCTCCAGTCAAGGAGACCACCTATACCAAACATGGTATCCATCCACAGACAGCCGTTTCGGGGTATTTGCCCCTCATCAGTGTGGAGTAGGAATACACTAGCCAGATTCCTACTCCACACTGATGAGGGGCAAATACCCCGAAACGGCTGTCTGTGGATGGATACCATGTTTGGTATAGGTGGTCTCCTTGACTGGAGACTGCCCTTCCCATGGTTGTTCCTTCCCGGTGAAAGACCTGGCTAGTTTCCTGCCAGCGTTGAGAAACACGTGATGGTGTCTCCGCGGCTTTCTTATTTGCATACCCCCACAGAGAGAGACGAGGAGCAGGAGACGCAATTGGTAGCAGGTAATGAATATGATCTACAGGTAATAAACCTTTCTAGTTACCAATTGTCAAGGGTGGAACTCACATTATTCTCTAAGGGCTTATCATTTGCCCCAATGAGCAGGCTGGATAAATTTACGGTGACAAAAGATCTTTATTTATTCTGTAGGCAGCTCACGTTTAAATATCTATACAGCCAACCAGAGCTTGTCGACACATTGCCATCAGAGGACAGACAAGTTTTTGAAGATCTATTGGGCCTATTGGAGGAGAACGAGAATGAACAAGGTAAGAAGATACCCTTCTCTGGCCGGTTGCTATTCCAGGCAACACCACCGTTTTCATTATGTCCGGCTATTAATATCTTTTTTAATAAAGTATGTAGAGAGATTGAGGGGCTGAATCTGGATAACAACAGAGCTAACAACTTAACACTAGAAGAAAGACGAACCCTGACTAAACTTAAAGAGAACAAGGAATTCCTCATAAAAGAGGCGGATAAGGGGGGAAATGTTGTTTTATGGCCAACAGACATGTATACCAGGGAGGCCAAACGACAGCTCTCTAATAGAGAGTGTTTTACAGCTCTCCCCTCAAATCCCACACTCATTTTCAAAAAAAGTCTGGATAGGCTTACATCTGCGGCTCATGGGCAGGGCGTGATCTCCTTGAAGGAGAGAAATTTCCTCACCACTCGACATCCGGTCACACCAACTTTTTACATGCTACCCAAAATTCACAAGGGGAGGCCGGAACCCCCCAGCAGGCCTATAGTCTCGGGAATAGGTGGTCTTTTTGAGAGACCTTGCATTTACCTAGACTTCTACCTCCAACCACTGGCACAATCGTCTCCCTCTTATGTTAGGGATTCTACACACCTGATAGAACAGATGGCCAATCTTAAGGTCCCTCCCAACACCTTGCTGGTTACCCTGGATGTTGAATCACTGTATACGTCCATCCGGCACACTCTAGGCTTACAGGCCGCTTCCTTTTTTCTGGACCAGAGGACAACTGGTAACAGAAAACATGACTCCTTCATATTGGATCTTCTCCATCTAGTCCTAGACAAGAACTACTTCATTTTTGATAGTCTATTACCGCCAGACATCCAGTACTGCGATGGGGGCGTGTTGTGCGCCACCCTACGCAAACATCTTTTTGGGGTGGTGGGAGGAGACACAAGTATACATCGCAGATAACTTTAAAACCCATGTCATCAGATGGTTTCGGTACATTGATGATGTGCTGTTCCTTTGGTCTGGCTCTCTAGAAGACTGTAAGAGCTTTATTTCCACCTTGAATGACAACAACTTGAATATTAAGTTGACTTCAAGTATCTCGCAAAATTCAGTTGAATTTTTGGATCTTCGAGTATCAAGGGAAGAGGATAAGATCTGCACAACTCTGTATCGTAAACCCACTGCCACCAACAGTCTGCTCCACTATAATAGCTTCCATCCGACCCACGTTAAAAACGGCATACCAAAGGGACAATTTATGAGGGTCAAGAGGAATTGTAGTAGACATACTGATTTTGAATCACATGCTCTTGACCTAGCTCACAGATTTCGGACAAGGGGCTACCCGAGGAACGTGGTATCAAGTGCCCTGCAGGACTGCAATGCCTTAACACGGGAGACTCTGCTACAACCAAGAGTACGACGGAAAGGAACAACAGTAAGTATGATCACCGCCTTCAATAACCAATGGCAAGACCTTTACACACTTCTACAATCTAATTGGGACATCCTACGAAGCGACAAAAAATTGGCTCCCTTTGTGGATGAAAAAACAAGATTGGTGGCAAGAAGGGCCCAAAATTTGGGGGGCATTCTCTCCAGCAGCCACTTCAAGAGACCTGTGCAGAGTCTAGGTACAGGTACCAGGCTGAGGGGTACCTTTCCTTGTGGTTCCTGTTCAGTCTGTCCCTTCATACAGGCGAGTGATCATGTCCTTTTACCGATTTTCCCTAGGCGGATCTCCAGTGGAGCCTACTTTAATTGTCGTTCCAAAAATGTCGTATACGTGCTCATTTGTGACTGTCCAAAGCTATATGTGGGCCAGACAAGCCAAGAGGTAAGAAAGAGAATTCAACAACACTTCTCCAATATAAACACAGCCAACACGGACCTTAAGAAAGGAAAGACAATCACCTCAGTAGCCTCACATTTTCTATTACACCATGGGGGACGGTATACCAACACTAGGATCATGGTTGTTGATTTGGTTAAACCAGATATTAGGGGAAGGAACCCCGTTAAAGAGCTCTTACAGAAGGAGTCCAAGTGGATTTACAATCTTAAAAGCTTGGCTCCACATGGATTAAATCAAGAACTGCTCTACACAGGTTTCTACAAAGTCTTATAACCTCTGACTACTTCATTTATTTATTTATTTCTCTTTGCTTAAATCAGGCTTCTGGACAACTTATGGTCTTGGCAGTGCTTGGACTCTACCCATCTTCACAAGAGTTGTTTTCCGAAGTTGGTGGGATGGAAGATTGAAGAGAAATAATGGGACCCTGGATCAAACAAAGCCAACAGACAAGAGGGATCTTACATGGGATTTCGGATCCTGCGATACTGAATGGAGAGCCTCTGTGCCCTAACGAATTGGCCTATGTGGACAACGGATTGGGTTCTTCTGGTTTCCGGATTCCAAATCCTGAGCTTCGAGGACAGAGCACCTGTCTGAATTCCTCATTTAAGCCCTTATCGGACATATTTGGACCTTGGGTATAGACGATATTAATTATACAGTACCTACGCATAAATCCATCTTGACCCTGAATTACCCATTAACAGACTAATGGAATTCTAGCTGGGTTCTGCAATGTCAGACTTAAGTTATGGCTCCATTTGGTGGTGTAATGTCTCTAATTTTGGGACTACAACATCATTACTTATACGTTCTGAATCCTCTTTACTCTCGTTTCCTCGTTTTTATGTGTGGATGGAAGAGGGGTCTGTAAGAGCCCTGAGATGGTTCATACTTTTCTAAGATAGCCCTGTGGACTGTCTTATACTTACTGAACTAAGGGGCCTGTGGGGCCGTACAATCTGTAATTATGCCATTGCAACATCATGGTAGTTTTTATGTGTATTCCCCATGCCTTTATGCATGAATTCTCGAATTTTTGAATTTTCGAATTTTTTGAGATTGGTACCAAGCCTCAACAAATTGCTATTGCGCACGTGCTGCCGGAGCTTATATATCCTGTTATTGTAAATTTGGTCTGTTTAAAAACAATAATCTACTAATACTCCTGTACGAATATGCGCCACGTATATCATCCTCTATTTGTGAGGAAGGTGTGTCTTTCCCAGCAATAACCCCTTCTCCTCCCCTCCTCCCCCCTCCTCCCCCCCCTCTTTCTTTATAGGTTTTAATCCTATGTTTATTAATTAATCATATTGAACTGAGGGATTAGTGGGGTTGTTTAACTTGTCCTCATGTCACTGCAATCTTATGACAGTACTTATGGGCATTGCCTATGCAATCATGCCCGGTCTTTGTGAGATCTGTACCGAGTCTCAACGGATCGCTACTGCGCATGCGCCGCTGGAGTATACATACTTTGCTGCCGGAAATCTGGTTTGCCTAACAATAATAATGAAAACCTATTAGCATACTCCTGTACTAACGTGCGCTACCTATACTACCTTGCGTTAGTGAGAAAATGTGTGTTTTCACATTAACAGCGTTGCTCTATCGGCGCATGCGCTGTAGAGATGTAGGGAGGGTCTCAGCCGAATCATGTGACTCGGCTAAAATGGCGGCCGCCATGTAGGAACGCTTCTTACCTTAATGCTGCACTGTTTGAATATCGCAAGCTGGTGAGTGATTACCTCATTTGGTCTATGACTTAAATAAGGCATACTTCTGACCACACACCGCCTGCTTCTCTTCCCCGGAGGAAGCCTCCTGTATGGAGGCGATACGCGTGGGGTAACCTTGCCAAAGCATCCCACCCCTCTTACTATATTGGTATTCTGCTATGCCTGCACTCTATCACATTTTAGTACAGTGAGTATGGGCTGTCGCTGCACTCTCAATAGAGTATTGTCCGGTTAACCTGCACAGCCACAGCAGTCTGTGCTTAGGTATTTGTCCTATATGTTTACTATACTCTATTTTGTATGTGCTGTACATTGTACATAAAATACACCACTGCTGTATACCACTGTGCTTGATGTGCACACTATACTATGCTAGCCCTAGTGGAGATTTTTTGTATTCGGTACCGCTTGGTTATTTTCTTGTTCAGCTAGCCTGCACAGCCACAGCACCCAGTGCTCAGGTATTGCCCTATACGCATGTTTTATTCTATCTTGCGGGTACTATATATGGACTGTGCTCACCTTTTTACCTAGTTAATTTAATTGGTAAGCTCTATATGGGGTACCTATACTCACTGTCCACTGCTATGTCTGATGTGCACATTTTAGTATGCTAGCCCTGGGGTTGGTTTGCACTATTTGGTACCGTCTCTATATTTCCCCTAGGAGTGTCTGTTACCTCTAGGGTCTGATACGTATCTTTGGGTGCCGCATATAATTCATATTTATAATCCAGACGCCGTACAAGTGTCCTATTTGCTGGTGACCCCTTCTTGATCACAGGAGCCCTACAGCCTTCCATTACCAGAGGCTGATCTTATGTGTACACTGACAATACCTTACAGGTATTCTGATGAATTATTTTGTGCAGGCTACTTAGCATGTTTGCATTATACTTCTACAAGAGGGGTGTTGAATAAATTTTCTATTGCGATACATCATTTATGGCTATTGGCCAGGGGATTGTTGTTTTTATTGTCATTTTGTGTGCCTTCACCTCCAGTGTGAAGATCCATGTATTGTTCTTTTGTAATTAATAAAATTTCACTTTATATGATTTAATCTCCTGGTGATCCCTCAATAGGTATACCTCCTTCCTCTTTGCAATTGGTCTATGTTATGGTATAGATAAAGATATTCAGCTCACCCATGTAATGTCCTCCAAACTGCGGTAAATGCACGTAGTCCCCCGGACAGGCAGGTCCGTGTTCTATATGTAAATGGAGGTTTGTATTTATGCGCTTATAGCATTGAAAATACAATTATTATTAAAGACAAATCCAAGGGTAGGCACGAAAAAAAGGGGGCTATGTTATGGTATACCTGGAGATCCCGGAAGGTGGTGCCCTTCCCTCTTCAAACTTTGTCTGACTTCCTTGGTGCATCCTGTCACCGTTTCTGGAAGGAGGCACGCCCACATATATTAGTTGTTGATTTTTTGTATCTTGTCAACGGAATCTTGCTTTATTTGTTTGTAATTTTGTCTATACATGGTTCTAGCAGCAAGGGAACAATATTGGTCCAATCAATCATTGGATGTTTTCGGTACAGCTCCTAATACAGGCACAGCGGCTACCTCATTAGACACACGTGATGAGAATCAACAGCTTCTTCAGGAATTAATCGATTTACATAAGAGGGTGGTTAAGGTGTGGTGGAATCTGAGGACTTTGGAGGAGTACAAAAAGTTGAAGATTACCCCAAGGGGATTGCGTGTCCAGATATTTCCAGCTTGGGAGACTGATGGGCAGTTCAGGCTTACCTGGGAACAGGGTTTACAAACTTGTTCCTTTATTCTTATGGACATGTTGATTGAACATGATCGCTCTCTGTTGATAGAGCTCAAAGAAGAAATAAAGAATAAGGAACATATTCTGTTTCAATTGGATTCTATAACAGTAGTGACCCCCTTTCAGAGCAGATTAAAGAGTATTCTGGATGTGTTTTAAAAGGACATAATTAGGGGAAAGAAAAATAAATTCCAGCGCGATAAAACCGACTACGCTGACAATAGGGCCTTTAGGTGGACGCATCGCGGTAACAAACGCCGAGTAGCGAATAGAGCACCAAACGTAGCCAAAGCAACATCTGAGCCATCCTCGAGCGATTTTTTATCGACGGATACCAGCGATCCAGAAGGCGTACCTGGAGGGGCCGCCGTAAACCTAAACCAAAAAAGAAGGGGCAGGAGGAACCAATTATGGCAGACACCCCCACAGAGAGAGACGAAGAGCAGGAGACGCAATTGGTAGCAGGTAATGAATATGATCTACAGGTAATAAACCTTTCTAGTTACCAATTGTCAAGGGTGGAACTCACATTACTCTCTAAGGGCTTATCATTTGCCCCAATGAGCAGGCTGGATAAATTTACGGTGACAAAAGATCTTTATTTATTCTGTAGGCAGCTCACGTTTAAATATCTATACAGCCAACCAGAGCTTGTCGACACATTGCCATCAGAGGACAGACAAGTTTTTGAAGATCTATTGGGCCTATTGGAGGAGAACGAGAATGAACAAGGTAAGAAGATACCCTTCTCTGGCCGGTTGCTATCCCAGGCAACACCACCGTTTTCATTATGTCCGGCTATTAATATCTTTTTTAATAAAGTATGTAGAGAGATTGAGGGGCTGAATCTGGATAACAACAGAGCTAACAACTTAACACTAGAAGAAAGACGAACCCTGACTAAACTTAAAGAGAACAAGGAATTCCTCATAAAAGAGGCGGATAAGGGGGGAAATGTTGTTTTATGGCCAACAGACATGTATACCAGGGAGGCCAAATGACAACTCTCTAATAGAGAGTGTTATACAGCTCTCCCCTCAAATCCCACACTCATTTTCAAAAAAAGTCTGGATAGGCTTACATCTGCGGCTCATGGGCAGGGCGTGATCTCCTTGAAGGAGAGAAATTTCCTCACCACTCGACATCCGGTCACACCAACTTTTTACATGCTACCCAAAATTCACAAGGGGAGGCCGGAACCCCCCAGCAGGCCTATAGTCTCGGGAATAGGTGGTCTTTTTGAGAGACCTTGCATTTACCTAGACTTCTACCTCCAACCACTGGCACAATCGTCTCCCTCTTATGTTAGGGATTCTACACACCTGATAGAACAGATGGCCAATCTTAAGGTCCCTCCCAACACCTTGCTGGTTACCCTGGATGTTGAATCACTGTATACGTCCATCCGGCACACTCTAGGCTTACAGGCCGTTTCCTTTTTCCTTTTTTCTGGACCAGAGGACAACTGGTAACAGAAAACATGACTCCTTCATATTGGATCTTCTCCATCTAGTCCTAGACAAGAACTACTTCGTTTTTCATAGAGTCTATTACCACCAGACATCCAGTACTGCGATGGGGGCGTGTTGTGCGCCACCCTACGCAAACATCTTTTTGGGGTGGTGGGAGGAGACACAAGTATACATCGCAGATAACTTTAAAACCCATGTCATCAGATGGTTTCGGTACATTGATGATGTGCTGTTCCTTTGGTCTGGCTCTCTAGAAGACTGTAAGAGCTTTATTTCCACCTTGAATGACAACTTGAATATTAAGTTGACTTCAAGTATCTCGCAAAATTCAGTTGAATTTTTGGATCTTCGAGTATCAAGGGAAGAGGATAAGATCTGCACAACTCTGTATCGTAAACCCACTGCCACCAACAGTCTGCTCCACTATAATAGCTTCCATCCGACCCACGTTAAAAACGGCATACCAAAGGGACAATTTATGAGGGTCAAGAGGAATTGTAGTAGACATACTGATTTTGAATCACATGCTCTTGACCTATCTCACAGATTTCGGACAAGGGGCTACCCGAGGAACGTGGTATCAAGTGCCCTGCAGGACTGCAATGCCTTAACACGGGAGACTCTGCTACAACCAAGAGTACGACGGAAAGGAACAACAGTAAGTATGATCACCGCCTTCAATAACCAATGGCAAGACCTTTATACACTTCTACAATCTAATTGGGACATCCTACGAAGCGACAAAAATTGGCTCCCTTTGTGGATGAAAAACCAAGATTGGTGGCAAGAAGGGCCCAAAATTTGGGGGGCATTCTCTCCAGCAGCCACTTCAAGAGACCGGTGCAGAGTCTAGGTACAGGTACCAGGCTGAGGGGTACCTTTCCTTGTGGTTCCTGTTCAGTCTGTCCCTTCATGCAGGCGAGTGATCATGTCCTTTTACCGATTTTCCCTAGGCAGATCTCCAGTGGAGCCTACTTTAATTTTCGTTCCAAAAATGTCGTATACGTGCTCATTTGTGACTGTTCAAAGCTATATGTGGGCCAGACAAGCCAAGAGGTAAGAAAGAGAATTCAACAACACTTCTCCAATATAAACACAGCCAACACGGACCTTAAGAAAGGAAAGACAATCACCTCAGTAGCCTCACATTTTCTATTACACCATGGGGGACGGTATACCAACACTAGGATCATGGTTGTTGATTTGGTTAAACCAGATATTAGGGGAAGGAACCCCGTGAAAGAGCTCTTACAGAAGGAGTCCAAGTGGATTTACAATCTTAAAAGCTTGGCTCCACATGGATTAAATGAAGAACTGCTCTACACAGGTTTCTACAAAGTCTTATAACCTCTGACTACTTCATTTATTTATTTATTTATTTCTCTTTGCTTAAATCAGGCTTCTGGACAACTTATGGTCTTGGCAGTGCTTGGACTCTACCCATCTCCACAAGAGTTGTTTTCCGAAGTTGGTGGGATGGAAGATTGAAGAGAAATAATGGGACCCTGGATCAAACAAAGCCAACAGACAAGAGGGATCTTACATGGGATTTCGGATCCTGCGATACTGAATGGAGAGCCTCTGTGCCCTAGCGAATTGGCCTATGTGGACAACGGATTGGGTTCTTCTGGTTTCCGGATTCCAAATCCTGAGCTTCGAGGACAGAGCACCTGTCTGAATTCCTCATTTAAGCCCTTATCGGACATATTTGGACCTAGGGTATAGACGATATTAATTATACAGTACCTACGCATAAATCCATCTTGACCCTGAATTACCCATTAACAGACTAATGGAATTCTAGCTGGGTTCTGCAATGTCAGACTTAAGTTATGGCTCCATTTGGTGGTGTAATGTCTCTAATTTTGGGACTACAACATCATTACTTATACGTTCTGAATCCTCTTTACTCTCGTTTCCTCGTTTTTATGTGTGGATGGAAGAGGGGTCTGTAAGAGCCCTGAGATGGTTCATACTTTTCTAAGATAGCCCTGTGGACTGTCTTATACTTACTGAACTAAGGGGCCTGTGGGGCCGTACAATCTGTAATTATGCCATTGCAACATCATGGTAGTTTTTATGTGTATTCCCCATGCCTTTATGCATGAATTCTCGAATTTTTGAATTTTCGAATTTTTTTGAGATTGGTACCAAGCCTCAACAAATTGCTATTGCGCACGCACTGCCGGAGCTTATATATCCTGTTATTGTAAATTTGGTCTGTTTAAAAACAATAATCTACTAATACTCCTGTACGAATATGCGCCACGTATATCATCCTCTATTTGTGAGGAAGGTGTGTCTTTCCCAGCAATATCCCCTTCTCCCCCCCTCCTCCCCCCTCCCCCCCTCTTTCTTTATAGGTTTTAATCCTATGTTTATTTAATAATCATATTGAACTGAGGGATTAGTGGGGTTGTTTAACTTGTCCTCATGTCACTGCAATCTTATGACAGTACTTATGGGCATTGCCTATGCAATCATGCCCGGTCTTTGTGAGATCTGTACCGAGTCTCAACGGATCGCTACTGCGCATGCGCCGCTGGAGTATACATACTTTGTTGCCGGAAATCTGGTTTGCCTAACAATAATAATAAAAACCTATTAGCATACTCCTGTACTAACGTGCGCTACCTATACTACCTTGCGTTACTGAGAAAATGTGTGTTTTCACATTAACAGCGTTGCTCTATCGGCGCATGCGCTGTAGAGATGTAGGGAGGGTCTCAGCCGAATCATGTGACTCGGCTAAAATGGCGGCCGCCATGTAGGAACGCTTCTTACCTTAATGCTGCACTGTTTGAATATCGCAAGCTGGTGAGTGATTACCTCATTTGGTCTATGACTTAAATAAGGCATACTTCTGACCACACACCGCCTGCTTCTCTTCCCCTGAGGAAGCCTCCTGTATGGAGGCGATACGCGTGGGGTAACCTTGCCAAAGCATCCCACCCCTCTTACTATATTGGTATTCTGCTATGCCTGCACTCTATCACATTTTAGGACAGTGAGTATGGGCTGTCGCTGCACTCTCAATAGAGTATTGTCCGGTTAACCTGCACAGCCACAGCAGTCTGTGCTTAGGTATTTGTCCTATATGTTTACTATACTCTATTTTGTATGTGCTGTACATTGTACATAAAATACACCACTGCTGTATACCACTGTGCTTGATGTGTACACTATACTACGCTAGCCCTAGTGGAGATTTTTTGTATTCGGTACCGCTTGGTTATTTTCTTGTTCAGCTAGCCTGCACAGCCACAGCACCCAGTGCTCAGGTATTGCCCTATACGCATGTTTTATTCTATCTTGCGGGTACTATATATGGACTGTGCTCACCTTTTTACCTAGTTGATTTAATTGGTAAGCTCTATATGGGGTACCTATACTCACTGTCCACTGCCATGTCTGATGTGCACATTTTAGTATGCTAGCCCTGGGGTTGGTTTGCACTATTTGGTACCGTCTCTATATTTCCCCTAGGAGTGTCTGTTACCTCTAGGGTCTGATACGTATCTTTGGGTGCCGCATATAATTCATATTTATAATCCAGACGCCGTACAAGTGTCCTATTTGCTGGTGACCCCTCCTTGATCACAGGAGCCCTACAGCCTTCCATTACCAGAGGCTGATCTTATGTGTACACTGACAATACCTTACAGGTATTCTGATGAATTATTTTGTGCAGGCTACTTAGCATGTTTGCATTATACTTCTACAAGAGGGGTGTTGAATAAATTTTCTATTGCGATACATCATTTATGGCTATTGGCCAGGGGATTGTTGTTTTTAAGTGTTTTTATTGTCATTTTGTGTGCCTTCACCTCCAGTGTGAAGATCCATGTATTGTTCTTTTGTAATTAATAAAATTTCACTTTATATGATTTAATCTCCTGGTGATCCCTCAATAGGTATACCTCCTTCCTCTTTGCAATTGGTCTATGTTATGGTATACCTGGAGATCCCTGAAGGTGGTGCCCTTCCCTCTTCAAACTTTATTATTGAAAGAGGCAGCGTGGTGAAATAGTATGGAGAGGGGCAATGTAGGGGAACACTATGTAGAGGGGCAGCATGGGGGGTATATTTTGGAGAGGGGCAATATGGGGGAATATTATGGAGAGGGGCAGCATGGGGGTATATTTTGGAGAGGGGGAGTATGGGGGAATATTATAAAGAGAGGCAGTGTGGGGGAATATTATGTAGAGGGGCAATGTGGAAGGACATTATGGAGAGAAGCAGTGCAGGGGATGTTGTAGAGAGGGGCAGTGTGGGGAATATTATGGAGAGAGGCAGCATGGTGGAATATTATGGAGAGGGGCAATGTGGAAGGACATTCTGGAGCGAAGAAGTGTGTAGGATATTATGGAAAGAAGCAGCATGGGGGTATATTATGGAGAGTGGCAGCGAGGGGGAATATTATAGAGAGGGGCAGCATGGAGTGTATATTTTGGAGAGGGGCTATGTAGGGGGATATTTTGCAGAGAGGCAGTGTAGGGGAAATATTGTGGAGAGGGGCAATGTAGTGGTATATTTTGAAGAGGGGCAGTGTTCGTGGTTTATTATGAAGAGGGGCAGTGTGGGGGATATTTTGGATAAAGGCAGTGTGTATCTGTGTGGAGATATTTTCTGAAGGAAGCACAGCAATTATATATTCAGGAGGACAGCATGAGTGATATTTATATTTATGGGGCAGTATAATGCTACTTTTATTTTTAAAGAAGAACAAAGAGGGAGGTCTTCAGAGACGAGCTGTGGGCATGAAATCTCATCATGGCATCTGTACTACATGGAGACAAAAGGGATGGGAATGACTGAGATCAGAGAAGATGTCATCTATAAGGTACCTAGATGTAAATGTTTATTTGTGATATTGACTGTGTCTTATCAGTACTTTAGTTCATGTATGGTCTGCATTCTGATAATTATTGATAACAACAACTCCCAGCATCTCCTTACCATTGTTAAAGACAAACTGGGAGTTGTAGATTCATGCAATATAATTGTACATGGGGCTAAGCATGGTGATTTATTAATTTACTTACGGTGGTTCTGACACTACATTCATTTGCTGATCGTGATTTTGGTGCTTCATTCATGTACTAATGGTGGCTCTGGCCCTGCATTCATGTTCTGTCGGTGGTTCTTGTACATATTTAACAATCCAAAAACAAGTTTCATGGCTATGTGAAAGCTTAAAAACCCCAAAACTTTGTTTTGAGATTATAAGGAGAATTTGGCAAGATTCTTCTCCAAAAAAGTGTAAATTAGCATATGTTTACTCATATTTTTTGAAGCAGAAACTCATCAGAATCTCTTCAAATCCTCCTCAGATATTCAAAACTTGATTCTATGGATGTATTCATGTAAGTAGCCCTCTTGATGTCTGATGCGTCTTTTTTGTTATAAAATTTACAAACTGCTGTTACATCTGGTGTCTATAATTGTCTGCATCTCTGATATCACATCATCAGCGCTGTAGCTAATCAGTTAGCTGCTGAGCTCCTTGATTGGTTGCAGCGCTGTCATTGTGACGAAGTGACGCACATCCGGCGCCGGTAACGACGTCGCAACGTGTAAGGCCTAGATGCTCCGATAAACGATCACAAAAGCATCGTAAATCGGTGATCTGTGTAGTGTCGGTCATTTTCATAATATTGCTGCAGCGACAGGTACGATGTTGTTCCTCGTTCCTGCGGCAGCACACATCGCTGTGTATGAAGCCGCAGGAGCGAGGAACATCTCCTTACCTGCGGCCCGCGGCTCACGCCGGCTATGCGGAAGGAGGTGGGCGGGATGTTTACGTCCCACTCATCTCTGCCCCTCCGCTTCTATTGGCCGCCTGCCGTGTGACGTCGCTGTGACACCGCACGACCCGCCCCCTTAGGAAGGAGGCGGGTCACCGGCCAGAGCGACGTCGCAGGGCAGGTATGTGCGTGTGAAGCTGCCGTAGCGATAATGTTCGCTGAGGCAGCTATCACAAGATATCGCATCTGCGATGGGGGCGGGGACTATCACACTTAGCATCGCTATCATCAGCTTGCGATTTCGCAGCGTGCAAAGTACCCCAAAGGGTATGTGCACACAAGGTATTTTAAACTCAAGCGAAACCGCCATGTTTTTCAAGCAGAAGATGTTGAAAACCGTGCTGTTTATTTTCCTGACCCATTTTCTGTGTAGTTTTACAGTTATTTCCTGGCATTTTTTTATGGTGTTAACCATCTTTTTTTAGTGTTTCTGTCACATATTTTTTTTACTGTGCTTTTAAGAAAAAGTAATGGTAAAATGCAACACAAGATATCCGGGAATCTGTCGAGCCTTCCAATTGATCTGCATTGTAAAGTACAGAGTATTTTCTGAGTAAAAAACACCAGAACAATGAACCGGTCATTAGAAACCTGAAGTGGTTAAAAGATGATTGTGCACAGCAAGTCATTTTTTTGTATAATTACATATGTTCATTCATTTTGAGTATTTTTCATAGTGTTATCCATGGTGGAATCTGCCCCCAAAAAATGTTGTTGCACATACCCTAGTGTTATGCACCCAAAATTAGCACCAGTGAAAACTACATCTTCCTTGATCACCTATCTGTAGATTATTATTATAATTATTATTATCTATGAGACCCAGCTCTGTAGGTAAAATTGCTGCTTTGCCAGGTCCTGCAACTAAGAGCAATAAATAGGAGCTTTAATACTGGACGCAGCTGTGACTACATGTTATATGGCTGTGTTACACTCATCTCACTTCTTGCAACCTACAAGTGCATAAAGATATTACACATTTTTCATGACAAGTGGGCATGTGTACCTTCAAATGCCAGGGCTGAATTTTAGTCCTACTCCAGCCCTGGACACAGGTGAACATTAGCATAGGAAGAACGCAAAAAAATCAGTTCACCTATTTGGAGAACCACAACGTTCAGGAAGATGCAAGGATCCAAGGCAGCCAGAAGCAGCTGCAGATAACAACGTAGCAGAAGAAGAAAAAATCCAGCATCCAGTTCCAGACTATATTAAAATGGATTTTTTTTAATTTTATCAAAAAGATAAAAGCATCTTACAAAGGTTCCTTCATATTCATTAAAATCTTAACATGGCAGAGTGAACAAGGAACGCATTTCGGAGTAAAAACTCCTTACTCTGCCAGAGTCAAGTAACAGGAGGATACGTATGGACACAGGGAGTACACAGAAGCATAGTCCACTCCTATTATAAAAGATGAAGCACTTGGAGATCTTTTATCAACCAAGACTAATTACCTTATATATTCCTTATTTATTGATATAAATTCACTTAACTCTACTCTAACAGGTCTTCGACATTAGAAACGATGAATAACCTTCCCTTTCCCTTCTTTTCTCTCCCTTTTCTAATTTCCTTCCCCCTCTTCTCTCCCATTAAAGTTTTTTTTTTATCGTTTTGTTTTTTTCACACTTATGAACTCTTCTATTTTCAATTACTGTGAGTTATTATTAAGTTATTACTAATATAGTCATATTTGTTTAATAATTTTGTACATATTTTGATCAAGATGGTTCTCCTCCTATCCTTCTCTTCCCACCCCATCTTACCTCCCTTGTTCCTCTATTACCCCCAATAAGTTGCTCTCTTTCCCTAATCCTTTCCTTGTCCCCCAATCTTCCATACGCCACCCCCCCACACAATTTGTTAATTGATATAGTTACTTCTAATGCTTTGTTATAATTATCATTATGTACACAAAATGCACAAGCTTTTGTTACAACTTGTTCACTTTCAGAGAGCAATAAACATTTTTTGAAAACAGAAGCATAGTCCGGTCTCAAACCGAGGGTCAGAATACAAGGAGGGTACGTAATAGATTCAGAGACAAGACAGACGTGGTCAGGTAATGGTCCGAGGTCCAAAGCCAGGAGATCACGACAAGAACAGGGAGCAGGCAGAGAGGAGTCAAACAATGGTCCGGGGTCAAGAAACAAAGATCAGAACATATGCAGAAACACAGGTCAACAGCACAACTATAGAACCAGAATGTACGACTGGGAGAGCATGCTCAGTAAAGAAGCAGAGCAATTACTAGGAAGATGGAACACCTGAGTAATCAGTGCCTTACAGAACCTGCATGGAATTCTGTGTTGTCAATCAACCTGCCAGTTCAGTGCTCAGGAAAACACAGCAGAGCATCTCCTAATGTGTTAAGATGCTCTGCACAGAGGAATCATGCCACTGCCAACTTAGTAATTCAGGAAAACGCAGCAGAGCATCTCCTAGTGTGCAAGATGCTCTAATAATAATAATAATAATAATCTTTATTTCTATAGCGCCAACATATTCCGTAGCGCTTTACAATTCAGGAGGATCATATACAAACAAGTAACAGAGGAGGACAGAGGAATCATGACACTATCTAAGCAAAGCTATCACTGGCAATTTCCTGAGCTGAGAGAAGAGTCTATATATAGCAGAAGTGATAAGAAAACTCAAAACAGCTGATTCCAACTTTCATCAAGCGAGTAGGAGACCATACGAACTACTTAACCATAGCATCACCAGATCAAGGAGAATCTGCACAGCCAGCAGGATTAACCTGTGCAAGTGTGTGTGTAGCCCTGCTGTGATCTCCTGACACTAGAAATAGGAGGGACCTCTCTCCGCCATAGTACGCTTTTGATACCTGGCCATCAAAGGGTGGAGGAGGCATTTTTTTAATCTTCTTATATTTTGTCTTATATACAAGTCAATATATGGGAAATAATGTTTCCTAACATGTTTTTTTATATAATCTATTTTATCTTCAGCTTTGCATGTTTTATTGTCAGTCCCTAAAAGTAGAGTAATAACCTGATAACATTGTTCCCAGCTTTAACTTGGGAGTCATAGATGCATTCCAGCGCTGTTCCAATTCCATTTGAGTGCTGTTTCTATCCATTTCAGAAATGTTCTTTCCCCATCTCTCCTGGTATGGTCTTCTAAAAAATGCTTAAGTTTATTATTGACTTCCATTATACTCGTCACTTTAGTCAAGTCAACCCAAGTGTCTGTCCTGTTTGATTTGAGTATTGAGCACTTGAGCATTTTAGTGCTCACTCATCCCTAATAATGACATATCTGGGGAGACAATGATAGGCATGGGGACCAGTCTGATTGAGCCTTGTATATGAGGATGTATGTATTGAAAGTATGGATATATGAGTATTTAGTTGTTGTTAATTCTTTCAATAAAACTATATAATATTGAGTTGAGTCAAATGTTCAACTGGCTTAAGTGGACATTGATGATTCTTATTGATTATAATGGTTATAAGTGTTAATATTTTTATTGTGTTAAAAAATGGAAAATAAAGCCTTAAAAAAAAACCTTTATTAAACCAATGAGATAATGGAGGTATATCTGTCGCCTTCCACATCGTTATGACCACTTTTCTGGCATATAAAAGAATCTAGAAGATTTGTTTGAAGGAAATCTGGAACAAATCATCCTAGAAGATACATTTGTGAGTAGAGGACCCTAGGGAACTCAAAATGGGTATCCTGGAGAACCATCTCCGACCAGAATAGTGAGAGGTTAAGTGATATA
This sequence comes from Anomaloglossus baeobatrachus, assembly GCF_048569485.1. Taxonomy (NCBI): domain Eukaryota; kingdom Metazoa; phylum Chordata; class Amphibia; order Anura; family Aromobatidae; genus Anomaloglossus; species Anomaloglossus baeobatrachus. Next base: position 178,510,339 of record NC_134359.1, read on the forward strand.
TAGATGGCGTCCTTTGAGCACATCCAAAGCACAGATCCGAATCAGTGATGCTCATTTTCTGCATACAGTGGGAGTTTAGTAAACTCGATGTAGGAATCCTATATTGTATAAGATATTGTATAAGAATATCTTTTGAGCTCACCACCAAAGGCAAAAAGGAGTCCTCCACTTCTCACCAATCACCATCCTCAAGCTCTGGTATGTTCCCCCCTTCTCTTAACCTGGAAATTTGCAAAGGGTTAAGGGAAGATATAGATACATCTTTTATAAACGTCAAAGGTTTAGCCATGTAGGTCAATGTCAAAAACGTCAGCTTAGTCGAATATCATTTGATTTGATGGGAATTAAACTGCAGTAAAGACATGCCTAAGATGATGTTGAAAAAGGAAGAATTAGACAGATCATAGTGAGATTTGAAAGAGTCAAAGGTTGGGGAGACACATTAGCCAAATGGTTGGCCCAAATACCACACATCAACTCTTGCCCTGAATATGCCCGAGGGGTGAGCTAGCCAATGGTTGTTGTGCCACAGTGGAGTGTGATGGGAGATAACAGTGATACCTTAGTAAGGCATGGTTCTAGCTGAAACCCATGCCTGAACCACTGCGTCAAGGGGCCAAATTTTAGAGTAACAAGGGTTTTTATATCTAAAATAATTTAAATAAACTCTCTTAATACGGAAAGACGGCTTCATATAAAGCCATGGCTGCATTATTCATACATTAGTGTAGCCACCAGTTGGCATACACTAATTGTGCTGCTAGATAATAATTACACATGCAAGGAGCCCCTGAACATCTGAACTCCTTTAGGACTGCAAGGTCACGAGCTTGAAATAGAGGATCTGCCCTGTTAGTAGAGGGAGCATATAATCTTATCAAGACCATGGAAGAACTCCAAGTGACATAAAATATAACAGGCATATGGAATGTGGGAAGATGTACAATTTTTAAAATATTCTACCTAACAAGAATAAAGAGAGAGAGAAGACCATTCCTTTATCTTTTTTTTTCCAGTAGCCTTTACAAAAGAGATTAAGATTACCTACCTGTTTAAAGCTGGGGTCACACTAAACGACAGCGACAACGACATCGCTGTTACGTCACCATTTTCTGTGACGTAGCAGCGACCTTGTAAGTCGCTGTTATGATCGCTGCTTAGCTGTCAAACACAGCAGCCAAAGCAGCGATCATAACGACACGCGTCGCTGTTCTGCAACATGTGCGCTGGCTCCCTGCTCTCCTAGCTACAGTACACATCGGGTTAATTACACGATGTGTACTGCAGCTACATATGCAGAGAGCAGGGAGCCGCGCACACTGCTTAGCGCTGGCTCCTTGCTCTCCTAGCTACAGTACACATCGGGTTAATTACACGATGTGTACTGCAGCTACATGTGCAGAGAGCAGGAGCCGGCGCTGGCAGCAAGAGCGGCGGAGGCTGGAAACGAAGGTAAATATCGGGTAACCACCTTGGTTACCCGATGTTTACCTTGCTTACAGCTTACCACAGCTGCCGGCTCCTGCTCCCTGCTCGCTTCATTTCGTCGCTCTCGCGCTGTCACACACAGCAATCTGTGCGTCACAGCGGGAGAGCGACGACCAAAAATGAAGCTGGACATTCAGCAACGAGCGGCGACCTCACAGCAGGGGCCAGCTCGTTGCTGGATGTCACACACAGCGACAGCGACGGGACGTCGCTGCAACGTCACAGAAAATGGTGACGTAGCAGCAACGTTGTTGTCGTTGTCGCTGTGTGTGACACCACCTTTACTCTAGAATAGGGGAAATCTGTCCACCAGGATATTTTAACTGAGAGATACAGACCAGTTCACCCGAGAGATTAACCAGAGGGAAGTTTTGAGCAAGCATTGGAAAAGGGGTGAATTTTATTCAACTCTTAAACCAGAGAACATTCCAAATTTCTCCACAAGACCTAACAAAGCAGTCAGAGAAGTATCCAAATCGGTTGGATATTCTAGTGTATCGTCAGCGTATAAAGATAACTTTTCAACTATGTCACCTCTCACTGTCTGGTATCTTTTCCAAAGGAAAATGTGCTATATTCAGCAGGTGACATAAGAATTGAATACATCACAAATTTTTTATGTAAATATACAAGTGCATCTCAATAAATTAGAATATCATCAAAAGGAGAATTGATTCATTAATTCAATACAAAAAGGGAAATTCATATCTTATATAGAGTCATTACAAACAGAGTGATCTATTTCAAGTGTTTATTTCTGTTAATGTTGATGATTATGCTTACAGCCAATGAAAACCCAAAAGTCATTATCTCAGAAAATTAGAAGAATATATAAGACCAACTGAAAAAATGATTTTAAACTCAGAAATGTTGGCACCTACTGAAAAGTCTGTACAGTAAATGCACTCAATACTTGGTCGGGGCTCCTTTTGCATGAATTAGAGCATCAATGTGGCGTGGCATGGAGGTGATTAGCCTGTGGCACTGGCACTGCTGAGGTGTTATGGAAGCCCTGATAGTTTTGATAGCAGCCTTCAGCTTGTCTACATTGTTGGAACTGGTGTCTCATCTTCCTCTTGACAATACCCCATAGAGGTTTAGGTCAGGCAAGTTTGCTGGCCAATCAAGCAAAGTGATACTGTGGTTATTAAACCAAGCATTTGAACTTTTCACAGTGTTGACAGGTGCCAAGTCCTGCTGGAAAATGAAATGTCTATCTCCAAAAAGCTTTTCGGCAGAGGGAAGCATGAAGTGCTCTAAAATTTCCTGGTAGACAGCTGCACTGACTTGGGTCTAGATATAACACAGTGGACCTACATCAGCAGATGATATGGCTCCCCAAACCATCACTGATTGTGGAAACATCACAATAGACCTCAAGAAGCTTGGATTGTATACCTCTCCACTCTCCCTCCAGACACTGAGACCTTAATTTCCAAATGTACTGCAAAATTTACTTTCATCTGAAAACAACACCTTGGACCACTGAGCAACAGTCCAGTTCTTTTTCTCCTTGACCCAGGTAAGATGCTTCTGGTGTTGTCTATTGTTCATGAGTGGCTTGACATAAGCAGGGAGATAGTTGTAGCCAGGGCCGGGCTGGCCATAGGGCAGTTCTTGAAAATGCCAGCTGGGCCGGTGCCTGCAGTGGGCCGCTCACTCACGCACTCCAAGGATGCACATGCAGCTCTTTTATCAGAGGCGGGCTGGGCCAGCATGACATTTTCCTCCGGGCCGGTCCTCCAGCAGCTATTTAAGACTACAGGGCCGCCGGCACCTTTAGTTGCAGTCCACGTGCACTGTGCCTTTGTGAGGCTTCAGCTGCTAATGTCACTACGCAGCTTTCGGGCTGGAATAGGGGAAGACGGCATCTGATGTGTGCCTCAAGTCCTGCCGACAGGTCGCTCACAGAGAGCGGCCCTCTCTTTTCCTGCACTGACCTATGTGATCGGCGCAGAGCAGGGGAGGAAATGTACTGGACCAGAATGGAGGCTGAGGTGAAGGACCTGTCAGGTCATCTGACTAATCATGTGCCTGATCAAATGACCGGTGAAGTGGCAGGTCTTGTTATTCAACTGCTGCAGCCTCTGTGCAGGTCCCAGAGGCTCCTCTCCTGCTCTGCACCAATCAGGAACTGCAAGATGAGGTTAATGTATAGTGTGTGTAACTGTGCATGTAGTCTGTCTGTCTCTGTCTGTCTCTCGAATTCCCTGTCAGTCTGTCTCTCCCATTCCCTATCAGTCTCTCTCTCCCATTCACTGTCAGTCTCTCTCATTCATTGTCAGTCTCTCTCATTCCCTTTCAGTCTTTCTCATTCTTTGTCTGTCTGACTCTCTCATTCCCTGTCAGCATGGGCAAACCCAGCGAGGGCCAGGGGGGGCAGCTGCCCCCCCCTTAGAAGCAGGGGCACGGTGTAGTAAGCCGCTGTATCTGCAGTCACCGGCACCGGCGCGCACCTCAGCAGTGTGTGCATGCCAGGCACACTAGCTGCAGCAAGACCAGGAGGCAGCGTGCTGTGCTGTGCCGGCCCTGCTGTGTGCCCGACATGCACACAGTGCAGAGGAGTGCGCCGGTGCCGGTGACCGCAGCTTCCTTCTTCCTATTCAAATGTATCTGCGTCTTTCAGACGTAAATACATTTGAACAGTGCGCCGGGATGGGGCCCCACCCCCGACGTGCAGCAATGTGATGAGATCAGCACATTGGTGACGTCATCACAGTGCTGCGGGTGCCGAGACACAGGAGACATCAGGATCAGCAAGCGGTAAGCGCTCCATGGAGGAGCCGAAGATGAAAGGTTTAATTAATGGAGATGTGTGGGGAGGGGCTGAGGACACATAACAGGGAACATTTGTGAAGGAGACACAGCTTTGTGACAGGCAGAGGAGGAGCACTGTATTCCGAGGGAGGGGGGGAGGCAGGAGTGTGTAGTGATGGGGTAGTGTAATTTGTGTGTGCAGGGGGTGATGGGGGGGGTGCAATGTATTATGTCTGGGGAGGGGGTAATGGAGGGTGCATTGTATTGTGTGTGTGGGGCGAGGGGTAATGGAGGGTGCACTGTATTGTGTGTCTGTGTGGGGAGCGGTAATGGGGGGTGCATTGTATTGTGTGTGTGGGGAGCGGTAATGGGGGGTGCATTGTATTGTGTGTGTGTGTGTGTAGGGGGTGATGGGGGGGGTGCATTGTGTGTGTGTGTGTGTGTGTGTGTAGGGGGTGATGGGGTGCATTGTGTGTGTAGGGGGTGATGTGGGGGTACATTTTGTGTGTGTGTGTGTGTGTGTGTGTGTGTGTGTGAGTAATGGGGAGTGCATTGTGCGTGTGTGTGTATAGTAATGGGGGGTGCATTGTGTGTGTGTAGTAATGATGGGTGCATTGTGTGTGTGTGTGTGTAGTAATGGGGGGTGCATTGTGTGTGTAGGGAGTAATGGGGAGTGCATTGTGCGTGTGTGTGTGTGTGTAGTAATGGGGGGTGAATTGTGTGTGTGTGTAGTAATGGGGGGTGCATTGTGTGTGTGTGTGTGTGTGTGTGTGTGTGTGGAGTAATGGGGGGGTGCATTGTGTGTGTGTTTTTGTGTGTGTGTGTGTGTGTGTGTGTGTGTGTGTGTAGTAATGGGGGGTGCATTGTGTGTGTGTGTGGAGTAATGGGGGGTGCATTGTATGTGTGTGTGTGTGTGTTGTGTGTGTGTGGAGTAATGAGTGCATTGTGTGTGTGTGTGTGTGTGTGGAGTAATGGGTGGTGCATTGTGTGTGTAGGGAGTAGGGAGTAATGGGGGGTGCATTGTGTGTGTGTGTGTGGAGTAATGGGGGTGCACTGTATTGTATATGTGTGTAGTGGGTGATGGGGGGTGCATTGTATTTATGTGTGTGTAGTGGGTGATGGGGGTGTATTGTATTGTGTGGGGGGAGGGGTAATGGAGCGTGCATTGTAGTGTGTGTGTGTGTGTGGAGGGCCGCGGAGTCATTAATCGAGCTATGATTACATTTAAGGCTATGTGCACGCGCTGCGTATTTTTGACGCTGCATTTTTAGCCGCTAAAAACGCACCTGCAGCAAAAAGCGGCAAAAAACGCATGTGTTTTTACCGCGTTTTGCTGCGTTTTTGGCTGGGTTTTATTGCATTTTTGATCTCTGCATTTTGCTTCCTTTTTTCCAATGCATTGCATTGGGGGAAAACGCAGAAAAATGCAGGAAAGAATTGACATGTCCATTTTTTTTTAAGCTCAGAAACGCAGCTTAAGGCCCCCTTCACACGTCCGTGATACACGTGCGTGTTTGGTCCGTTTCCGTATATACCGGAGACACGGCCAAACGTGCACCAATGTTAATCTATGATTGTGGTCACACGTCCGTTATTTCGTTATGTCCGTGTGTGCGTGTCCGTGATCCGTATGTGTTTGCGTTTGGCACGGATGCATGTCCGTTATCTGCACGGAGCACGCACACGTGGACACAATGAAAGTCTATGGGTATGTGCACACACGTTAGTAAACACGTATGCATATACCTATAGTCCGTGTCCGTTTGGTGTTTTTATTTCTAGTGATGTCGGCTATTCTTTCTATTTCTGTGTATGTCCGTCAATCTCCCTGAGTCCGTCGGTCAGTCTCTCTGTCGGTCTCTCTGTCTGTCTGTCCCTCTCTCACAGTCTGTCGGTCAGTTTCCCCCCCTCTCTCATACTTACCGTTCCCCGATCTCCGGCGCAGCGCTGCACGGCATTCACACTGCTGCGGCGGCTTTTACTATTTTGAAAAAGCCGGCCGCCCATTAAACAATCTCCTATTCCCTGCTTTCCCCGCCCACCAGTGCCTATGATTGGTTACAGTGAGACACGCCCCCACGCTGAGTGACAGGTGTCACACTGCACCCAATCACAGCAGCCGGTGGGCGTGTCTATACTGTGCAGTAAAATAAATAAATAAATAATTAAAAAAAAACGGCGTGCGGTTCCCCCCAATTTTAATGCCAGCCAGATAAAGCCATACGGCTGAAGGCTGGTATTCTCAGGATGGGGAGCTCCACGTTATGGGGAGCCCCCCACCCTAACAATATCAGTCAGCAGCCGCCCAGAATTGCCGCATACATTATATGCGACAGTTCTGGGGCTGTACCCGGCTCTTCCCGATTTGCCCTGGTGCTTTGGCAAATCGGGGTAATAAGGAGTTATTGGCAGCCCATAGCTGCCAATAAGTCCTAGATTAATCATGTCAGGCGTCTATGAGACACCCTCCATGATTAATCTGTAAGTTACAGTAAATAAACACACACACACCAGAAAAAATCCTTTATTAGAAATAAAAACACACACACATTCCCTGGTTCACCACTTTAATCATCCCCGAAAAAGCCCTCCATGTCCGGCGTCATCCAGGATGCTCCAGCGTCGCATCCAGCGCTGCTGCATGGAGGTGACAGGAGCTGCAGAAGACACCGCCGCTCCGGTCACCTCCACGCAGCTAATGAAGACAGCCGCGCGATCAGCTGAGCTGTCTCAGAGGTTACCCGCTGTCACTGGATCCATGTTTCTGCCACATGACTGCCTGAGCATATCGTTTTCTGGGACAGCATCTACAAGAGGACTCCATCTATGATGTTTCCGGATATGGATTTAGGATGAGGGACCATTACTGTTATTTATGTATTATTGCCTGCTACCGATATGCCCCTCTTTTCCTTAAACCTCCATATGCTGCTGCGGTTTGGGAGTCTTCTTATTTTGCTCTATGTCCCTATAGGTGCGGTGTGCGCATGCGCGGTCTATGCTCTCTCCCTGGCATGCTCGGCGGTGTCCACGGGGCGGATTGGTGCCGAGGAGGGGGCGTGGTTTTATCCCCCTCCCCTGCACCCGTCGGCCTGACGCTGCTCGCATTTGCTGGGGTGAGTGGCTGGGATCACGCATGCGCCGTAAGAGCTCCACCGATTGGGCACTCATCCACCATGTGACCCATCACATGTTCTTTTTAAAAAGGTCCTGGAATTCAATGAGTCACCACCCCTCCTCGGTCTGATGAAGCGTTGTACCTCTAATACGTGAAACGCGCGTTACCTGCCATAGGGGGGGTTTGTTTGTCGGTCTTTTGATTCCTGCACATTGGCACTTTAAAGTAATGTACTGGTGATCCTTCCACTTATACAACCGCTGGTATGTACTGATGTCCGGACGTATAAATGGCTGTAATGTGCGGTTTGTGTACCTCTTGTTTTGGACACCAGCTATTACTCTCTGGTTTCACCTGGCATTAATGTCATTCTGTATGCAACATTTTATATCTTGTCTGTTTTTTGTACTTGCCATGTGAAGGTTTATGACTAATCTTGCTCTGTGCCTAAGTGCCCTCTGTCTTTTTGTACTGTATTAATGTGTGCTGCATCTAATTGTAGATGTACAAATAAACCTTGATATTTATATTTTCTTGCAATACAACCACGTTTGTTCTCCTGTTTGCTTTCTAATATTTTACAACCTGAATGACCATGGCTTGCCCCTCCCTAGTTTTGATCCTGGGTACGCCCATGCCTGTCAGTCTCTCTCATTCCCTGTCAGTCTGTCTCTCTCATTCCCTGTCAGTCCCCTTATCGTTCTTATGACTTTTCAGAACAACATGCAGTTTTGTGCAGTATTGTGCTTGGAGGATTTAAGTGTGAATACTGTTGATGATAATTCCATTGATCAAGCTACTCAGCTTTTTTCCAAAAAACCCTGCATTTTATCCAATAAATTCACGGGTTGAATGCATGGATAGATTTCAGGACTTATTAGAACAGGATTTAAAAAAGCTGCATGACAGTGTTCACACTCTACTCACCAGGCACAATTTATCTTTTAAATTAAGAAAAGCGCTGCATGATCTTGAAACAATGACTGATATTGTAATTAGAATGTCAGATAAGGGTGGGGTTGTTGTAGTAATGGATTCACTGCATCTCATCTACAATGAACTCGCTGCCGCCCGACCACCGTGCGGAGCTGCCGCCCGACCACCGTGCAGAGCTGCCGCCCGACCACCGTGCGGAGCTGCCGCCCGACCACCGTGCGGAGCCGCCGCCTGACCTACACCCCACCTATTGTCTCCTCCCCATAATCCTATAGAATGTAAGCCCGCAAGGGTAGGGCCCTCTTCCCTCTGTACTAGTCTGTCTACTGTAACTTGTATACGTATTTTGTATGTAACCCCCTTCTCATGTACAGCACCATGGAATTAATGGTGCTCTATAAATAAATAATAATAAATAAATAAATAAATTCACTGGCTTATTGTACCCAGGTTGAATCCATGCTCAACGACCCCACTGTATACAAAAAACTGGATTCTGATCCTACTGAGAGATTTTCTGCATTGATTATCCGATTGATTGATGAAGGTGTACATTTGAATTATATCACCAAGACACAAAGGGATTATCGGGACATACTAAAAAGAATGATGAAAAGGAATAAATAAAAAGAATGAAGATAACTTATTAGGTATATATTATGTAGATGTATAAAAGGTTTCTTGGGCAAGTTAGACATGGAATGAACATTATATTTGAGCATTATAGGTGTGGAATGATCATGAAATATCTGAAGATAATAGGAAAATAAACGTATATAGCATATAACCAGGTGTATAGTATGTTACCTGAGCATTATAGGTGTGGAATGATCATGAAATATCTGTAGATAATAGGAGAATGAACGCATATCCCATATAACCAGGTGTATATTATGTTAACTGAGCATTATAGGTGCGGAATGATCATGAAATATCTGAAGATAATAGGAAAATGAACGTATATAGCATACAACCAGGTGTATAGTATGTTACCTGAGCATTATAGGTGTGGAATGATCATGAAATATCTGTAGATTACAGGAGAATGAACGTATATGGCATATAACCAGGTGTATATTACATTACCTGAGCATTATGGGTGTGGAATGATCATGAAATATCTGTAGATAATAGGAGAATGAACGCATATGGCATATAACCAGGTGTATATTATGTTACCTGAGCATTATAGGTCTGCAATGATCAGGAAATATATTTAGATAATAGGAAAATGAAGGCATATGCCATATAAACAGGTGTATATTATGTTACCTGAGCATTATAAGTGTGGAATGATCATGAAATATCTGTAGATAATAGGAGAATGAACGCATATGCCATATAACCAGGTGTATATTATGTTACCTAACCATTATAGGTGTGGAATGATCATGAAATATATGTAGATAATAGGAGAATGAACGCATATGCCATATAACCAGGTGTATATTATGTTACCTGAGCATTATAGGTCTGCAATGATCAGGAAATATATTTAGATAATAGGAAAATGAAGGCATATGCCATATAAACAGGTGTATATTATGTTACCTGAGCATTATAAGTGTGGAATGATCATGAAATATCTGTAGATAATAGGAGAATGAACGCATATGCCATATAACCAGGTGTATATTATGTTACCTAACCATTATAGGTGTGGAATGATCATGAAATATATGTAGATAATAGGAGAATGAACGCATATGCCATATAACCAGGTGTATATTATGTTACCTAACCATTATAGGTGTGGAATGATCATGAAATATCTGTAGATAATAGGAGAATGAACGTATATGGCATATAACCAGGTGTATATTATGTTACCTGAGCATTATAGGTGTGGAATGATCATAAAAGATCTGTAGATTACAGGAGAATGAACGTATATAGCATATAACCAGGTGTATATTATGTTACCTGAGCATTATAGGTGTGGAATGATCATGAAATATCTTTAGATTACAGGAGAATGAACGTATATAGCATATAACCAGGTGTATATTATGTTACCTGAGCATTATAGGTGTGGAATGATCATGAAATATCTTTAGATTACAGGAGAATGAACGTATATAGCATATAACCAGGTGTATATTATGTTACCTGAGCATTATAGGTGTGGAATGATCATGAAATATATGTAGATTACAGGAGAATGAACTTATATAGCATATAACCAGGTGTATATTATGTTACCTGAGCATTATAGGTGTGGAATGATCATGAAATATCTTTAGATTACAGGAGAATGAACGTATATAGCATATAACCAGGTGTATATTATGTTACCTAAGCATTATAGGTGTGGAATGATCATGAAATATATGTAGATTACAGGAGAATGAACGTATATAGCATATAACCAGGTGTATATTATGTTACCTAGAGTATTATAGGTGTGGAATGATCATGAAATATCTGTAGATTACAGGAAAATGAACACATATGCCATATAACCAGGTATATATTATGTTACCTGAGCATTATAGGTGTGGAATGATCATGAAATATATGTACATTACAGGAAAATGAACGCATATGCCATATAGCCAGGTGTATATTATGTTTCAATACATAAAGTGAAACACATATATTATATAGAGTAATTACACACAGAGTGATCTATTTCATGTACTTATTTCTGTCAATGTTGATGACAATGGCTTACAGCCAATGAAAATCCAATGGTCATTATCTCAGAAAATTAAAGTAGGAAGGATGAAGGGTCTGAGAGATAAAATATGACCTAAATAGGTATCAGAGGCTTCACCTTGCATGGTTGTGAGAGTCACAACCACTAGAAAAGCAGATCATGGCTGCTGCAGTCCCCAGTGTGGTGCATATAGAGTAGGGAGGATGAAGGGTTAAACACCGCGCTGCTGTATTCCATGAAACATCAGAGGGTGGATATTGGTTTATTACTCAACGCATTTCAGGGCTCCCAGAAACATGGCAATATGATATTGGTCCTGACCAAGAGTCCAGGAACCTCTGAAACGCATTGACTAATAAATCAATATTATACACACCCTTTGATGTTTGAATACAGCAGCGCAATTTTTAACCCATCATCCTCCCTACTTTAATTTTCTGAGATAACCTTTAGGTTTTCAATGTCGGTAAGCCCTAATCATCAACATTAACAGAAATAAACACATGAAATAGATTCCTCTGTTTGTAATGACTCTATATATGCGCTTCACCTCATGTGTTGAATTACTGAAATAATAATAATAATAATTAATAATAATTTTATTCATTTATATAGCGCTATTAATTCCACAGCGCTTTACATACATTGGCAATACTGTCCCCATTGGGGCTCACAATCTAGAGTCCCTATCTGTATGTCTTTGGAGTGTGGGAGGAAACCGGAGTACCCGGAGGAAACCCACGCAAACACGGGGAGAACATACAAACTCCTTGCAGATAGTGTCCTTGGTGGGATTTGAACCCAGGACCCTAGCGCTGCAAGACTGTAGTGCTAACCACTGAGCCACCGTGCTGCCCATGAAATAAAGACCAATTTACAATTAACCTCAACCCCTATTAAAAATATACGTTTTATTAATAATTGGTTAAAATTCCAAGGACACACAAACACAAAAATACCAGAAGCAGGTAACCACTATATGGGAGTCAGTAAAGTATATATATATATATCTCATGGAAGGGGGGGGGGGTACAAACCCTAGTAACCCTCAGGGGACTAGATGTCCCTACCTGTCAACGGAGGGTATGACGCCTTGAGTTTCCGGGAGCCCCCGTTCCACGACGGCTTTCCCTCTTTCTCCTTACCCTAAAACCAGGGACAGTGCTCAAATGAAGGTAAATATGGGGAAGTAAGATTGCCGCTCCCAAAATTTAAGTGGGGTTTGGTACACCAATATGTATTCAAGGCCTGATTACTGGCAATATGATATACAACCATAGGAGGTGATATTTAAGAAAACAAAAAACCTGCAAACATTAGCCCATGTAATAATCCCTTATACCAAAAACATTCCAAAAGGGAGCTATCATGGTCCCTCCACAATCAGACCAAGACCATATTGGTCCCAGTGCCTTCTGGGATAAGTGAAGAGTCACCGCGAGCTCAAGGAGAACCGGGTTTTGGCCGTTACAGCCGGAAGGAAGACTTCTGAATTTTAGCCTGTCTTCTTCATTGTGAGCGTGAGTGAGCAAAGTGTGAGCAAAAGTAAGTGTGAATAGAATTGTTTGTATTTAGTTGTTTAATTACTTAACATTTGTTTAGTGCTATCCCCATTAGAAAATGTGCTCCACTATTGCTAATGCGATCCAGTGTACATCTTGTCTCATGTATGCAGTCCTTGAAAAGCCGTTCGAGGGTGCATACTGTTGTTCGAGATGTGCGCAAGTTGCACGTTTGGAAGCCCAGATACTGGATCTAAATGAGCAGCTGGCAACTCTGAGATGCATTAGCAATATGGAAAGGAGTGTGCTGCTCACTGAGCAGCAGCTTGCTGGGTCAGATGTGAGGGAGGATCGTAGTAGGGAGCGGCAGGACGGTGAGGTAGGTAGCTGGGTGACAGTTAGAAAGGGGGGTAAAGGGAAAAGTGCTAGGGAGGCTAGTCCTGAACTGACACACCCCAATAGGTTTGCAAACTTGGCAGATGAGGGGGATGTCATTACAGGGGTAGCATTGCTGCAGCAAGGCATGACCTCTGAACGCCAGAGGAGTGTCTGCTCCAGTAAGGGGGGGAATAGGAGTGCAGGGCAGGCAAGACAGGTACTGGTAGTGGGGGACTCAATTATTAGGGGGACAGATAGGGCAATCTGTCACAAAGACAGGGATCGCCGAACAGTGTGTTGTCTTCCTGGCGCTCGAGTTCGGCACATCGCTGATCGGGTTGACAGATTACTGGGAGGGGCTGGGGAGGACCCAGCGGTCATTGTACATATTGGCACAAATGACAAAGTTAGAGGTAGGTGGAAGGTCCTTAAAGATGATTTCAGGGAATTAGGTTGTAAGCTTAAAGCATGGACCTCAAAGGTGGTATTTTCGGAAATACTACCTGTGCCACGAGCCACACCAGAGAGGCAAAGAGAGATCAGGGAGGTTAACAGGTGGCTCAAGAATTGGTGTAGGAAAGAGGGTTTTGGGTTCCTGGAGAATTGGGCCGACTTTTCAGTTGGCTACAGATTCTATGCTAGGGATGGGCTGCATCTTAATGGGGAGGGTGCAGCTCTGCTGGGGCAGAAAATGGCTAGAAGGTTGGAGGAGTGTTTAAACTAGGAATGGGGGGCGAGGGTATTCACTTTATAGAAGGGGAATGTAGTGCAGATAGTGACCAGGGCACAAGTAATGAAATTGGGGGTGGTACGGGGGGAAGGGTTAGGACAGTCAATACAGTAAGCAGGAATATAGGTACAGAGTCATACGTAACGTGCATGTACACTAATGCCCGAAGCCTCACAAATAAGGTGGAGGAATTAGAATTAATATTGTTGGAAGAAAATTATGATATAGTGGGGATATCAGAGACATGGCTGGATGAGAGCTATGACTGGGCTGTTAATTTACAGGGTTATAGCCTATTCAGGAATGACCGTACAAATAAGCGAGGGGGAGGTGTGTGTCTATATGTAAAATCATCCTTAAAACCCATCCTGCGTGACAACATATGTGAGGGTACTGAGAATGTAGAGTCCCTATGGGTGGAGATAAGGGGGGGGAGAGTGAATAATAAAATACTGATAGGGGTGTGTTATAAGACGCCGAATATTATGGAAGAGGTAGAGAATCTCCTCATAAAGCAAATTGATAAAGCAGCGAGTCTCGGAGAGGTAATTATTATGGGGGACTTTAACTATCCTGATATAAATTGGGGAACAGAAACTTGCAGTTCCAGCAAAGGAAATAGATTTTTGATAACAATGAAAGATAATTACCTTTCACAAATGGTACAGGACCCCACAAGAGGGGGAGCACTACTAGACCTTGTACTAACCAATAGGCCAGACCGCATATCAAATATACAAGTTGGGGGTTACTTGGGGAATAGTGATCACAAAATAATAAGTTTTCATGTATTCTTTAGTAAGATGTATAGTAGAGGGGCTACAAGGACACTAAACTTCAGGAAAGCAAATTTTAAACGGTTGAGAGATGATCTTAGTGCAATAAACTGGGATGATGTACTAAGTAATAAAAGTACACAAAGCAAATGGGAGACTTTTATGAGCATCCTGAATAGGGCTTGTGCAGAAAATATACCCTATGGGAACAAACATGCTAGAAATAGGAGGAAACCCCTATGGCTAAATAGAGCTGTAAGGGAAGCAATAAAAGAAAAACAGAAAGCCTTAAAAGAATTAAAGAGGGTAGGTAGTGATGAGGCATTATATAATTATAGAAAATTAAATAAAATATGTAAAAAGCAAATTAAGTTAGCTAAGTATGAGACAGAGAAACTCATTGCGAGAGAAAGTAAAAATAATCCTAAAATATTCTTTAACTACATAAACAGTAAAAAACTGAAAAGCGATAGTGTTGGCCCCCTTAAAAATAGTCTTGGTGAAATGGTGGAAGGGGATGAGGGTAAAGCCAACCTGCTGAATGACTTTTTTTCTACGGTTTTTATACAAGAAAATGCCATGGCAGATGACATGACCAGTGATGCCATAAATTCACCCTTGAATATTACCTGCTTAACCCAGCAGGAAGTACGCCGCCGCCTCGAAATCACTAAGGTTGACAAATCTCCGGGCCCGGATGGCATACACCCCAGAGTACTACAGGAATTGAGTTCTGTGATAGATAGACCATTATTTTTAATCTTCTCAGATTCCTTAATAACAGGGTCGGTACCGCAGGACTGGCGCATAGCAAATGTGGTGCCAATATTCAAAAAGGGGACAAAAACTGAGCCGGGAAATTATAGGCCGGTAAGTTTAACCTCTACGGTTGGTAAAATCCTTGAGGGTTTCTTGAGAGATGCTATACTGGAGTATCTCAAGAAAAATAACCTTATGACAGAGTATCAACATGGGTTTATGAGGGATCGATCCTGTCAAACTAATTTGATCAGCTTCTATGAAGAGGTAAGTTCAAGCCTGGACCAGGGAAATGCAGTGGATGTTGTGTATATGCACTTTTCAAAAGCTTTTGATACGGTGCCACACAAAAGGTTGGTACATAAAATGAGAATAATGGGGATAGGGGAAAATATGTGTAACTGGGTTAAAAACTGGCTCAGTGATAGGAAACAAAGGGTGGTTATTAATGGTACGTACTCGGACTGGGTCTCAGTTCATAGTGGGGTACCACAGGGGTCAGTATTGGGCCCGCTTCTTTTCAACATATTTATAAATGACCTTGTTGGGGGCATGCGGAGTAGAATTTCAATATTTGCAGATGATACTAAACTCTGCAGGGTAATCAATACAGAGGAGGATAATTTTATATTACAGGGAGATTTATGTAAATTGGAGGATTGGGCTGAGAAGTGGCAATTGAAGTTTAATGTAGATAAATGTAAGGTCATGCACTTGGGTAGAGGAAATAACATTTATGATTATGTACTTAATTGTAGAACACTGGGTAAAACAGACACAGAAAAAGACTTGGGTGTATGGGTGGATGGTAAACTTCACTTTAGTGGACAGTGTCAGGCAGCTGCTGCCAGGGCTAATAAAATAATGGGATGTATTAAAAGAGGTATAAGTGTTCATGAAAAAAATATAGTTCTACCTCTGTACAAGTCACTAGTGCGACCGCACTTAGAATACTGTGTACAATTCTGGTCACCGATATATAAGAAGGACATAGCTGAACTGGAGAGGGTGCAAAGAAGAGCGACCAAGATTATTAGAGGAATGGGGGGGCTGCAATACGAAGACAGGTTATTAAACTTGGGGTTATTTAGTCTGGAAAAACGAAGGCTTAGGGGAGATCTAATCACAATGTATAAATATATGAGGGGACAGTACAGAGACCTTTCCAAAGATCTATTTACACCTAGGCCTGCGACTGGAACACGGGGGCATCCGCTACGTCTTGAGGAAAGAAGGTTTAATCATAATCACAGACGAGGATTCTTTACTGTACGAGCAGTGAGACTATGGAACTCTCTGCCACATGATGTTGTAATGAGTGATTCACTACTAACATTTAAGCAGAGCCTGGATGCCTTTCTTGAAAAATTTAATATAACCAGTTATGTATATTAGATTTTATGACAGGGTATTGATCCAGGGAACTAGTCTGATTGCCGGATGTGGAGTCAGGAAGGAAATTTTTTCCCCATTGGAACTTGTTTGCCACATTGGGGTTTTTTGCCTTCCTCTGGATCAACATGTTAGGCTACGGGTTGAACTAGATGGACTTAGAGTCTCCCTTCAACCTTAAAAACTATGATACTATGATACTATGATACTATGATATGTTTTGCAGAGTTTACAGTACCACACATGAATGGTGCCTTACTGGGATACAATCAGTCCCAAGTAAATATAAAAGACACTAAAGGGAATATAAGGATAGTTTTACTTCCCTGAAAAAAGCAGGTCCTCATCCCTGCCTTGCCTCTACGCGTTTCTCCTTTCCCATTAAAGGTTCCTCAGGAGGCTTGGGGAGACAGCAGCAGATCCTGTATGGTGGTAGTCCATGGCTATAGGACCTGCTTTTTTCAGGGAAGTAAAACTATCCTTATATTCCCTTTAGTGTCTTTTATATTTACTTGGGACTGATTGTATCCCAGTAAGGCACCATTCATGTGTGGTACTGTAAACTCTGCAAAACATATGGTCTTGGTCTGATTGTGGAGGGACCATGATAGCTCCCTTTTGGAATGTTTTTGGTATAAGGGATTATTACATGGGCTAATGTTTGCAGGTTTTTTGTTTTCTTAAATATCACCTCCTATGGTTGTATATCATATTGCCAGTAATCAGGCCTTGAATACATATTGGTGTACCAAACCCCAATTAAATTTTGGGAGCGGCAATCTTTCTTCCCCCTATTTACCTTCATTTGAGCACTGTCCCTGGTTTTAGGGTAAGGAGAAAGAGGGAAAGCCGTCGTGGAACGGGGGCGCCCGGAAACTCAAGGCGTCATACCCTCCGTTGACAGATAGGGACATCTAGTCCCCTGAGGGTTACTAGGGATGGGCCCCCCCCCCTCCACGAGATATATATATACTTTACCGACTCCCATATAGGGGTTACCTGCTTCTGGTATTTTTGTGTTTGTGTGTCCTTGGAATTTTAACCAATTTTTAATAAAACGTATATTTTTAATAGGGGTTGAGGTTAATTGTAAATTGGTCATATTATACTCTACCTGGAGTTCTCATTTTTCTATTGTAAGTCCTGTTGAATTACTGAAATAAATTAACTTTTTGATGATATTCTAATTCATTGAGATGCACCTGTATATGTCATAGGTCAGGGACTCCATCCTTCTCAAAACATACAGGTATGTTAATGCTTGTGAAGGGGTTAAAAAAAAATAAAAAAGTAAACATATTTAGAATTGCCATGTCAAGAACAACCCAATGTCTAAAGCTGTTAGACTAGAAAACCCATTCAATGAATACCGAAAAAAAAAAAATCAACAAATAAAAACATGGTCAAAAAATTTGGCTTTTTCAACATAATGACCCCCAAAATGTGGAAAAACGTGATAAAAAAAGGCAAATGTTAATAAATATGGTATCCCTGAAACAAATCTGCATCTCGGTGCCACTTCACCACCACTGTACCTGGTGCTCCACCACCACCACTGGATCCAGCACTACACCACCACTGGACCTGGTGCTCCACCACCACTGGACCCGGCGCTTCACAACCACTGGACCCGGTGCTCCTCCACCACTGGACCCGGCGCTCCTCCACCACTGGACCCGGCGCTCCTCCACCACTGGACCCTGCGCTCCTCCACCACTGGACCCGGCGCTCCACAACCACTGGACCCAGCACTCCACCACCACTGGACCTGGTGCTCCACCACCACCAGAGAAGACCCAACCTACTTGTCTCTCTCCCCATCGCCCTGTAGAATGTAAGACCGCAAGGGCAGGGTCCTCTCTCCCCTCTGTATCGGTCTGTCACTGTTAGTTTGTTCATTGTATTTATAACTTGTTTCTATGTAAACTTTTCTCATGTACAGCAGCATGGAATCAATGGTGCTCTCTAAATAAATAATAATAATAATAATTTCAAGCAAAAAAAAAATGAAAAAAGATATAGATCCCAGAATATAGCAATGCCAATAAAAACATTTTTTTTTTTACACTGACAACCAAAAGAGTAACAATATTTTGACCTTTTGACTTTCAGGATCCATATCTCACCATCTACTACAGATTTAAGCAGGTCTAGACTGGGCATCTGGCAAACTGGGCAGATGCCCAATGGGCTTTGGCACAAAACCATAAAATGGCCTGGTAGTCTTGCTTTCCTGCCACAGGTTGTTTCTATTTTTGACACTGGCACTTTAAATAAGTTACAAGTGGCAATACAAGTGCACTCACTAACGCGCACTTCCCCTCTCAGCACCGTCGCGGATCGCACAGTTCTCTTACTAACTCAGACGCTGGGTCGGTGCGAGCATTAAAACATTTTTGTGGTCGTACTTCATGCTCTGCTCTTTCCGACGTCCCCATGGATTATTTTTCTCACTGCGCCAAGAATTCCGCGCGTCGCCTGCTATCACCGCCCCATACTTTCATCTCTCTCCATCTCCGGGATAATAATCTTTATTTATATTGCACCAACAAATGTTTAAGTGCTTTACAATTCAGTGGTTCATATACTAACGGTCATAAGTAACTATTATATAAAAATTCAATTCTGAACGGCTGTGGAGGAAAACTTGCTCAGCACAAAACTTTATCAACTATAAATTGATTAAAGAACTTAAGCTGGGTTCACACTAAACGACAGCGACAACGACGTCGCTGTTACGTCACCATTTTCGGTGACGTAACAGCGACCTTGTAAGTCGCTGTTATGATCGCTGCTTAGCTGTCAAACACAGCAGAAGCAGCGATCATAACGTCGCTGTTCTACATGTGCAGAGAGCAGGGAGCCGCGCTTAGCGCTGGCTCCTTGCTCTCCTACAGTACACATCGGGTTAATTAACCCGATGTGTGCTGCAGCTACATGTCACAGTTCAGAGAGCAGGGAGCCGCGCGCACTGCTTAGCGCTGGCTCCTTGCTACAGTATACATCGGGTTAATTACCCGATGCGTACTGCAGCCACATGTCACAGTGCAGGAGCCGGCACTGGCAGCAAGAGCGGAGGCTGGTAACCAGCGTAAACATCGGGTAACCAGGGAAAGGTCTTCCCTTGGTTACCCGATGTTTACGCTGGTTACAGCTTACCGCAGCTGCCAGTGCCGGCTCCTGCTCGCTTCATTTCGTCGTTCTCTCGCTGTCACACACAGCGATGTGTGTGTCACAGCGGGAGAGTGACGACCAAAAAATGAAGCTGGACATTCAGCAACGACCGGCGACCTCACAGCAGGGGCCAGGTCGTTGCTGGATGTCACACACAGCGACAGCGACGGGACGTCGCTGCAACGTCACATAAAATGGTGACGTAGCAGCGACGTCGTTGTCGTTGTCGCTGTGTGTGACACCAGCTTTAGAAACTCTGCCCTTCACCTCGCCAAACAAACCTACTTCACCACCCTGATCTCTTCACTATCTAACAACTCAAAGAAACTGTTTGACACCTTTCACTCTCTCCTCACTCCTAAAGTGCAAGCCCCATCACTGACCTCTGTGCTGATGATCTGGCTTCTTACTTTACGCAGAAAATAGACATTATCCAGGAAATCAGCTCCCAACCTCGAAAGGCTGTTGCTCCCATTCTTCCACATATTTCCTCCGGCTCAATCTCCATATCTGACCCAGCCACAGAGGAAGAAGTCTCCAGGCTCCTCTCTCTCATTCCACTACATGCACCACAGACCCTACTCTCTCACACCTACTCCAGTTTCTCTACGGTAGTCACTACTCACCTAACCAAAATCTTCAACCTCTCCCTCTCTTCTGGCATCTTCCTTTCCTCCTTCAAACACTCTATCATTACTCCATTATTAAAGAAATCTCTTGATCCATTCTGCATGAATAACTACACACCAGTTTATAACCTGCCCTTCATCTCTAAACTCCTGGAGCGCCTGGTGTACTGTCACCTCACCCGATACCTCTCCCCCCACTCTCTTCTAGACCCATTACAGTCTGGTTTCTACCCCCTACACTCTACAAAAACTGCTCTCAAAGTGACCAATGGCGTTCTGACAACAAAACGTAATGGTGACCACTCTCTGCTTATTCTTCTTGATCTCTCTGCAGCTTTTGACACAGTTGACAACCATCTCCTACTCTCTATGCTGCACTCCATTGGCATCAATAACATGGCTCTCTCCTGGTTTTCTTCCTATCTTTCTGACCGCTCTTTCAGTGTATCATTTGCTGGCTCCACTTTCTGCTCTCTTCCTCTCACTGTTGGGGTCCTTCAGGGTTCAGTCCTTGGTCTTCTTCTCTTCTCTCTGTATCCGGCACCTGTTGGACAGACCATCAGCAGACTTGGCTTCCAGTACCATCTCTATGCTGATTACACACAATTATGCACTTCAGCCCCTGACCTTAGCTCTGCGGTACAAAAGAACACCAATAACTGTCTAACCGCACTCTCCAATATCATGTCCGCTCTCTATCTGAAACTCAACATTTCCAAAACTGAACTTCTTCTGCTCCCGCCCTCCACTAACCAACCTAAATCTGACATCTCCTTCTCAGTGTGCGGTACCAAGATAACGCCTAGTCAGCAGGCTCACTGTCTGTGTGTCAAGTTTGACACCGATCTCTACTTTACTTCCTATATACAATCTCTTGTCCCTTGCACGTGAAGAACATTTCTAGAGTCTGCCCCTTTCTAACCATGGTAACAATGAAAACCCTCAACATAGCCCTGATCAACTCCCACCTTGATTAAGGTTATAAGATTATAAGATTGATTCTAAGAAATGTGTTCATTCCCCTATTATCTACATATATTTCATGTTCATTCCATACCTATAATGCTCAGGAAGCATAATATACACCTGGTTATATGCCATATGTGTTCATTTTCCTATTATCTACATATATTTCATGATCATTCCCCACCTATAATGCTCAGGTAACATAATATACACCTGGTTATATGACATATGCGTTCATTGTCCTGTAATGTACAGATATTTCATGACCATTCCACACAAATAATGCTCAGGTAACATAATATACATCTGGTTATATGTTATATACGTTCATTCTCCTGTAATCTACAGATATTTCATGATCATTCCACACCTATAATGCTCAGGTAACATAATATACACCTGATTATGTGCGATATGTGTTCATTTTCCTATTATCTACAGATATTTCATGATCATTCCACACGTATAATGCTCAGGTGACATAATATACACCTGGTTACATGGGATATGTGTCAATTCTATTATTATCTACAGATATTTCATGATCATTCCACACCTATAATGCTCAGGTAACGTAATATACACCTGGTTATATGGCATATGCCTTCATTTTCCTATTATCTACATATATTTCATGATCATTCCACATCTATAATGCTCAGGTAACATAACATACACCTGGTTATATGGCATATGCGTTCATTCTCCTGTAATCTATAGATATTTCATGATCATTCCACACCTATAATGCTCAGGTAACATAATATACACCTGGTTAAATGCTATATGCGTTCATTCTCTTATTATCTACATATATTTCATGATCATTCCACACTTAAAATGCTCAGGTAACATAATATACACCTGGTTATATGGCATATGCGTTCATTTTCCTATTATCTACATATATTTCCTGATAATTGCACACCTATAATGCACAGGTAACATAATATAAACCTGGTTATATGGCATATGCCTGGTTATATGGCATATGCCTTCATTTTCCTATTATCTAAATATATTTCCTGATCATTGCACACCTATAATGCTCAGGTAACATAATATACACCTGGTTATATGGCATATGTGTTCATTCTCCTGTAATCTATAGATATTTCCTGATCATTCCACACCTATAATGCTCAGGTAACATAATAGACACCTGGTTATATGCTATATACGTTCATTCTCCTGTAATCTACAGATATTTCATGATCATTCCACACCTATAATGCTCAGGTAACATAATATACACCTGGTTATATGGCATATGCCTTCATTTTCCTGTAATCTACAGATATTTCATGATCATTCCACACTTATAATGCGTAACATAATATACACCTGATTATATGCCATATGTGTTCATTCTCCTATTATCTACAGATATTTCATGATCATTCCACACGAATAATGCTCAGGTAACATAATATACACCTGGTTATATGGGATATGTGTTCATTCTCCTATTATCTACAGATATTTCATGATCATTCCACACCTATAATGCTCAGGTAACATAATGTACACCTGGTTATATGGCATATGCGTTCATTCTCCTATTATCTACATATATTTCCTGATCATTGCACACCTATAATGCTCAGGTAACATAATATACACCTGGTTATATAGCATATGCGTTCATTTTCCTATTATCTCAATATATTTCCTGATCATTGCACACCTATAATGCTCAGGTAACATAATATACACCTGGTTATATGGCATATGCCTTCATTTTCCTATTATCTAAATATATTTCCTGATCGTTGCACACCTATAATGCTCAGGTAACATAATATACACCTGGTAATATGCTATATACGTTCATTCTCCTGTAATCTACAGATATTTCATGATCATTCCACACCTATAATGCTCAGGTAATATAATATACACATGGTTATATGCCATATGTGTTAATTCTCCTATTATCTACAGATATTTCATGATCATTCCACACCTATAATGCTCAGGTAACATAATATACACCTGGTTATATGCTCAGGGAGAGGAAGATAATCCAGCATCCAGTTCCAGAAATTTAAAACATCAATTTTATTCAGAAAAAAGTTAAAATTCCATGTTCCATAGTTGCATTAAAAGCGCATCATAGCAGGTGTAAAATGGATACGCGTTTCGGACGTATGTGTCCTTAGTCTAGATAACACTATGCAAAATGACATGTTACTATAAGGGTAAGAACAGGAAGTGCTGGAACAATCAAGTCAAGTGAGATACACATGTTTCACAGATTTACCACAAGAGGAGGAGAAAAAAAAAAGAAAAAAGGGGGAATGAAATAATTTAGAGGACATTAGCAATTTCATTTTTCACATTCATGCCATGCGGCATTCTTGTTTTAAGTAAGAACATCCATTTTGCCTCTCTGCGCAATAAAGTTTCCCCCATGTCACCACCTCTCTTTGGTAAAACAATTTTTTCAGCTGCAACAACTTTTAAAGAATCCAGGTTGCCCGTATGCTGGCTCTGAAAATGTTTAGATACCGCAGATAAAGTGCGGGTAGTAGTGTGACTGTTACGGGGGGACTGGCAGATTAGGACCAGGGGGTATATATCCTAATCGCCAGTCGGGGCCCACCGTGCTCCAGATGACAAAGGAGCTGCTGGCACCTGAGGGTTAGGCGGAGACTATAGAGCTGGATGGCTCTGAGATAACCCAGGAACTCTGGGAACCAGTCACGTGTGTTGGGACACGTCAGACCGGACGACAACCCGATTAGCGTTTTGGTGCACCTAGCGCTACACCAACCACGTGTGCAGGAAACACGTCAGGCCGGGTGGTAACCAGGTAGCGTTGACCAGAAGACCGCCACGAAAGCCCCCTGTCGGCCACGTGTGTAGGACACGTCAGGCCGAGCGGTCCTCCGATTAGCGTTTCTGGCCACCTCTCGACTGGCCACTTGTGTGTAGGACACGTCAGGCCAGATGGGTACACCAGTAGCGCTGACCGGGAAGCCGAGTAGGATAAGGAACACCCTGTTAACTCTACAGGGATCCTGGGGTACGCTGTCCGTGCGCGTAGGGGGCACAACTGGACAGGTGGCGCAGCAGGTGCGTTGTCCGTGTGCGTAGGGGGCACAATCGGACAGGTGGCACAGCAGGTGCGTTGTCCGTGTGCGTAGGAGGCACAATCGGACAGGTGGTGCAGCAGGTGCGTTGTCCGTGTGCGTAGGGGGCACAATCGGACAGGAAGCACAGCAGCCGCAGCCCAGTTAACGCCACTGGGCTGCTATAGCAAGACTGGAACGGCAGGAGGGAAGCACGGCGCCTGACCCTGATGTGCCGAGCCACGAATCTTGGCGTGACAGGCACCGTTCGCCTAACCCTACCTACCGCTTCCCAACATAGGCTTATGCCGCAATGAGACTCTAACATGTAGGTGTGCTCTGACTGAGCAAAAGTGAAGACTGCGCACCTCCATGTTGTCTCCAGCCCCTTTTATAACCTGGGTCCGCCCCAAACCCAGGGTGGAACCACCAAGGTCCAATAGCAGAGTGCCATGTCATCAGTGACGTCACATGCGACCTATCCGGAACCGCCACGTCATTGATGACCTCATGGCAGCCACGCCCCAAACACTTCACCAGTCATCGTCTGACGACCAATACTGAGGTGCCAGATCATAGGGGCGGGCCTCTGCGAGCCAGTCCGGAGTTGCCACGTCATCAGGACACCTGACACCCTCTGCCCTATCAGGGCCTGCCACCTCACGGACATGCTCAGTGAGGTCCTTACCGGACCTAGCCTCTGGTGCACTAAGTGCCTGAGCATGCCCAGTAGCCTGAGCAACAGGCTCAGAAAGCAAACTATCAGTTTGAGCATGCTCAGTAGGCACATCCCAGCACTTAGACACAGCACGAAGTCCAAGTACCTGTGCAAAGAGGCTGTTAGGGTTAATTGTGGGAACATGCTCAGTAGCCTGAACTGAGGACTTAGTCTCAGACATAACACAATCAGGCTGAGCATGCTCACTAGGCAAAACACCGGGCTTAAACTCTGGCTGGGGTAAATCGGCGCACGCATACGCACTAGCCGCCTCTCCACACTTAGACGTGGTGGAAGGAACAGCCAACTGGACGACCCGAGGCACGGCCAAGAACGGCAGCCGGCGCCTGGGTGCAACAGGAACCGCAGCAGGCTGCTTGCGGCTATGGCGGCGCCGGTTCGTAACAGTGACTGACGTCATAAACATGCTCACATATGCGTCTTCTTAGTGCACGTGTTGTGGATCCCACATACTGAATATGGCACTGTGTGCAAGTTACAACATATATCACACCACTTGTGTCACAATTTATCAATGTGCGGATTTTAAATTCCTGTTTAGACACACTTGAAACAACTTTAGTAGTGCCTGTCATGAACTTGCACAGTCCACAATTTTTTTGTCCACACTTGTAAGAGCCAACAGTGGGCAACCAACTTTGCTGGGCATTTTTATTTCTGTTTTTAGCATTTTTATTTTGGTGGTTGCAAGGGACAACCATATTTGCAATAGTTTTATTGCGTTTAAAAACGAATTTTACACCGTCTTTTAGGATGGTCCTTAAAGTGTCATCCACATACAGGATTGGCAAATATTTCTTTATGACACTAACAATACTATAAAAATCACTGCTATAATCAGTGGAAAAAAACACAGTCCATTGAACTTGAAGAAGATATTTTTTTCGTTTGCAAATACTGTTCCCTGGTTTTTCCATCTGATTTTTTCTTGGCTGCACTGATGATTTTAGATGAATAACCTCTCCTTTTAAAACGTCCTTCTATGATTTTACATTGATTTTCATATGCATGAGATGATGTGCACGTGCGTTTAGCCCTAATGAATTCTCCCGTCGGGATATTATTAGTGACGTGTCGGGGGTGACAACTGGTCGCATAAAGCAGATCATTCCCTGCTGTAGGTTTTCTGTAGATATCGCATTCCACTGCTTCATTCTCCAAGTCTGCACTGAGACTTACATCCAGAAACGGAATGGTTATTTTTTTAAATTGAAAGGTGAATTTTATATTGCAGGGGTTGTTGTTTAGATATTCCACGAAATTGTGTATGTCACCAGTAGTTCCATCCCAGATCACTATCACGTCATCTATATATCTCAAGAAAAGAAAAACATTAGATATGAAGGGGGTTTTTTCAGAAAAAATATACTCCTCCTCCCACCAAGACATAAAAATGTTGGCAAGAGAAGGAGAAAAGTTAGAGCCCATTGAGCAGCCTTGCGTTTGTAAGAAAAAATCATCAAGGAAAGAAAAATAATTGTTTTTCAGCAGAAAAAATGTCACATCCAAAATATAGGTTTGCAATTCCGCAGAATAATTGCTACATTTTTGGAGGTAAATTTTGAGTGCTAAAGTGGCCAAATCGTGTGGAATGGAAGTATACAAATTTTGTACATCACACGTAAGCCAGCAAAATGAGTTTTGCCACTTTACACCCTGCATTACATTTAATACATGCTTAGTGTCATGCAGGTAACTAGGTGAAACCTTCGCCAAAGGGTTAAGTCTACTATCAAGCCAATCTGACAGGTTTTCTGTAATGAACCCGATGCCCGATATAATGGGTCTAAAGGGTGGGGGGAACTGTTGTTTGTGAGTTTTTGGCAAGGCATGGAGTAAAGGAATCCTTGGAAATGATGGATTAAAAAACTCACTTTGTTTTTGATTAATTATTCCTTCATCCAAGCCATGCTGTAACACTCCCTCTAATTCTATTCTGATGTTACTAGTAGGGTCCTGATTGATCTTTTTATAAACACTACTATTTTGTAGCATGTTTTTTAATTCCTTTTCATAAAGACCTGTATCTAAGATGGTAACCGACCCCCCCTTATCGGAGTTTTTAATTACAATGCGGTCATTTTCAGCTAATGTCCGTAATGCTTCTTTTTCAAGGGGCGTGATGTTAGTGTTGAGGACAAGAATTGAGTATATAAAAATACTTAATTCAGCCATTTCATAGACTCAGGTATATAGTTTAGTAAATGTAAAGTAACGCACATATTTATGAATGTCTTTGTTCCTTAACACAGTATATATCAGCACAAGTAATTTTAAAGATGGCTGCCATTTCCTGTCTACACCCGAGGTGATATACAAAAGAAATTCCTGGAGCCTGGACTGACCAGTCCAAGGAGGATGTGCAGATCTCTCTACGTCATGAAGCCCTGCCCTGCGATACTTGATTGGACTAAAACGTTTGTTTACACCCCCTTACTGCTCGGTCTAGAGTTTTTTCAAATAATAAAGATCCCTTGGGCAGAGCCAGTCATGGAGATAGATGTAACTGACTTGCTGTCCAGTTATTTAGTCTCGAAGTGCACTCATGACATTTTAATTTGGAACAACGGTCAGATCGAAAGGGATAACTTGTATCCCATCCTTAACTTGGAGGCACTGCTGAGATAAACCGTAAGAAAGATTGGTCGAACTTCTATCTTGGATCTAGGGGATCGTTTCCTAGTACCCACAGGCCGCCGAAACAGGAGCTGATCACTCAAAATCGCAGGTAAGTGTCATATATAATGTATATGAGTACTACCTGCGATTTCGGAGATCTGTGGCGAGAGGTGTGATCCCTGAACTGAGGAAGGGGTTGACGCTATTGACCCTTAGCGGGCTTGAATCTTTCGCCGGTAGTTTAAGAACAAAGGGACGGACCCAGACCCCATAGTGTCATAGGGTCCGTGGGTCATAGGATCTGATCGTCTGTTTTTATTGCTAATTGTGAGCAGAGGTCTTAGCTTCATAGGGAAGGTGTAGATTCTATGCTCTGATTTACTTTTCAAAGAGTTAATTGCCTGCTGCTACTTATAGAGAGTGGAGGAAAGCCCAGTGCCTGCAGTTTTTTTCTTCTTCGCTGTGAACAAAGAAGAAGGGGGGCTGATAGAGCCCACACAGACGCAGCTGCTGTCTTTGTTCTGTGGAGGAGAAGGGGGGTCAGTGTGTGTTAGCCATATGTCCACTAGCTGCTTGAGACAGAGCGGAGATCAAATTACACAGCTACGTCTCTGCCGTCTTTTAGCTGAGAAGCAAGGGGGGGTCAAGGATTGAACAGGCAGAGACCGGGGGTCAAGACAGCGCAGCTCTTTGGAGTGAGGAGAAAGGAGGGGTCAGTGGGCTAATATACAGGACGCAACAGCAGCCTTTGTGTAGTACAGCAAACGGAGGAGTTGTAATGATTTGAAAGAAAGACAGACAAGTGTTATTTGGTTTGGATTGGAATAGAAAATAACGGGTTCATGCATTTTTCGGTGTTTTCAGTTGAGTTGTTTTGTTTTTGAAGAGAAGTATGAGAACTAGCGATTCCCCTGTGTTGCGAATGACACAGCCACTGTTTGTTGAATATTAAATATTGAATATTAAATATTGGATAGATAATAAACGAGGCGTGAAGGGTTCAGTTAACTTAAAGTGGAATTAGCGTATTCCCCTGCGGTTCAGGCGCATGTCACTGTCTGCGTGGCAGACGAGGCGGGAAAGGATCTCACTTTAGTTAAGGTAAAAGTGTCGGAATTAGCGTATTCCCCTGCGTATTAAACGTGAGCCACTGTTATGAGGGGGTAGGTCTTCATAACGAGGCGGGAAAGAATTCCGGTTGGAGCCGGCCGGTCCAATTAGAGCACTGTATACTCTGTTCAAAAAATAAATATGTTGTTTTTAGTAGGAGCTGAGAACGCTGTCGCCCTAGTTACAAAAAAAAAGCGGAAAAATATATGAGATTGTAAAAAGTTGTGTAAAATCGTTAGACTACCACTAGATGGCAGGCTGTAACCCATATTGATCTCTAGTGAGTTTATAATGAAGAACAAAGAACCCATTTACTGTCTGTTGCTGTTTCTGACGTCACTAAATGTCTTCCTCCAACTGTGACCCATTGTTCTCCTTCTCTAGGAGTTACTGTATCCGGTATTAACCAAACCCCTCCTTTGCATGCTGTAATGCAAAGTAGTTTAGAGCCCATAAAAGTAACGCCCCTGGCACCGCCCGTAGCTTCAGCCACTCCCAGTACACCCAGGGAGTCACAACATGGATGCTACACCCGGAAGTCAGGTGCCTGGAACTTCCTGTGGCAGACGTCTTGCTGCACCTCTGATGGCAGTACACCTCATAAGCCACACCCCTCACAATGACTCTTTGTTCAAAGCTCTCCACTAGAGATGAGCGAACCGGTCCCGGTTCGGCTCGAGGCCGGTTCGCCGAACGGGGGTCCCATTCGAGTTCGGTTCGTCGAACGTTCGACGAACCGAACTCGAACGTATAGGCTATAATGGGAGGCAATCACAAACACATAAAAATGCATTATAAATGTACACAAACAGTTAATAAACATTGCCATAACACTTACCGGTCCTCGCGATCCCTTCTGCACTCTGTCTCCTGCCGCTATTCCATCCGATGATCGCTGAATCCTCCCGGTGACCTGCACTGCCAGCAGAGAAGCAGGACCTATCGTGACGTCAAAATAGCCATGTGACCAGTCACGTGGCTATTATCTCATTGGCTACAGACTGGTCACATGACTATGACACGTCATGTAGGACCTGCGAGTGCATCTCTCCGGTACACGGTGCACATATGTGTATCGCCGTGTACCGGCGACATGCTCTAGCACACGGTCGACTCCCCGTTCCGTTAGGGACCGGCTGACACAGCCGGTCATTAACGGAGATCACCGTTGCCATAGCAACGCAGTTAGCGGTGACGTCACCGCTAACCGCGGCTCCGGGAGCACCGTTGCTATGGTAACGCGTCTGTCAGCGTTACCGCTAGCAGCCAGCAGTGATCACTCACGGAGTGAAGGCTGCACGCTGCTTCCCGATTGTAGTGAGCATTGTAGTTAGGATGGAGGTTCCCCAGCCCCAAGTGATGCCCCTCACTACAATCGTCACTACTACTACACTAGAAAGAAAGAACACAGAAGAGCAGGATCGTGGAGGGCTGACAGGGGTAATAAAGATGGAGTCTCTAATGTGTCTGTGTATTTATTTCTATTAAAGTATTTTTTCTCTGTGTGGTGTCTTTTTTTAACCCTTTATTGGAGATTCTTAATGGCCGGGTCAAACGTGCCTGACATTAAGAATCTCTGGCTTAATACTGGCTGGTAAAACAAAGCCAGTATTAACTCATGATTACCCAACAAGCCACCCGGCTCCAGGGCTGTTGGAAGAGTTGGATACAGCGCCAGATGATGGCGCTTCTATGAGAGCGACATTTTCTGGGACGGCTGCGGACTGAAATCCGCAGCAGAGGCGCCCACAAACCTCGGGCTAACCTGTGCTGCGGATTCCAATCCCCAGCTGCCTAGTTGTACCCGGCTGGACACAAAAATAGGGCGAAGCCCACGTCATTTGTTTTTTAATTATTTCATGAAATAAGTGAAATAATTAAAAAAAACGGGCTTCCCTATATTATTGGTTCCCAGCCGGGTACAAATAGGCAACTGGGGGTTGGAGGCAGCCCGTGGCTGCCAGCTGTACCTGGCTAGCATACAAAAATATGGCGAAGCCCACGTCATTTTTTTGGTGGGCAAAAAACTTCTGCATACAGTCCTGGATGGAGTATGCTGAGCCTTGTAGTTCTGCAGCTGCTGTCTGCTCTTCTCCATACAGACAGACAGCAGCTGCAGAACTACAAGGCTCAGCATACTCCATCCAGGACTGTATGCAGAAGTTTTTTGCCCCCTGAAAAAATTATGTGGCTTCGCCATATTTTTGTATGCTAGCCAGGTACAGCAGGCAGGTACGGCTGCCCCCAACCCCCAGTTGCCTATTTGTACCCGGCTGGGAACCAAAAATAAAGGGAAGCCCTTTTTTTATTATTTCATGAATTTCATGAAATAATTAGAAAACAAATGACGTAGGCTTTGCCCCATTTTTGTGTCCAGCCAGGTACAACTAGGCAGCTGGGATTGGAATCCGCACCACCGGTTGGCCTGAGCTTTCTGGGCCCCACTGCTGCGAATTGCAGTCTGCAGCCACCTCAGAAAATGGCATTTTCATAGAAGCGCCATCTTCTGGCGCTGTATCCAACTCTTCCAGCACCTGCCTGCTATACCTGGCTAGCATACAAAAATATGGCGAAGCTCACGTCCTTTTTTTGTAGCTTTTTGGCAAAAAAAAAAAAAAATGCTTCCCTGGATTTTCCATTGCCAGCGAAGGTAACACCAAGCAGTGGGGGTTAGCAGCCAGTAGCTGCTTGGATTACCCTTAGCTAGCAATACAAAAAATGCAGTGGGAGCTAACATATATTTTTTTTAATTATTTATTTAAATAACTAAAAATAAAATGGGCTTCCCTGTATTTTGATTGCTGGACATCACAGTGCTGTAAAAATAAATCTTTAAAAAAATGACGTAGCGCTCCGCGGTATTTTTGATTCTCAGCGCAGATAAAGCAGACAGCTATGGGTTGCCACCCCCATCTGCCTGCCGTTACCTTGGTTGGCAATCAAAATACAGGGAAGCCCATTAATTTTTTCTATTTAAAAAATAGTTAAAAAAAAAAAATTACGTTGGGTCCCCCCATTTTTGATAGCCAGCTAGGGTAAAGCAGACGGCTGTAGCCTGAAAACCACAGCTGGCAGCTTTACCGTGGTTGGGGATCCAATGTGGAGGTCCCCTCAGGCTCTTTTTTATAATTATTTTATAAATATTAATAATTACACAATAAAAGTAGGGGACCCCCCAAATTGGATCACCAGCCAAGGTAAAGCGGACAGCTGTGGTCTGGTATTCTCAGGGTGGGAAGGTCCATAGTTATTGGGCCTTCACAGCCTAAAAATAGCAGGCCGCAGGCACCCCAGACGTGGCGCATCCACTAGATGCGCCAATCCTGGCGCTTCACCCCAGCTCATCCCGTGCCCTGGTGCAGTGGCAAACGGGGTAATAAATCGGGTTGATACTAGCTGTAAAGTCACCTGAGATCAAGCCCAGCAGTTTGTGATGTCATGGCGTCTATTAGATACCCAACATCATAAACTGTCAGTACTAACAAAAACAAAAAATCGACAAAAGAAATTTATTTGAAAAAACAGTCCCCAAAACATTTCCTCTTTCACCAATTTATTGTAAGAAAAAAAATAAAGGGGTCCCACGACGACTCTGGACCGTCTAGAATATGGGGGGGAGACACTCAGGGAACGTATCCCCCATTTTCTAGGAGTGCGGACCCTTCATGTGAGGAGTGTGGGTGCAATGAATCTGCACTCACTCTCCCCGGGTCCACAGCAGCAGAGTCCATGTCGTAATGGTTGCTACCAAAGCTGCAATGCCCTGCTCATGAGGTAAGGGCATGCCTAATCAGGAGAACTACTGTAGAGGAAGCTCTGCTCACTGGTATATAGGTGCTCAGAGGTAATAATAGATAAAATTAGTGAGTAACCTCGGCACTCTATATCTCCCAGACTAAGTCAGTAAGTCACAACGGATAGTAATGCAAAATCACTCTTTATTGGTCCGTATTAAGAAAAAATTTTTTTCATAAGCATATATGTTTTTGTCCAAAACAAGTTACAAATGACGTTTCGGCCTGAGCCTTCGTCAGATTGGACTTATCTGCATGTAATCATGAAAAATGACAATAATCAGTATCACATAAGAGTGAGAGAACAATAACATAAACTCGAACAATGTAGAGGTACAATTGGGATGCAGCAAAAAAATTGCAACACAGCAAGAAATGAAACACATGATACAAATGTCATAATACAGTACAAGGACAATATAGTAATGACAAATATGGGGTCAGAGTAGACTTAGACAGCTCTGGTACGAAAGAGATGTCAATCATAAAGTAACATGTGCAGTAGGTGTAGAGCTACACTATGCATGGCAGAGCTAATGGGTAGACCGACCATAGAAAAAGTAGAGAAAAAGTGGAGAAAAAGTGGAGAATAAGTGGAACATAAGAGGAGAAAAAGTGGAGAAAAAAGTGGAGAAAAAGTGGAGAAAAAGTGGAGAAAAAGTGGAGAAAAAGTGGAGATTAAGAGGAGAAAAAGTGGAGAAAAAAGTGGAGAAAAAGTGGAGAAAAAGTGGAGCATAAGTGGAGAAAAAGTGGAGAAAAAGTGGAGAAAAAGTGGAGCATAAGAGGAGAAAAAGTGGAGAAAAAAGTGGAGAAAAAGTGGAGAAAAAGTGGAGCATAAGAGGAGAAAAAGTGGAGAAAAAGTGGAGAAAAAGTGGAGAAAAAGTGGAGAAAAAGTGGAGAAAAAGTGGAGCATAAGAGGAGAAAAAGTGGAGATTAAGAGGAGAAAAAGTGGAGAAAAAGTGGAGCATAAGAGGAGAAAAAGTGGAGAAAAAGTGGAGAAAAAGTGGAGAAAAAGTGGAGAAAAAGTGGAGCATAAGAGGAGAAAAAGTGGAGATTAAGAGGAGAAAAAGTGGAGAAAAAGTGGAGAAAAAGTGGAGAAAAAGTGGAGCATAAGAGGAGAAAAAGTGGA
The DNA here is from genome assembly GCF_048569485.1 of Anomaloglossus baeobatrachus. Lineage (NCBI taxonomy): Eukaryota > Metazoa > Chordata > Amphibia > Anura > Aromobatidae > Anomaloglossus > Anomaloglossus baeobatrachus. The sequence continues at coordinate 178,544,068 of NC_134359.1, forward strand.
GAAAAAAGTGGAGAAAAAGTGGAGAAAAAGTGGAGAAAAAGTGGAGATTAAGAGGAGAAAAAGTGGAGCATAAGAGGAGAAAAAGTGGAGAAAAAAGTGGAGAAAAAGTGGAGAAAGTGGAGAAAAAAATGGAGAAAAAGTGGAGAAAAAGTGGAGAAAAAGTGGAGAATAAGAGGAGAAAAAGTGGAGAAAAAGTGGAGAAAAAGTGGAGAATAAGAGGAGAAAAAGTGGAGAATAAGTGGAGAAAAAAATGGAGAAAAAGTGGAGAAAAAGTGGAGAAAAAGTGGAGCATAAGAGGAGAAAAAGTGGAGAAAAAGTGGAGAAAAAGTGGAGCATAAGAGGAGAAAAAGTGGAGAAAAAAGTGGAGAAAAAGTGGAGAAAAAGTGGAGCATAAGAGGAGAAAAAGTGGAGAAAAAGTGGAGAAAAAGTGGAGCATAAGAGGAGAAAAAGTGGAGAAAAAGTGGAGAAAAAGTGGAGCATAAGAGGAGAAAAAGTGGAGAAAAAGTGGAGAAAAAAGTGGAGAAAAAGTGGAGAAAAAGTGGAGAAAAAGTGGAGATTAAGAGGAGAAAAAGTGGAGAAAAAGTGGAGAAAAAGTGGAGCATAAGAGGAGAAAAAGTGGAGAAAAAAGTGGAGAAAACGTGGAGAAAACGTGGAGAAAAAGTGGAGAGAAAGTGGAGAAAAAGTGGAGAATAAGAGGAGAAAAAGTGGAGAAAAAGTGGAGAAAAAGTGGAGAATAAGAGGAGAAAAAGTGGAGAATAAGTGGAGAAAAAAATGGAGGAAAAGTGGAGAAAAAGTGGAGAGAAAGTGGAGAAAAAAATGAAGAAAAAGTGGAACACCCTTTGGTACCTTTCATGTGGCACTAAGGGGTGCTTAGCTTTGTATTTAGCCAAAAAAATGAAAAAAAAAATGACATAGGGTTCCCCCTAGTTTTGTAGCCAGCTAGGGTAAAGCAGACGGCTGCAGCCTGCAGACCACAGCTGGCAACCTCACCTTGGCTGGTAATCCAAAACTGAGGGCACCCCACGCTGTTATTTTAAATTAAATAAATAATTAAAAAAAAAAACACGTAGGGGTCCCCCAAAATTGGATCACCAGCCAAGGTAAAGCAGACAGCTGGGGCCTGATATTCTCAGACTAGGGAGGTCCATGGTTATTGGAATCTCCCCAGCCTAAAAATAGCAGGCCGCAGCCACCCCAGAAGTGGCGCATCCATTAGATGCGCCAATCCTGGTGCTTCGCCCCAGCTCATCCCGCGCCCTGGTGCGGTGGCAAACGGGGTAATATTTGGGGTTAATAACAGATGTGTAATGTCACCTGGCATCAAGCCCTGGGGTTGGTGAGGTCAGGCGTCTATCAGATACCCGACATCACCAACCCAGTCAGTAATAAAAAAAAAATACACGACAAACACATTTTTATTTGAAAAAACACTCCCCAAAACATTCCCTCTTTAACCAATTTATTAGATTGAAAAACAAATCCAGGTCTGGTGTAATCCAAGGGGTTGCCATGACGATGCACACTGTCCCAGTCAATGAAGAGCAGGATGTTCCCCATTGGCTGGGAGAGCAGTGCAGTGACCTGAGCTAACATCAATGGGTCAGCCCAGGTCACTGCAGGGGGGTGACAAGTGCTGCTGTCAGTGAGGTACATTACCTGCGCTGATCTCCAGCACACTGACAGCCCCTGTCACTGAGGTCAATGACCGGCGCCTTCACATCAAGTATCGCGAGAGGTCCGTGACGTCACCGCCAGTGTCAGTCTCGGGTCGGAAGCGATAGGTGATGTGACAAGCGGCGGACATGGAGGACAGTGACAGCGCTGAGGTCGGGATGGCGGGACTTCATCACCGCAGGTAAGCCGAGCGAGCGAGCGAGCGGGCGGGCGGGCGGGGGGGGGGGGTGGATGTGTGTGTGTGTGTGTGTTTGTGTATGTGTATGTATGTGTACATGCCGCGGGCAGGAGGGGGTGGAGCGAGCTGAGCGGGAAAGTGTGGGCTTCCTGCACGTAACTAAGATAAACATCGGGTTACTAACCAAAGCGCTTTGCTTGGATACCCGATGTTTATCTTGGTTACCAGCTTGTGGCAGGCTGCCAGCGATGGCTCCTGCTCACTGTAGCTGTAAAAAGCCCTGCTTTTTGCTGCTAGAACCGTTCTCGAACGTATCTAGAACTATCGAGCTTTTAGCAAAAAGCTCGAGTTCTAGTTCGATCTCGAACAGCCCAAAAATCACTCGAGCCTAGAACTGGAGAACCACGAACCACGAACCGCGCTCAACTCTACTCTCCACCCATCCCCGGTGGGAGGTGTTCTCTGGTATATATGACTAACACATTTGAATAAGTATAAATAGTATATTTGTTTACTCAGCTATCCCATACATGCAAGTCAAAGATAAGTAAGTGAAATTTTTACTGAATTGATAAATAGTCATAGATAAGAATGGAATGTGTCTTTCCCCAATAGTGATGTAAGTTTGGTTTAACCCTCAGAGTTCAGGATTTCCCATTTTTAGTTACTGCTTATACCTGAATAGGGAATATTAAATTTCATGGGATGTGCGATTTAATTTCTGTGTTGTTTTGTTTTTTAATGGTGATTTATTTGAACAATATATTTTTATTTTGTGACTCTATCACCTTTTCTGTTTTTATGATTATTTCTAAACAATTTATATATTTTTGCAGGTTAGTCACCCAGTCACAGCTGTCATTTAATCATGTCTCAGTTATTTCTACTATCAAAGGTTTTTCTTTTCTTTATGGATACAGTGTTGTTTATCGTAAGGTTTTAAAATTCCCCAGCAATGTATATTGTTGTAAGATATACGTTATTTTCAGTGTTTGTTCATTTTAGGTTTTAGTATGTAGCTAATTTATTACCTGCTGTTTTATCTTTTCTTTTAGGGAATACCAGTATAAAAACTCAGATTTTTGCCATATTGGTAAATAAACAATTAAACAAGGGGGGTGTTACGGTTGCTGCGAGCACTGGAAACTATGTCCAGATTTCTTGCTACTGCACATGTGCGAGCGCCGGAGACTAAGTCCAATCTTGGAGCCATTGCACATGTGCGGGTGACATCATCGCTGACACGAGGTCACATGTCTCTGACACCTTCTATGCCGATTGGTCGCTGGTCATGTGCTTGTGACGTCTTGCTCGGTGATAGGCCAGCATGACGTCACTCCTGTCGTTCTGGCAGCGGATTGGCTCTGGTGTCCTCCATCTTGGATGAGGCACAGAGTCTATATAAGACCCTGACACACGCCGCATGGTGCTCAGTCCTCTTGGTTCATGCATATGAGTAGACGCTCTGTGCGCGTTCCTCTAGGCATTCCTCTGTCTCTGCTAGGTGAGCGCTACCGGCAGGGTAGCGTTCTTATACCTTACAGCTTCGGCTGCTGTCCGTATCCTTACCTCTTAGGGGAGCGGACATAGGCAGGTGCCTGAGGCACATGGTCTGGCTGGGCCTTGTGATTCTACTCGTAGGTGGACGTTGCCGCTAGGGTAACGTTCCTTATACTGCGTCTGGCAGTTGTTCGTATCCTCGCACACTAGGGGAGCGAACAGAGGTAGGAGCTTTGTGCGGCTTACGCTGCTGTTCGTCTCTTTTGCACCACTAGAAGAGCGGACCTAGGCAGGTGCCATATCTAGTGGTTCATGTCCTCGCACACTAGTGGAGCGAACGCAGGTAGGAGCTTTGTGCGGCTTACGCTGCTGTTCGTCTCTTTTGCACCACTAGAAGAGCGGACCTAGGTACGTGCCATTTCGCACACATTGCCTTTGTCTCTGTGATTATTAACAGAGATCATTCCACACACCCTCCAAGTAAGGGAGGAATTGCTTTACTTACTTATTATATCCTTCTGTGAGTTAACAGAGGTATTGCACTCTGCCATAGTCTGCAGCAAAGTCTTTGCACGGTGGACCCTGACTGTCTGATACTCATTTCGGTTATTATCAGACAGCCCCCCGTAACATTAGGACTGAGCCAAGGGTCTGGCAGTTATGGCAGAATATCAGCAGTTACACCGTTACATACAAGTACTTGAGTCACGGCTCAAGAGTATAGAGGATAAACCTCAGACCATGGTGACATCTGCACATGATCCTCGACTTGCTCTGCCAAACAGATATTCTGGCGATGCCAGATCATGTCGTGGTTTCATTAGTCAGTGTCAGATACACCTAGAGGTCAACTCTTCTCGCTTCTCTACGGAGAGGTCCAGAGTAGGCTTTATCATCTCCTTACTTCAGGACAAAGCCTTAGAATGGGCGACTCCCCTATGGGAGCGCTCTGATGTGGTTACTCTGAGACATCAAGACTTTCTTGATGCTCTTAAGGCGGTATTCATGGGTCCGCAGGTTACCCATGATGCGGCCCTGAGACTGTTAGATCTATCTCAGGGTTCGTTATCCACTAGTTCTTATGCCATTGCTTTTAGAACTCTGGTGGCAGAACTAGATTGGCCAGAGAAGGTGTTGATTCCTATCTTCTGGAGAGGGTTGGCAGGCTATGTCAAGGATGCCCTTGCTACTCGTGAGGTCCCTGCTTCTCTGGAGGACTTGATCACAGTAGCAACGAGGATCGATGTACGCCATAAGGAACGTAGACTCGAGGTCTCTTCCTCACGCCCTAAGCATCGGGCTATTCCAGTTGTTGAGGGTCCACTACCATCTTCCTCAGCATCTGAAACATCTCCCACTCCTATGGAGTTAGGTCATACGTTCTCCAGACTACGCAAGTCTGGTCCTCCTATATGTTACGTATGTCATCAGGCTGGGCACTATGCCAACAAGTGTCCTAGTCGTCAGGGAAACTCCCTGGCCTAGTAACCATTAGAGGGGGGTTACTAGAGACGTCTTCTGCACCCTCTAAGTGTTGTATCCCAGGTCAGCTCTCGTTATCTGAGAATACATGGCCTATTATGGCTTTTGTGGATTCCGGAGCTGACGGGATTTTTGTGTCCTCAGGATTTGTAAAGGGACACAATATTCCCTCTATCATGTTAGAGGCGCCTATTCCTGTCCGTGTTGTTAATGGAACTATGTTGTCTGACTCCATTACATTGAGGACAGTTCCCTTGCGCCTTTCCCTGTCTCAGGGTCACATAGAGGAGATTTCTTTTCTTGTTTTGCCTGAGGGTATAGATGACGTCCTTCTGGGTCTTCCATGGCTTCGGACTCATGCTCCTCACATTGACTGGGAGTCTGACAGCATTATTAGTTGGGGTTCGAAATGTCAGTCCCGATGTCTTCCCTTACCACCTAAGGTCGTTGCGGTTGCATCAACTGATCTCTCTCCCATACCTACACCCTATTTGGATTTCGCTGACGTGTTCTCCAAACAGGGTACTGAGGTTCTTCCACCCCATAGGCCGTATGACTGTGCCATAGACCTTATCCCAGGTTCGGTTCCACCTAAAGGCAGGGTTTACCCCCTGTCGATACCTGAGTCGGAGGCCATGTCGACCTATATAAGAGAGAGTTTAGAGAAGGGGTTCATTCGTAAGTCTGTCTCTCCCGCGGGAGCTGGGTTTTTCTTTGTTCGGAAGAAAGAGGGTGATTTGCGTCCCTGCATAGATTACAGGGGTCTCAACGCAATCACAATAAAGAACAAATACCCATTACCTTTAATTTCGGAGCTCTTTGACAGACTGAGAGGAGCTCAAGTTTTTACGAAGTTGGATCTGCGGGGTGCGTATAACTTGGTACGAATTCGAAAGGGTGACGAATGGAAGACCGCTTTTAACACCCGAGATGGTCACTATGAATACCTCGTCATGCCTTTTGGGTTATGTAATGCACCCGCAGTATTTCAGGACTTCGTAAACGATGTGTTCAGGGATTTACTGTTATCCTCAGTAGTGGTGTATCTGGACGACATCCTGATTTTTTCTCCTGATCTGGAGACTCATCGTCAGGATGTCGTTCGTGTCCTTTCCCGTTTAAGGGAGCACTCATTGTTTGCTAAACTCGAGAAATGTGTATTCGAGCAGTCCTCATTGCCTTTTTTGGGTTACATTATCTCACAAGAGGGTCTGGCTATGGATCCTGCGAAGCTCTCTGCTGTCCTGCAATGGCCCGAACCTCATTCCTTGAAGGCGGTGCAACGCTTCTTAGGATTCATAAATTATTACAGGCAGTTCATACCCCATTTTTCTACTTTGGTGGCCCCTTTGGTGGCCTTGACTAAGAAAGGTGCTAATCCCAAAGCCTGGTCTACTGAGACATCTCAGGCTTTTGAGGCAGTAAAAAGACACTTTTCAACTGCTCCCGTTCTTCAAAGACCCGATGAGAATAAGCCCTTCCTCTTAGAGGTTGATGCCTCTTCAGTGGGTGCTGGTGCGGTCTTGTATCAAAAGAACGGTGCAGGTAGAAAAAGGCCGTGTTTCTTCTTTGCTAAAACCTTTTCACCGGCAGAGAGAAACTATACCATTGGGGATAGGGAACTGCTCGCCTTGAGATTAGCCTTGGAGGAGTGGCGTCACTTGCTGGAAGGAGCGAAACATCCTTTCCAGGTCTATACAGACCATAAGAATCTGACGTACTTACAAACCGCTCAGCGTCTGAATCCTCGCCAAGCCCGCTGGTCCTTGTTTTTCTCCCGCTTTCACTTCTCCATCAACTATCTGTCTGGGAGTAAGAATAACAAGGCAGACGCCCTGTCTCGCTCTATGCTTTCTACACAGGAAGAGATTGACGAACCTCGTCTTATCCTTCCCTCCAGGGTTTTTCATACGCTCTCCCCTGTGACGTTAGACCAAATCCCACCGGGCAAGACCTTTGTTCCGCCTGATCGACAGAATGATATACTGTCATGGGCCCACACCTCAAAGGTGGGTGGGCATTTTGGTATTAGGCGGACACGAGAGTTACTGGAGAGGTGGTATTGGTGGCCACACTTAGCCAGCCACGTCAAGAGATATGTCGGTTCCTGCTACTCGTGTGCTCGCAACCGTCCATTACGGCAGAGACCGGCTGGGCTCTTGCATCCTTTACCAGTGCCAGATAGACCATGGGAGGTGGTAGGCATGGACTTTGTGGGTGATCTTCCATGTTCACAGGGACATAGATTTGTGTGGGTCATTACGGACCATTTCTCCCGGATGGTTCATCTCGTACCGTTATCGAGAATCCCATCTTCCAGGGTACTAGCCAAACTATTCCTCAAGCATGTCTTTAGGCTTCACGGGATGCCAGATCGTATCATTTGTGATAGAGGCCCGCAATTTACTTCCCGTTTCTGGCGAGATCTTTGTAGCCTTCTGCAAATTGAGTTGAATCTCTCTTCGGCATACCATCCGGAGACTAATGGTTTGGTTGAACGTACCAATCAATCTATGATTATATACCTTCGACACTTTGTTGCTGAGAACCACGATAACTGGTCCTCCCTCCTACCCTGGGCAGAATTTGCCCTTAACAATTCCCTGGCTGAGGCCACTGGGCAGACACCGTTCGTACTCAATAATGGGCAACACCCTAGGGTACCGGTACCGTTTCCCGCTGCTGCACCTCCTCCTCTTGTGGCCGACTGGGCAACTAATGCCAGAGAGGTTTGGGATCGGACTCAAGAGTCGATCCAAGCAGCTAAGGACCGTATGAAGACGGTGTCCGATCGGTTTCGTCGCCCGGCTCCTGTCTTTTCTCCAGGGGACTTTGTGTGGCTCTCTGCAAAACACGTGAAACTTAGAGTGAGCTCTGTCAAATTTGCTCCTCGCTTCCTGGGTCCTTATGAGGTTCTTCGACAGGTAAATCCTGTAGTCTATCAATTGAAGTTACCTGTCCATCTTAGGATTCATGACAAATTCCATGTCTCACTGCTAAAGCCGGCTATTTTACCTCACGCTCGTGAAGTGCACTCTCCTGCCTCTGATTCCTCTCGCTCTAGCTATGAGGTACGAGCCATAGTTGGTTCTAAGATGGTTAGAGGGCGCAGGTTCTTCTTGATAGAGTGGGAGGGCTATGGCCCGGAACATCGCTCTTGGGAGCCTGAGGAGGCTGTCCATGCTCCCGACTTAGTTGCCGATTACCTGCGTCGCCGGGAGGGGGGCCCTTGAGGGGGAGGTACTGTTACGGTTGCTGCGAGCACTGGAAACTATGTCCAGATTTCTTGCTGCTGCACATGTGCGAGCGCTGGAGACTAAGTCCAGATTTCTTGCTACTGCACATGTGCGAGCGCTGGAGACTAAGTCCAGATTTCTTGCTACTGCACACCTTCTATGCCGATTGGTCGCTGGTCATGTGCTTGTGACGTCTTGCTCGGTGATAGGCCAGCATGACGTCACTCCTGTCGTTCTGGCAGCGGATTGGCTCTGGTGTCCTCCATCTTGGATGAGGCACAGAGTCTATATAAGACCCTGACACACGCCGCATGGTGCTCAGTCCTCTTGGTTCATGCATATGAGTAGACGCTCTGTGCGCGTTCCTCTAGGCATTCCTCTGTCTCTGCTAGGTGAGCGCTACCGGCAGGGTAGCGTTCTTATACCTTACAGCTTCGGCTGCTGTCCGTATCCTTACCTCTTAGGGGAGCGGACATAGGCAGGTGCCTGAGGCACATGGTCTGGCTGGGCCTTGTGATTCTACTCGTAGGTGGACGTTGCCGCTAGGGTAACGTTCCTTATACTGCGTCTGGCAGTTGTTCGTATCCTCGCACACTAGGGGAGCGAACAGAGGTAGGAGCTTTGTGCGGCTTACGCTGCTGTTCGTCTCTTTTGCACCACTAGAAGAGCGGACCTAGGCAGGTGCCATATCTAGTGGTTCGTGTCCTCGCACACTAGTGGAGCGAACGCAGGTAGGAGCTTTGTGCGGCTTACGCTGCTGTTCGTCTCTTTTGCACCACTAGAAGAGCGGACCTAGGTACGTGCCATTTCGCACACATTGCCTTTGTCTCTGTGATTATTAACAGAGATCATTCCACACACCCTCCAAGTAAGGGAGGAATTGCTTTACTTACTTATTATATCCTTCTGTGAGTTAACAGAGGTATTGCACTCTGCCATAGTCTGCAGCAAAGTCTTTGCACGGTGGACCCTGACTGTCTGATACTCATTTCGGTTATTATCAGACAGCCCCCCGTAACAGGGGGAATAAGGTATTAATTATATTCTCCAGTTTCTTTGAGGGTGCAGCAGGCATATTATTTAGGTTTTGAAGTTGACCTTTTTCCCATAGGTTATGTTTACTAGATTACTATGAGGTATATCTGTTAACTGAAATAGGAAAGTCTTGTCTTATATGTTTATTTGTTTGTTTATTTATTTAGTATTCTCAGTCATATGAAGTATAGATGACCACTAACTGTATTATGGTCAGAGTTAAAGTTATAAGAATGATCTAATCTATATTTCTTTTAGTTTTGTTTTTATAGATGAAACCAGATGGTGGTCGATTCTGCACTGGATATGCTACAGGTTACACAACATGAGGTAGTTAAATTTGAGCCACTCTCCCCTCCTATCGATACAGGAGGCAGTGACGGATTAAATGCCTCTCTAGATGGGTAGAACAGGAGTGGGTAAGAGTTTTTAGATGTGTATGTAGGTTGTAGATCTTTTCCTGTTGTCAAATGAATTAGGTATGCTGAAGAGAAAGTCTAGATCTGAGCTGATGGAATTGGATGGAGATCCCCGCACAGGTGCAGCGGACCAAGAAGCAGTGAACGGGCCTAGAGTTGAGAGTCTTTCACCATGCATAAAGACCATGCCTCAGTGACACCGGTCACGTCAGTGACTTCTGTCACGCCTTGTGTTCTTAAATCCCTACAGGAACAAGCAAATCAACAAGGAATGGAGTGTGACATGCAGGGAGCCAGCTGACTGAGGAGGGTCTGTGGACAAAGGGTGGTAAGCTTTCTCTGCCATGAGAGCTCTTCTTAATGATGGCCCAGGTAACATCTGTGAAAGACAATTGTCAGTGTGTGCTTTGGTGATGCCAGGGTTCAGTACCCAGGTGGGCAGATTCACCCAGTCTTGTAAGACAAGTGCCTAGAACGAAGTGAGAAAAAACTGTAAAGAGTCCGTAGAAACACCCTGCACCTACTCTACCCATTTTTTTAGAGACTGCAAACATATTATAGATGTATATCACGAGCACGTTGTATGCAAGTCTGTGCGTGTTGTGTAAATTTCTCTCCAGGTTTGGTCAGAGGTATTCCAGTGCAGAAAACGATATTATTGTTGAGAAGCACATGAAGTTGGTATGTAAAAAAAAAAAAAAATGTGTTTACAAACAGTGTATATTTTATAGAAAAGTGGAAACTGGCAAATCGTGTACAAAATGTATGTTTTGTTTTGTTTTCTTTTTGCAATAAGCAGGTCTTTATGTAAGATGTTTTTTGGTTTAGCACAGACATGTATATTTTTACATAATTGACTGAATAGTGTGATAATCAGGTGTATTTTCCAATTCCAGATCTTAAATCAGAGCTATTAGCATATGGTCTCCAGTCAGGAGACTGATTGATCCTAAAGGACAAGCGAGAAAGAGCCATGAGTCAACATTAGAGGAGCCGATCCAACCGCAGAAAAATCTATGGATCCACACCTCGTATTGTAGAAGGGTTGATCAACCAGAGCTGCACTGAGCGTCCTGCTCATACTTATCCTTTTCAGAAAACCCTGTACAGTCTTAGACCATTATTGCCAGAACAGTTAGAAGAGAGGACTTAGAGAACCTTGAGACATGGGAAAGTCCAACTACAAAGGGTGAGGACTCGCCTAACAGTCCTTGGTCTCAAACCGGTGAAGAAAACCCCTTTCCCCTTTCCGCCCATGCTTCAACGTTCAGTTAGGCAGGTTTTTCAACAGATCTTTCTACCTCTCTTCCTAAGGGAACACAGTACCCTTAGAATTCAGAAATGGCAGAAGTAAGTCTTTAGGGGGGACTGTTGAGGACAAGAATTGAGTATATAAAAATACTTAATTCAGCCATTTCATAGACTCAGGTATATAGTTTAGTAAATGTAAACTAACGCACATATTTATGAATGTCTTTGTTCCTTAACACAGTATATATCAGCACAAGTAATTTTAAAGATGGCTGCCATTTCCTGTCTACACCCGAGGTGATATACAAAAGAAATTCCTGGAGCCTGGACTGACCAGTCCAAGGAGGATGTGCAGATCTCTCTACGTTATGAAGCCCTGCCCTGCGATACTTGATTGGACTAAAACTTTTGTTTACACCCCCTTACTGCTCGGTCTAGAGTTTTTTCAAATAATAAAGATCACTTGGGCAGAGCCAGTCATGGAGATACAGTTAGGTCCAGAAATATTTGGACAATGACACAAGTTTTGTTATTTTAGCTGTTTACAAAAACATGTTCAGAAATACAATTATATATATAATATGGGCTGAAAGTGCACACTCCCAGCTGCAATATGAGAGTTTTCACATCCAAATCGGAGAAAGGGTTTAGGAATCATAGCTCTGTAATGCATAGCCTCTTCTTTTTCAAGGGACCAAAAGTAATTGGACAAGGGACTCTAAGGGCTGCAATTAACTCTGAAGGCGTCTCCCTCGTTAACCTGTAATCAATGAAGTAGTTAAAAGGTCTGGGGTTGATTACAGGTGTGTGGTTTTGCATTTGGAAGCTGTTGCTGTGACCAGACAACATGCGGTCTAAGGAACTCTCAATTGAGGTGAAGCAGAACATCCTGAGGCTGAAAAAAAAGAAAAAATCCATCAGAGAGATAGCAGACATGCTTGGAGTAGCAAAATCAACAGTCGGGTACATTCTGAGAAAAAAGGAATTGACTGGTGAGCTTGGGAACTCAAAAAGGTCTGGGCGTCCACGGATGACAACAGTGGTGGATGATCGCCGCCTACTTTCTTTGGTGAAGAAGAACCCGTTCACAACATCAACTGAAGTCCAGAACACTCTCAGTGAAGTAGGTGTATCTGTCTCTAAGTCAACTGTAAAGAGAAGACTCCTTGAAAGTAAATACAAAGGGTTCAAATCTAGATGCAAACCATTCATCAATTCCAAAAATAGACAGGCCAGAGTTAAATTTGCTGAAAAACACCTCATGAAGCCAGCTCAGTTCTGGAAAAGTATTCTATGGACAGATGAGACAAAGATCAACCTGTACCAGAATGATGGGAAGAAAAAAGTTTGGAGAAGAAAGGGAACGGCACATGATCCAAGGCACACCACATCCTCTGTAAAACATGGTGGAAGCAATGTGATGGCATGGGCATGCATGGCTTTCAATGGCACTGGGTCACTTGTGTTTATTGATGAGATAACAGCAGACAAGAGTAGCCGGATGAATTCTGAAGTGTACCGGGATATACTTTCAGCCCAGATTCAGCCAAATGCCGCAAAGTTGATCGGACGGCGCTTCATAGTACAGATGGACAATGACCCCAAGCATACAGCCAAAGCTACCCAGGAGTTCATGAGTGCAAAAAAGTGGAACATTCTGCAATGGCCAAGTCAATCCCCAGATGTTAACCCAATTGAGCATGCATTTCACTTGCTCAAATCCAGACTTAAGACGGAAAGACCCACAAACAAGCAAGACCTGAAGGCTGCGGCTGTAAAGGCCTGGCAAAGCATTAAGAAGGAGGAAACCCAGCGTTTGGTGATGTCCATGGGTTCCAGACTTAAGGCAGTGATTGTCTCCAAAGGATTTGCAACAAAATATTGAAAATAAAAAAATTTTGTTTGGGTTTGGTTTATTTGTCCAATTACTTTTGACCTCCTAAAATGTGGAGTGTTTGTAAAGAAATGTGTACAATTCCTACAATTTCTATCAGATATTTTTGTTCAAACCTTCAAATTAAATGTTACAATCTGCACTTGAATTCTGTTGTAGAGGTTTCATTTCAAATCCAATGTGGTGGCATGCAGAGCCCAACTCATGAAAATTGTGTCACTGTCCAAATATTTCTGGACCTAACTGTAGATGTAACTGACTTGCTGTCCAGTTATTTAGTCTCGAAGTGCACTCATGACATTTTAATTTGGAACAACGGTCAGATCGAAAGGGATAACTTGTATCCCATCCTTAACATTAGTATGTTTTTTTCCTTGTGTTATCTTCACTTATTTTCATTAAATCCTCTTCCACTAAATACTGGAAATCATCCATTATTTGTAACCTGGATTGTTCAGGATAGAATTTGGGGTTCGGAATTCTTGTGGAAAAGTTTTTGTCAGTCAGATGCGGGATTTTAGACGCAGTTTCAGACAAGTCTCTCAAGAATTTTAATGAAACCTGCTCCTGAAAGGTTGCAGGAACAAATTCCTCTGGATTCAGAGAAAAAGACAAATGTTCATTTGCGTGGGTATCATCAACTCTATCCGCATGAAAAAAATGCCGTCTCAGTGCTATTTTTCTAACAAAGTTGTTAACATCCAGGATGGTATTGAATTTATCCATTTTTGCTGAGGGTACAAAATTTAACCCCTTTTGGAGTACTTGAATTTGTGCTGAAGTTAGTATAGTCGCAGACAAGTTAATGACTGTAAACTCATCACAAGAGGCATGTCATTTTGCATAGTGTTATCTAGACTAAAGACACATACGTCCGAAACGCGTATCCATTTTACACCTGCTATGATGCGCTTTTAATGCAATTATGGAACATGGAATTTTAACTTCTTTCTGAATAAAATTGAAGTTTTAAATTTCTGGAACTGGATGCTGGATTATCTTCCTCTCCCTGAACCTCGTGGTAACAAGGTCTAAATAGCAAAAGGTCCATGCACCGTTCTGGCTGATGCTCTAATCTCCTGAAAGTGTGAGCTGGTTTTTTCTTCTTCTTGTCTACCTGGTTATATGCTATATACGTTCATTTTCCTATTATCTTCAGATATTTCATGATCATTCCACACCTATAATGCTCAGGTAAGGTAACATAATATACATCTGGTTATATGGCATATGCCTTCATTTTCCTGTAATCTAAAGATATTTCATGATCATTCCACACGTATAATGCTCAGGTAACATAATATACACCTGGTTATATTGCATATGTGTTAATTCTATTATTATCTACAGATATTTCCTGATCATTGCACACCTATAATGCTCATATATAATGTTCATTCCATGTCTAAGTTGCCAAAGAAACCTTTTATACATCTACATATTATACCCCTAATAAGTTATTATCCTCATTCTTTTTATTTATTCCTTTTCATCATTCTTTTTAGTATGTCCCGGGTAGAGTTGAGCGCGGTTCGCGGTTCGAGGTTCTCCAGTTCGCGGCTCGAGTGATTTTGGGGGCTGTTCTAGATAGAACTAGAACTCGAGCTTTTTGCTAAAGCTCGATAGTTCTAGATACGTTCGAGAACGGTTCTAGCAGCAAAAAGACCAGCTAATTACTAGCTGGCTTTCCGCTGTAATAGTGTAAGTCACTCTGTGACTCACACTATTATGAAATTTCAGTGTATAGTGTGCGGGAACAGCGCATTCAGATCACTGCTGTATGGATAATGGCGAACGCCATTTTTTTTTTCCTTGTCTTCCTTCCCTAAGTGCTTGCGTGTAGTGGGGTGGGCCAGCATGTCAGCCAATCCCAGACACACACACAGCTAAGTGGACTTTTAGCCAGAGAAGCAATGGCATGTGTGATAGGATGTCCATGTCACATGTCCCTGCATTATAAAAACGAGTATCTGCCCGTCCGGACGCCATTATCTCTTCTGCGTCCTTGGTGTCAGTCACCGCTGGCGCAGTACCTATCTCCGATACTGCTGTGTACGCTCTATACACAGAGCTGTACAGCATAGGGATAGCACTTTCTATCAGTCCTTTTAAGGGCTAATACCGGCAGGGTCAGAGCCATAGGTGACAGGTCCGTGAAAACAGAGTTTAACAGCTACACAAGATGACAGCGTCTGTGTAGCTAAGGTCAGGGATTTCCTCGCTGCATTTCCCCATTAGGAGGGATAGAAATGCAGGCTTCCTTTCCTCTACCCAGAGACCCACAACCCTGCCACTGTACCCTCCTGCCCTTTGCACACTCAAACTCATTGTTACTAAGCCATTATACTAGCAAACACTGAGTGAACTTAGTGGCATCCTAAACGTGGCTATTGGACTTCTGTATTGTCCCACTAGTGCAAAGATATTTGCAGCACGTCTGCCTGCATTGCACACTCAAACTCATTGTTACTAAGCCATTATACTAGCAAACACTGAATGAACTTAGTGGTATCCTAAACGTGGCTGTTGGACTTCTGTATTGTCCCACAAGTGCAAAGATATTTGCAGCATGTCTGCCTGCATTGCACACTCAAACTCATTGTTACTAAGCCATTATACTAGCAAACACTGAGTGAACTTAGTGGCATCCTAAACGTGGCTGTTGGACTTCTGTATTGTCCCACAAGTGCAAAGATATTTGCAGCACGTCTGCCTGCATTGCACACTCAAACTCATTGTTACTAAGCCATTATACTAGCAAACACTGCTGCCAGTTTAAGGGCCGTAGTTGCATTGTCAGGGATAATTATTGTTGTTTATTCTGCTGTTAATAAAGCTAGTATGCATCAACAAGAGAAAAGAATGTGCGAAAAAAGTGGGATCACCACAATGAATAAATATACAAAAATATCTTTATTATAGAAATAGGCACAAATACCAACAACCGATTAAAATCAATTAAAAAAGCAAAACAGCTTATGGGAAACACACATACTGAGAGTGCCAATGGTCTGACACCCAAAGAATACCTCACACCCTCAAAGAGCCCCAACCCCACAAACATATAATAATGCAATGATTAAAGACACAGTGTCCATAAACTGGGACCACCAAATAAGCAGATGGAAAATGCAAAATCAATCAGACAGATCAGAGTCCCAGTAGATGCCGTGGTGGTTTGGCAATGCAGCAATATCGCCACCAATAAGCATGATTTAAAGCAAAAATAGCCCATACAATACCACCTACGGATGGACACACAACGGGGTGCAGGCAAGGAGTGGAGGGGTGAGGTATGAGCCCCACGCGTATCGCTACAAACAAGGTGTAGCTTCCTCAGGGGAGATGTGCAATGATGGAAGCAATGTGCCTTTTTATTTAGTACAACATAATTAGAACATAATTACTAAATTGCCTACCAGCGTGTGGAGAAAGAGGCAAGGAGAGGTTGCTGTGGAAATGGAAGACGCCCGATGGAAGCTGCCATTTTGCCACGTGATCACAGTCATGTGAATGGGAAAGAGCCACAGGAAATGTAGTATGCGCATGCGTTAGCAACATCAAATAGCAGGCGGCGTAGATAATCATACTAACAGCGTAAAGCATCGTAGCCGGCGCGTGCGCAATAAGCAGATGCTGAAATAGATGGTCCCCACACATATTCCACCAACTAGTGTGAAGAATACCACTAGTTGCGCAAATATCGTAACCGGCGCATGCGCAATAAGCTGAAACGCCGAAAACAAGCAGAATGCCAAGATAAGTTGTTACTGCGCATATTCAACCACCCACGAGCTATATTTAGATTTAAACACAGGTGCCATATAGGCTATTGTTTTACATTATTTGGGAGAAGAAACAAAAATCAAAAATACAAATGGATCAATACAAATAATATGTAATATCAACAAAATATAACTCAGTGGTTAATAAAACATGGAATGAATCACCTTTTTTTTTTTTTTTTTTGCCATATAAAGCCCACCAAATCTTATCATATGGTGCAACCATGGTCATATTACAGGCACTAAAGGGCCATTAAGCAGCATGTAATGCTATATAGAACCATATAATGTACCAATGACAGAGAGATATGAAAATATGTGCAAGCCTGCACCCTTTCTGCATACAGGACCAGGCAAACCGGAAAATCAAGCAGTTTGTTTACATACATAGGCTGCTGCACATACATGCATTACCCAAAATATATATAATGTACCGGATCACGTGGCAAAAGACAAACAGGGGGTGAAGGGGGTATATATACAGACAAAGCATTACAGATACAGTAATACAAAAAAAAAAAAAAATATACAAAAAAATATGAAGGTCAAACAAGAAGACTCAATCCAATTCCTTTCTTCTTAACGTTGTAACCATGGAAATGTCAAGATGCAGGCGATCCAGCAATCCATCCTATCGATTTTTAAACAGGAAAACTGCCAACTAGGATAGAATGTAAGAATAATTTAGTAGAGCTGGAACAAGAAAACAACAAGAAGAGGCCAACAATGGAAACCCCCAAAAAATTTTTTTTTTTTGAAGAAAAAGAAAGAGAAAGACGCCCCGACCACCCTGGATAGAATAAGATAACCAGAGAAACCCATCCAATCATGTGGAGATGGGCCATACCCGAAGGCCAGAAAAGAACACCGAAACCCAAACTGAGCGTTGAACCAATGCTGCAAAACAATGGACGGCACCGTGGACAAGGGGCCTTTTTATACATTATTCGATTATTGGGCCTTTGTCCACGTTGCCACAGAAGAAAGGAATTGGATTGAGTCTTCTTGTTTGACCTTCATATTTTTTTGTATATTTTTTTTTTTTTTTTTGTATTACTGTATCTGTAATGCTTTGTCTGTATATATACCCCCTTCACCCCCTGTTTGTCTTTTGCCACGTGATCCGGTACATTATATATATTTTGGGTAATGCATGTATGTGCAGCAGCCTATGTATGTAAACAAACTGCTTGATTTTCCGGTTTGCCTGGTCCTGTATGCAGAAAGGGTGCAGGCTTGCACATATTTTCATATCTCTCTGTCATTGGTACATTATATGGTTCTATATAGCATTACATGCTGCTTAATGGCCCTTTAGTGCCTGTAATATGACCATGGTTGCACCATATGATAAGATTTGGTGGGCTTTATATGGCAAAAAAAAAAAAAAAAAAAAAAAAAAAAAAAAGGTGATTCATTCCATGTTTTATTAACCACTGAGTTATATTTTGTTGATATTACATATTATTTGTATTGATCCATTTGTATTTTTGATTTTTGTTTCTTCTCCCAAATAATGTAAAACAATAGCCTATATGGCACCTGTGTTTAAATCTAAATATAGCTCGTGGGTGGTTGAATATGCGCAGTAACAACTTATCTTGGCATTCTGCTTGTTTTCGGCGTTTCAGCTTATTGCGCATGCGCCGGTTACGATATTTGCGCAACTAGTGGTATTCTTCACACTAGTTGGTGGAATATGTGTGGGGACCATCTATTTCAGCATCTGCTTATTGCGCACGCGCCGGCTACGATGCTTTACGCTGTTAGTATGATTATCTACGCCGCCTGCTATTTGATGTTGCTAACGCATGCGCATACTACATTTCCTGTGGCTCTTTCCCATTCACATGACTGTGATCACGTGGCAAAATGGCAGCTTCCATCGGGCGTCTTCCATTTCCACAGCAACCTCTCCTTGCCTCTTTCTCCACACGCTGGTAGGCAATTTAGTAATTATGTTCTAATTATGTTGTACTAAATAAAAAGGCACATTGCTTCCATCATTGCACATCTCCCCTGAGGAAGCTACACCTTGTTTGTAGCGATACGCGTGGGGCTCATACCTCACCCCTCCACTCCTTGCCTGCACCCCGTTGTGTGTCCATCCGTAGGTGGTATTGTATGGGCTATTTTTGCTTTAAATCATGCTTATTGGTGGCGATATTGCTGCATTGCCAAACCACCACGGCATCTACTGGGACTCTGATCTGTCTGATTGATTTTGCATTTTCCATCTGCTTATTTGGTGGTCCCAGTTTATGGACACTGTGTCTTTAATCATTGCATTATTATATGTTTGTGGGGTTGGGGCTCTTTGAGGGTGTGAGGTATTCTTTGGGTGTCAGACCATTGGCACTCTCAGTATGTGTGTTTCCCATAAGCTGTTTTGCTTTTTTAATTGATTTTAATCGGTTGTTGGTATTTGTGCCTATTTCTATAATAAAGATATTTTTGTATATTTATTCATTGTGGTGATCCCACTTTTTTCGCACATTCTTTTCTCTTGTTGATGCATACTAGTTTTCTAATGTGCTAAGTGGCTTTGATCCCCTCATATTGTTCATTAATCTGTTTTGGTGCCCTCCCCTCCCACTGTTGTACGCTGTTAATAAAGCTAGACCACCGCTGCAATCTACACCACCTCTCAATTTTTACTACCACATTTTAAGTGCACAATCTTGTCGCTATCAAAATGAGTGGCAAAATGACAGATGCTGGTGGAAAGGGGAAGAGGCGTGTGGGAAAAGGAAAAAAAGGGTTTGTCCGTGGGGAAGGTGGCAAAGCTCCATTAACATCTGCTGAAGATAGACCATCTT
This sequence comes from Anomaloglossus baeobatrachus, assembly GCF_048569485.1. Classification (NCBI taxonomy): domain Eukaryota; kingdom Metazoa; phylum Chordata; class Amphibia; order Anura; family Aromobatidae; genus Anomaloglossus; species Anomaloglossus baeobatrachus. Next base: position 178,563,341 of record NC_134359.1, read on the forward strand.
CCAGCAAAAGTAAGATGTCTACTACTTACCGTGGACAATCCGATGTGCTCCCTTTTTTACGGACACGAACAATGGAACAAAGGTAGATGATGGCCAAAAAAGGAAAATGCTTGAATGGATCTCAAGTGGTCCAACAAGTGCCCTCTCCGCCACCTCAACTACCGCATCCAAAAAACACCAGTCCTCTGAGTTGTCATCCCAATCAAACTTGCTTTCTCCCAGCTCTGAAGTCTCCATCCGCCCTGCACAGTATGGTGGAACTGAGATGGCTGAGTCTGCAGTGCTGTTCAGTCACACTATAGCCTGGGAATCAGAGGTCTGCTCCCAAGCTACAGTGAGTACAGACCAGGAAATGGTCTGCAGTGATGCCCAGAACCTTTGTGACTCTGATTCAGGCCGTGAGGACCAAGTTTCTGAGCATAATGTTGACCCTTTTTCACCAACTGTAACACCTGTTGTTATAGACAATGAGGAACATACTGATGACGATGAAACGCAGATACCAGATTGGGATGACAACTTAAATATTCGGTCAGGGCAAGAAGAGGCTCGGTCTGAGGGTGAGGGGAGTGCAAACACAACAATTGATGAGGAAGTTCTAGATCCCACCTACGGTCAACCCACAGTCAGGCACTCGAGGAGGTCAACAGAGGCGGTGGAGGAGGATGCAACTGACGACGAAGTTACCTTGCGCCTTCCTGGACAGAGTAGGAGTACTGGTAGCACGTCTACAACTGCATCCTCAGCCACCACTGTGCCTCTGAGCACTAGTCGGGGTGGATCAGCAGGTCGCATGCCCTCTAAGCCTTGCCTAGCCTGGTCCTTTTTTGACATAGCAAAAGATTGCCCAAATTATGTTATCTGTAAAATTTGTCGTGATTCTGTTAGTAGAGGTCAAAACCTCAGCAGTTTGACAACTTCTTCCATGAATCGTCACATGAATAAATATCATATGTCCCGGTGGGAAGCTCACCGTGCTGCAATGCGGCCTAGCGGAGCGAACCATCCACCGCCTGCCCCTTCTAGTGCATCCGCGCGCTTTTCATCTTCTAGGACTGTGGGGACAGCTGTCACACCTGGTTTTCCACGCACAACTTCCACCACTGTAACCGCAACAGGCAGTTTGCTTGGTAGGTCGTCAGTTGGTTTGGAAGGGGAAACAAGTACATATGTACAGCTCTCTCAGACATCGATAGCACCAACGTTGGATGAAGGCGACATCATGTCTACGCCTGCACTTTCCTCACAAACCTGCATTTTTCCAGGGACACCCTACTCACCACCGTCTACACACAGCAGCCAGATCTCTGTCCCTCAGATGTGGACAAATAAAAGGCCATTTCCTGCGACCCATGACAAAGCTAAGAGGTTGACTTTATCCCTCTGTAAGCTCTTGGCTACCGAAATGCTGCCTTTCCGCCTGGTGGACACACAGGATTTTAGAGACCTTATGTCTGTCGCTGTGCCCCAGTACCAGATGCCCAGTCGCCACTGCTTCTCTAAGAAAGGTGTGCCCGCGCTACACCAGCATGTCGCACACAACATCACCGCTTCCTTGAGAAACTCTGTGTGTGAACGGGTGCATTTCACCACCGATACTTGGACCAGTAAGCATGGACAGGGACATTACATGTCGCTGACTGGGCACTGGGTAACTATGGTGATAGATGGTTTAGGGTCTGCTGCACAAGTCTTGCCGTCCCCACGACTTGTGTGTCAATCCTCTGTCTGTCCAAGTTCCGCCACTGCTTCTGCCTCCTCCACCTCATCTGGGTCCTCCACCTCCGCCCCAAGCCTGCCTGTTCAGGCCACCAGCGTTCGCACTGCGCAGAAGGAATCATGCACCCCTCATTACTATACTGGCAGCAGAGCGCAACGGCATCAGGCGGTCTTTAGCTTGACATGTCTTGGAAATAGGAGTCACACAGCGGCTGAGTTGTGGGCAGCTCTGGAGACTGAGTTTAATAAATGGTTGTCTCCACTCATCCTGCATCCTGGTACGGCCGTGTGCGACAATGCTGCAAACCTGGGTGCGGCCCTTCACCTGGGCAAGGTGACACACGTGCCTTGTATGGCTCACGTGTTGAACCTTGTTGTCCAGCAATTTTTAACACACTATCCCGGCCTAGATGGCCTTCTGCACAGGGCACGAAAACTGTCTGCTCACTTCCGCCGTTCAACCGCCCCAGCTGAACGACTTGCATCTCTCCAGAAGTCTTTCGGCCTGCCGGTTCATCGCCTGAAATGCGATGTGCCGACACGCTGGAATTCGACTCTCCACATGTTACAGCGACTGTGGCAGCACCGCCGAGCCCTGGTGCAATACATCATGACGTATAGCCTGGGCTAACGAGATGCAGAGGAGGGTCAGATCACCCTGATGGAGTGGTCTCAGATCAAGGACCTATGCACCCTTCTGCACAGTTTCGACATGGCGACGAATATGTTTAGCGCTGACAATGCCATTATCAGCATGACAATTCCAGTCATTTACATGCTGGAGCACACGCTAAACACTATTCGGAGTCACGGGGTGAGACAACAGGAAGGGGAGGAACTACAGGAGGATTCATATGCGCAAGACACAACAACATCACCAAGGTCCAGACGTTCATCATCACCAACGCGACAGGCATGGGACCATGGGGGACAGGGATCAACAAGGGCGCATGGTAGCAGGCGAAATGTTGAGGAAGGTGCAGGAGAACATGAAGAAATGGATGACGAACTGTCCATGGACATGGAAGACTCAGCGGATGAGGGAGACCTTGGTCAAATTTCAGTTGAAAGAGGTTGGGGGGAGATGTCAGAGGAAGAAAGAACGGTTAGCATCTCTATGCCACAAACACAGCGTGGACTTGGTCCGCATGGCTGCGCAAGACACATGAGCGCCTTCTTGCTGCACTACCTCCAACATGACCCTCGTATTGTCAAAATTAGAAGTGATGATGACTACTGGCTTGCCACACTATTAGATCCCCGGTACAAGTCCAAATTTTGTGACATAATTCCAGCCATAGAAAGGGACGCACGTATGCAGGAGTATCAGCAGAAGCTGTTACTCGATCTTAGTTCGGCTTTTCCACCAAACAACCGTGCAGGTGCAGGAAGTGAATCTCCCAGTTGTAACTTGACAAACATGGGACGGTCTCGTCATCTTCAACAGTCTACCCGTACCAGTAGCACCGTATCTGGTGCTGGTAACAGCAATTTTTTGGAATCTTTTCATAATTTTTTTAGACCGTCCTTTGCAAGGCCACCAGAGACAACAAGTCTGACACATAGTCAACGTCTGGAGAGGATGATACAGGAGTATCTCCAAATGAACATTGATGCCATGACTTTGCAAATGGAGCCTTGCTCATTTTGGGCTTCAAATCTTGAAAAATGGCCAGAGCTCTCCAGTTACGCCTTGGAGATTTTGTCGTGTCCAGCTGCCAGCGTTGTCTCTGAACGTGTCTTCAGTGCTGCTGGGTGTGTGCTGACAGATAAGCGCACGCGTCTGTCCAGTGACAATGTGGACAGACTAACGTTCATCAAAATGAACAAGTCATGGATCCACAAGGAATTTACTACCCCTGTGTCATCCTGGGGAGAGTAAATGCTTGTGGATTTGGAATGTGCTTGATGCAAATCAAAACATCCTGTTTGCAACTAGGGCACAAGTGCTGCCACTGATGGGGTGTCTGTGTGGCCCAATTTTTGGAAAAAAGGGAGACTCCGCTTGGAGTAACCCTTGCTTACATTGTTTTTAAAAATGATCCAAGATGAACAAGTCATGGTTCAGCAAAGACTTTATCTACCTACCCCGGTGTCATGCTGGGGAAGGTTAATTATGGCGTATTTTTGAATGTGCTTGATGCAAATCTAGCTGTGAAGTGTACAACTGGGGCACAACTGCTGCCACTGATGGGGTGTCTGTGTGGCCCAATTTTTGGAAAAAAGAGAGACTCCGCTTGGAGTAACCCTTGATTGCTGTGTTTTTTTAAAAAGAGCCAAGATGAACAAGTCATGGTTCAGCAAAGACTTTGCTACCTACCCCGGTGTCATCCTGGGGACGGTTAAGGATGGCGTATTTTTGAATGTGCTTGATGCAAATCTAGCTGTGAAGTGTACAACTGGGGCCCAACTGCTGCCACTGAAGGGGTGGGTGTGTGTGGGGCCCAATTTTTGGGAAAAAGGGAGACTCCGCTTGGAGTAACCCTTGCTTGCTGTGTTTTTTAAAAGGAGCCAAGATGAACAGAGCTGGGATCAGGAAAGACTTAGCTACCTACCCCGGTGTCATCCTGGGGATGGTTAAGGATGGCGTATTTTTGAATGTGCTTGATGCAAATCTAGCTGTGAAGTGTACAACTGGGGCCCAACTGCTGCCACTGAAGGGGTGGGTGTGTGTGGGGCCCAATTTTTGGGAAAAAGGGAGACTCCGCTTGGAGTAACCCTTGCTTGCTGTGTTTTTTAAAAGGAGCCAAGATGAACAGAGCTGGGATCAGGAAAGACTTAGCTACCTACCCCGGTGTCATCCTGGGGATGGTTAAGGATGGCGTATTTTTGAATGTGCTTGATGCAAATCTAGCTGTGAAGTGTACAACTGGGGCCCAACTGCTGCCACTGAAGGGGTGGGTGTGTGTGGGGCCCAATTTTTGGGAAAAAGGGAGACTCCGCTTGGAGTAACCCTTGCTTGCTGTGTTTTTTAAAAGGAGCCAAGATGAACAGAGCTGGGATCAGGAAAGACTTAGCTACCTACCCCGGTGTCATCCTGGGGATGGTTAAGGATGGCGTATTTTTGAATGTGCTTGATGCAAATCTAGCTGTGAAGTGTACAACTGGGGCCCAACTGCTGCCACTGAAGGGGTGTCTGTGTGGCCCAATTTTTGGAAAAAAGGGAGACTCCGCTTGGAGTAACCCTTGATTGCTGTGTTTTTTTAAAAGGAGCCAAGATGAACAAGTCATGGTTCAGCAAAGACTTTGCTACCTACCCCGGTGTCATCCTGGGGACGGTTAAGGATGGCGTATTTTTGAATGTGCTTGATGCAAATCTAGCTGTGAAGTGTACAACTGGGGCACAAGTGCTGCCACTGAAGGGGTGGGTGTCTGTGTGGCCCAATTTTTGGAAAAAAAGGGAGACTCCGCTTGGAGTAACCCTTGCTTGCTGTGTTTTTTAAAAGGAGCCAAGATGAACAGAGCTGGGATCAGGAAAGACTTAGCTACCTACCCTGGTGTCATCCTGGGGACGGTTAAGGATGGCGTATTTTTTAATGTGCTTGATGCAAATCTAGCTGTGAAGTGTACAACGGGGCACAACTGCTGCCACTGATGGGGTGTCTGTGTGGCCCAATTTTTGGAAAAAAGGGAGACTCCACTTGGAGTAACCCTTGATTGCTGTGTTTTTTTAAAAGGAGCCAAGATGAACAAGTCATGGTTCAGCAAAGACTTTGCTACCTACCCCGGTGTCATCCTAGGGACGGTTAAGGATGGCGTATTTTTGAATGTGCTTGATGCAAATCTAGCTGTGAAGTGTACAACTGGGGCACAAGTGCTGCCACTGAAGGGGTGGGTGTGTGTGTGGCCCAATTTTTGGAAAAAAGGGAGACTCCGCTTGGAGTCACCTTGCGGTGTTTTACATGATTTTAGAAGGGCATGCCATGCCTATATCTGTGTCTCCTCCTCTTTTTCCTTGTCCAGCTGTTTTGTTTTCGCATGAGTATATGTCCTTGTCACTTTCCCATGTGTTTGTGTTGTGTTGTGAGTTGTTTGCCACCTTTTGGACACCTTTGAGGGTGTTTTCTAGGTGTTTTTATGTGTTTGTGAATGCCTGCCATTGTTTCCTATGCGGTTCGAGTTCGGTTCGTCGAACGTTCGACGAACCAAACTCGAACGGGACCTCCGTTCGTCGAACCGAACTCGAGCCGAACCACGACCGGTTCGCTCATCTCTAGTCCCGGGATTATCTCATTGTACAACGCCCTGTCACCCCGACTCTGCATGCTTTACCCAAAACACACAAGGGAATATCATCTCCCCCAATGAGACCAATAGTCTCAGGTATCGGCTCTTCTAATGAACACGAGTGAATGGCTGGATTCAATACTGCAGCCTTTAACCCTTAGAACTCCAGGGTATATTAAAGATAGTATTGATATTCTTGATCAGTTCTCCAATAAAATTTGGCAAACAAGCTTCAGCTGGCTTAGTTGCGATGTCATATCGCTGTATACTACTATTTCTCTATCTGTAGCTATACAAGCTTTGATTTTTCATTTGAATAAACACAATGGCGCTATAATAATAAATAATAATAATATGGAATTGCATAATAAAATAGTGCTATCTTTACAATTTAGCACACAATTTAATCACATCAAAAATATTATCAAATGTTATTTACCCATTTTAAATGAGGACCCTGTTCTTGCAACCATACTGCAATCAGGTTGCAATGTGGTTGCCAAAAAAGCACCTTCACTGGGCAACATTCTTTCACCTAGTTTTATTTGTAAAAAAATAAACCTGTTTCCACCTGGCTTGAACACAAGGGATTTTTTAGGTGCGGCACCTCACGATGTCGCACATGTGAATTTGCCTTACCTTGTAGCTCATTTTCTAATACTGGTGAGACTGCTACATATCCCATTTCTAGCTACATTAATTGTATCATAGTTTTTAAGGTTGAAGGGAGACTCTAAGTCCATCTACTTCAACCTGTAGCCTAACATGTTGATCCAGAGGAAGGCAAAAAAACCCCCAATTTGGAAACAAGTTCCAATGGGGAAAAAATTTCCTTCCTGACTCCACATCCGGCAATCAGACTAGTTCCCTGGATCAATACCCTGTCATAAAATCTAATATACATAACTGGTAATATTAAATTTTTCAAGAAAGGCATCCAGGCTCTGCTTAAATGTTAGTAGTGAATCACTCATTACAACATCATGCGGCAGAGAGTTCCATAGTCTCACTGCTCGTACAGTAAAGAATCCTCGTCTGTGATTATGATTAAACCTTCTTTCCTCAAGACGTAGCGGATGCCCCCGTGTTCCAGTCGCAGGCCTAGGTGTAAAAAGATCTTTGGAAAGGTCTCTGTACTGTCCCCTCATATATTTATACATTGTGATTAGATCCCCCCTAAGCCTTCGTTTTTCCAAACTAAATAACCCCAAGTTTAATAACCTGTCTTGGTATTGCAGCCCACCCATTCCTCTAATAATCTTGGTCGCTCTTCTCTGCACCCTCTCCAGTTCAGCTATGTCCTTCTTATATATCGGTGACCAGAATTGTACACAGTATTCTAAGTGCGGTCGCACTAGTGACTTGTACAGAGGTAGAACTATATTTTTTTCATGAACACTTATACCTCTTTTAATACATCCCATTATTTTATTAGCCCTGGCAGCAGCTGCCTGACACTGTCCACTAAAGTGAAGTTTACCATCCACCCATACACCCAAGTCTTTTTCTGTGTCTGTTTTACCCAGTGTTCTACAATTAAGTACATAATCATAAATGTTATTTCCTCTACCCAAGTGCATGACCTTACATTTATCTACATTAAACTTCAATTGCCACTTCTCAGCCCAATCCTCCAATTTACATAAATCTCCCTGTAATATAAAATTATCCTCCTCTATATTGATTACCCTGCAGAGTTTAGTATCATCTGCATATATTGAAATTCTACTCTGCATGCCCCCAACAAGGTCATTTATAAATATGTTGAAAAGAAGCGGGCCCAATACTGACCCCTGTGGTACCCCACTATGAACTGAGACCCAGTCCGAGTACGTACCATTAATAACCACCCTTTGTTTCCTATCACTGAGCCAGTTTTTAACCCAGTTACACATATTTTCCCCTATCCCCATTATTCTCATTTTATGTACCAACCTTTTGTGTGGCACCGTATCAAAAGCTTTTGAAAAGTCCATATACACAACATCCACTGCATTTCCCTGGTCCAGACTTGAACTTACCTCTTCATAGAAGCTGATCAAATTAGTTTGACAGGATCGATCCCTCATAAACCCATGTTGATACTCTGTCATAAGGTTATTTTTCTTGAGATACTCCAGTATAGCATCTCTCAAGAAACCCTCAAGGATTTTACCAACCGTAGAGGTTAAACTTACCGGCCTATAATTTCCCGGCTCAGTTTTTGTCCCCTTTTTGAATATTGGCACCACATTTGCTATGCGCCAGTCCTGTGGTACCGACCCTGTTATTAAGGAATCTGAGAAGATTAAAAATAATGGTCTATCTATCACAGAACTCAATTCCTGCAGTACTCTGGGGTGTATGCCATCCGGGCCCGGAGATTTGTCAACCTTAGTGATTTCGAGGCGGCGGTGTACTTCCTGCTGGGTTAAGCAGGTAATATTCAAGGGTGAATTTATGGTATCACTGGTCATGTCATCTGCCATGGCATTTTCTTGTATAAAAACCGTAGAAAAAAAGTCATTCAGCAGGTTGGCTTTACCCTCATCCCCTTCCACCATTTCACCAAGACTATTTTTAAGGGTAATACCACTAATGTGGTTTACAGCATTAAATGCACCAGCTGCAACTTACTTTATATTGGCTGTACAGTGAGAAAGCTCAAGGTGCGTTTTAATGAACATATCCGGGTTATTTATAATTCAAAGCGTCTTGGTAGAGCACGGTGGCTCAGTGGTTAGCACTGCAGTCTTGCAGCGCTGGGGTCCTGGGTTCAAATCCCACCATGGACACTATCTGCAAGGAGTTTGTATGTTCTCCCTGTGTTTGCGTGGGTTTCCTCTGGGTACTCCGGTTTCCTCCCACAATCCAAAGACATACAAATAGGGACTCTAGATTGTGAGCCCCAATGGGGACAGTGTTGCCAATGTATGTAAAGCACTGTGGAATTAATAAAATTATTATTATAATGCTTGCATGTACATTTCGATTGAAAGAGTGTTTTAAGTGAAATTTTTACTAACAAAAATGTTTTTCTTTTCTTTTGTATTTAAAATTTTTTTTTTTTTTTTGTTCACTCATTGTTGGATTTTTGTATTATGTGTTTGTATGTTATCTACCCCATGCTGGCACATGTGCTTTCTGATTAAACTCACCCCTCCCATTGGTAGGAGTGAGTTTAATTACTTGGGAGTAACATATGCTAACTCTGGCTTGACAAAGAATGCAGGCAGCATTCGAAACGCGTAGCCTTATGCCGTATATGCGCTCCCTATTTTTGTCCTTGTCATCACTTTAATTTTGACGTCCTTCAATAAAAGTTTGCAATAGTTTTACTACAACTCTGGAAGCTGGATTTTTTCTTCTTCTATTGGACCCTTGCACTGCCAGAGTGTTATCCGTGCATGCCGGAGCTTGCCCCAGTTGAGCTGGATCACCTTCCTTCTTTCTCTCGTTCTCTGTCTGTCTGACTCTCTCATTCCCTGTCAGTCTCTCTCATTCCCTGTCAGTCTGTCTCTCTCATTCCCTGTCAGTCTGTCTCTCTCATTCCCTGTCAGTCTGTCTCTCTCATTCCCTGTCAGCCTGTCTCTCTCATTCCCTGTCAGCCTGTCTCTCTCATTCCCTGTCAATCTCTGTCATTCCCTGTCAATCTCTCTCATTCCCTGTCAATCTCTCTCATTCCCTGTCAACCTCTCTCATTCCCTGTCAACCTCTCTCATTCCCTGTAAAGGCTGCTTTACACCAGACAATCTATCGTGCGAAAGATCGTCGGGATCACGGTTTTTGTGACGCACATCCGGCATCGCTGGCGATGCCGGCCTGTGTGACACCTCCTAGCGACGCAGTATCGCTCACAAATCGTGAGTCGTGTACTGCTCGCTAGGTTCCATAATATCGTTTATTTTAGTTGTTCATCGTTTCCGGGGTAGCACACGCCGCTCCGTGTGACACCCCGGGAACGATGAACAGCAGCTCACTTGCGTCACGCGGCCGCCGCCGGCAATGTAAAGGAAGGAGGTGGGCGGGATGTTTATGTCCCGCTCATCTCTGCCCCTCCGCTTCCATTGGCCGGCGGCCGTGTGACGTCGCTGTGACGCCGAACGTCCCTCCCACTCTAGGAAGTGGACGTTCTCCGCCCACAGCGAGGTCGCACGAGAGATAAGTATGTGTGACGGGGGTTACTGACTTTGTGCGACACGGGCAGCGATTTGCCCATGACGCAAAAAGGACGGGCGCGGGTACGATCGATTGTGAAATTGCACAATCGGTCGTACAGTGTAAAGCCCCCTTAAGTCTCTCTCATTCCCTGTCAGTCTGTCTCTCTCATTCCCTGTCTGTCTTTGTCTCTGTACAATGTGAGTATATGTCATTATTATTTTACAAGGGAGGTAGCCTTATTTGAAAAAGGCATTGTCCAGGTAGTGGATAACACCTATAAGTTGCCCAGTCCAGTACATTTTTAGAGCATTCTCACCACATTTCTATTCTTTTTAAAACTGTTCCTCACTACTCAGGCAATCTTTTCTGAATCTCTATTTTCACCCCCCCCCCCCCCAGGAAAAATAACACCATTTCAGTGGTGCCAGCTCTGCCTCTCCCAGGGCTCATGTAACATTTTTATGTTTCACAATCCCTGCAACCAATCAGCGCTGGCTTCATTCTTCCCTCCTACAGATGTAATTGACATCGGAAGGAAATTAGAGAGCAGCAATTCTTATTTCCACTGGATGTATTGACTTCTCCGACAGGGGATAAAGTGAAGCCAGCAGGGGGCGTGTCCAGGATGCTGAGCTGAGTGGACGTGGGGAAGAGGAGCTCCTGTTGACCCTCAGCTAAATCAGCACTTATCATAAGCACAAACCTACTCACCGGCTCTCAGGATGGGACCACGGAGGATTAAACCGTCGCAGCAGGCATCGGTGGCCCCCCCGCTGCACACCACGGCGCTGGATACTTTCTTGGGAAGAAAGTATCCAGCGGACTTTCAATGCCTCATACATGAGGTTAAAGCAACTTGCAAGTCAGAAATAGCTGAAGTGAGGAGAGATTTGCAGCAATTGTCTGGCAGAATTGAATCCCTGGAGGAAGAGCATGACATCACCAGATCCCATGTATCAGAATTACACAAACTGGCAACATCGCAACAAAAAATTATGGAGGATATGCAGTCTCACATAGAGGATCTCGACAACAGAGGACGCCGTTGCAATGTCCGTGTGAAGGGAGTCCCAGAGTCAGATGGGCCTGAGGACACAAACTCCATACTACAATCCATCTTTAATGAAGTGTTGGACGCTCCCCCTTCTAACATCATCAAGCTGGACAGGGCACACAGGGCTTTACAGCCGAAGAATTTATCCACCCAACCCCGGGACATCATTTGTTGCATTCATGACTTCTCCACCAAAGAACTGATCATGGCTAAGGCTAGAATGAGGCGCACGGCACCTGTGTTCAATGGCAAGGAAATCCAGCTTTTCCCGGATCTTTCTCGCATCACACTCCAGAAAAGGCGGCACCTCAAACCCCTCCTAACGAGCCTGAAGGCGCACCAGGTTCCATACCGCTGGGGTTACCCGTTTGCACTAACAGCGCGCAGAGGGGGTAAATCGGCGACCCTTCGCACTTCAGCAGATACCACTCTGTTCTGTGAATCACTGGCCATTCCAGCGGTCTGTATCCCAGATTGGGACTTGCAAAAGTTGGAAGGGCCGCCCCCTCCCGTGTGGTCCAAGGTGAGGGGTGGAGGGCGTGGGGCTTTGGGGGGGAGAGGAGGTAGGGGCCGCGGGTCTCTCCCCTCCCCGGCTCACCGTTGAGGACACTTCTTAACCTGGTTGGTGCCTATTTCTTATACCCTCTGAGTTCCAGTGGCTGAGCATGCTTTGTGATACTGTGACTCTCTCTACAGCAAGCCTCTGACTGTCCATTGTGTCATCTGCGGCCCTCTGGGTCTGTTGAGCTGCATAAGGGGCGGGGGCTGTAGCCACAATGATGCCGTGGGGGGTAGGGGGGTTGGCGGGAGCCCGGTCCCCTTACTTGGAGTTAGTGGTTGAGGTTTTTTGGTTTTTTTTCCCTTGTTTCCTTTTGGCACGGGCCCGTGCCCACTGGACTGACCCCCGTGGGAGGGCTACTGGGGAGTGAGGTGGGTGGCTCTCTTAGCCCAGACGGGTTGGGGAACCTCCCTCTAGGTCTCTCCCTTCCGGGTTGACCCCCCGGGAATCTATGCCTAAGGTTTATGCATTTTGGTTAATGTTCTTAATTCATGTTCATTTCTATGTTTGTCCTTGTCTTCCCCCCTCCCCGATGTTTTTTCCTTATGTGTCCTTTCAGGTACCACCCCTTCTAGAGTCCCTGGGAGCTGCGGCCCTTTGTCGTATGGACCGTCTCCTCTGGCCGGCTTCACAGGGGAAGTCATGCCCCCGACGGTATAGGTGTGCCATTAGCTTTTTCTTACTTCTAAGTTTTAGATATGACCCGCATTATCTCTCTTAACGTAAAAGGTCTGAATTCACCCCGTAAGAGGAAATTGCTGCTACAGGAACTGAAAACATCAGGTGCAGACATAGCCTTTATCCAAGAAACACATTTTGTGGAATCAAACACTTTCAAATTTGCGTCCCACCACTTTCCCATCCATTACTCGGCTTACTCGGGCTCCAAGAGGGGGGGAGTTGCTATTTTAATATCCTCCAATTGTCCTCTACAAATTACGGGTTCTCACTGCGATCCAGAGGGTAGATATGTGATTCTGGAGGGCCAACTGGGGGGATCCCCGCACATACTGGCCAACATTTATGCACCTAATGAAGGGCAGATACGCTTTCTTCAGAAAATACTCGATCTGATAGGCGGACTGGCACCGGCCTCTACGGTGTTGGGGGGATACTTTAACATCCCTTTTTCGGAGGTGGCCGACAGACTCTCTGTGGGTGGACACCCTCCATCGGGTGCTTTGAAAAATTTGTCCCGGGACTTTCGTAGGCTCATTAGATCAGGGGCTTTATACGACGCTTGGAGGGTGGACCACCCGGGAGAGAAGGCCTTTTCCTTCTACTCGCATCCGCATCAGACGCACACCAGAATAGACTATTTTTTCATTGACTCACAGATGCTGGGGCGTCTTGAGAGGGTGGAAATGGGATCCATTACGTGGTCAGACCATTCCCCACTCATAATGGACTTCAAGAAAGATGGTCCTCGACCAAGGCCTCAGCATTGGCGCCTTAATGAATCTCTGATCAAAAATCCCGACACTAGGGCCTTTTTAAATAAGTAACTGGTCGAATTCTTTCAGTTGAACACGGGCACGGTCACGTCGCCGGCAACACTCTGGGAAGCTCACAAGGCAGTGATGAGGGGACTATGCATTAGAGAGGGCGCCAGGGCTAAAAAGAATGCCACAAGCCAGCGGGACTCTATAACGGCCCATCTTAAGCTACAGGAGGGGAGACTGGCGGCTGCCCCATCACTGACTATTCTTAGGAGAGTCATCAGCCTTAGGGAAAAGTTGAGAGACTTGGCAATTGGCAGAGCAGAAAAATTTCTAACCTTTTCCAAACAAAGATACTATGACGGGAGTAATAAGGCTCATACCTTACTCGCCAGGCAGCTTAAGGAGCGCGCTACATCCTTATGCCCTCAGGCTCTGCGCGACGAAAAGGGCACTATCCACTATCACCCCGCTTCAATAGCTGACATTTTTTTCAATTACTACAACAAGCTTTATAACCTTCCGGTTCCCCCGGGCATGGCTTCGCGCGGGGCTGGGGCACTTGGGGAAGTCACCGGGCCCGGACGGCTTTACTTATTTTTATTACAAGGTGTTTGCGGCGGAGCTCCTCCCACACATGGCTGCCTTGTTTAACTCTTTCCTTCAGGGTGACCCTATCCCTCCAGCCATGCTACACTCCCATTTAATCCTCCTGCCCAAGCCACCCAGGGACCCATTGGACTGTGCTAATTATAGACCAATAGCCCTTTTGAACTCCGATTTGAAGATGTTCACCAAGCTCTTGGCGGCCAGGCTTAATCGATGGTTGCCCCAACTCGTGTATAAAGACCAGGTGGGTTTTGTCCCTTTCTGTCAGGGGGGGGACAACACCAGGAAGGTCATAGACCTGGTGGATGTGGCAAATCGGACGAAGCAACAGGCGTTGGTGTTGAGTCTAGATGCAGAGAAGGCTTTTGACCGCCTTGCGTGGCCTTTTCTCTTCAAGACAATGAAGGTCTTTGGGATCTCGGGTGGCTTTATGCGGGCCTTGAAGTCCCTGTATAGCGCTCCTACGGCCTCTATCAAACTCCCCCTCCACATCTCTAAGCCTTTTCTCATCTCCAATGGCACCAGGCAGGGGTGCCCCCTGTCCCCCCTCCTTTTTGCGCTATGCATAGAGCCCCTCGCAGCCTCGGTCAGGAGCAACCCAGACATCTCGGGGGTCCTGGTCAGGAATAAACCGTTTAAAATCTCGCTTTTTGCCGACGATGTGCTCATTACACTTACTAACATCCATGTGTCCCTTCCAATTTTAATGTGCACCTTGGGTAGGTACGGGAGCCTTTCGGGGTATAAGATCAACTCTAGCAAAACGGAGGCAATGCCCTTGAATCTTGACCCGGTGGCCCTGGATTACCTGCGTTTGAATTTTAAGTTTCGTTGGAAGACAGATGCGGTCAAGTACCTGGGGGTTAACCTCACATCTACTTATGATTCCCTCTATAACCTTAACTTCCCCCCGCTTTTCCGAGAGCTGAGAACTCTTTTGAGCAAGTGGTTGCCCCTCCCTCTTTCGTGGATGGGGCGCATTGCGGCGGTTAAAATGAGCTTGCTCCCAAAATTATTATATTTCTTTGAAACCCTCCCAGTTAAGGTACCAATAAAGGAGCTGAAGTCCCTTCAGGCGGCTATCCTTAGATTTATTTGGTGTAACAAACGTCATAGGGTGGCCAGGGAGGTGTTGATGGCTCGGAGAAACAGGGGGGGGCTTTCTGTCCTGGACATCCTAAAATACTATTGGGCGGCCCATCTTAGGAGGATCCCCTGTTGGGTGTCCCTTTGGGCATACAACAGGTGGACTGAGATTGAAAAACTTTGGCTGGCGCCTATACATCCAAACGCGCTCCTGTGGCCCTCGGCCCGGTGTGATTCGCCCCCCCCTCTTCTTGGACCGATGCAGTTCACTAGGGACCTCTGGGCATTTTGCATTAGAAGATTTCCTTTGGCATCCCCCTGCTCCCCTCTGGTGTCCTTCATATACCAACCCTTGCTCCCAAGCAGTCTGGAGTCGGACATAGTGCACCCCTGGCTCAAGGCAGGTCTATTCAGATTTGCAGACATTATAGATGGAAGTACAATGCAGATCCATTCCTTTGAGTACCTTAGAGATAAATTCTCTCTCTCTAATCGAGAGTTTTTCCAATATCTGCAGATCAGAGACTTGGCTGGCTCCTTGTTTGGCAGGGCAGGGGCCTCGATTCCCACAGATTTTGAGAAAATTTGCAGAAGGGGCACTGATACTAAGGGGCTGATTTCGGAAATTTACATTTTGCTTTCTGAGTCATGGGAGGGGCCCGAGGGGTCTTTTCCATACATGCGGAAATGGGAGTCTCTATTGGGAAGGCGGATACTTCCTCAGGAATGGGCAGCAATCTGGGGAAGCGCCGCCAAGACGTCAATATGCACATTATATAAGGAAAATATCTATAAAATTTTGCTATTTTGGTACCACACTCCAGATTTCCTTCATGGCATAGACCCCTCCATACCGGCTTGTTGCTGGAGATGCGGGGGAGGCAGGGGCACCATTCTGCACATATTCTGGTCCTGTCCAGGGATAGTCCCCTTCTGGGAGCGGGTTAGAGGGTTGATCCATAAAGTACTATATATAGAGGTTGATCTTGATCCCCTGATCTATGTTCTGGGTCTTGGGAATGGGGGATTGGGAAAAACGGCCTCTAAGCTTTTGTCCCACATCCTTACGGTGGCCAGATGCTTAATTGCAAAGAATTGGAGGCAGCCAGGGACACCCTCACTCCAGAGCCTCAAGTATAGATTACTGGACGTTAGACGCATGGAACATCTCACGGCACTATTGCATGACACAGTTGACCGTTTCCAGGCCGTGTGGGCACCATGGGACTACTTTGCGGGACAGGAGGATCTGTGAGACTGAGGCCTATGGGTCCTATGAAAGGAGCATGGACTCTTGAAACCCTTCCCTCTTCCCTCCTATTTCTCCTCTCCCCTAACCCTCCTCACCTGTCCTGTCATTGTTTGTCTAGGTTCGATAAGAATTGTGAATTTTATGTTTTATTTTATGTATGAAAAACGTAAATTGAAAATCTCAATAAAAATTCAAAGTTTTAAAAAAGTGAAGCCAGCACTGATTTTCCACAGGGATTGTGTGACATGTCATGTGAGCCGTGTATCCATGTTTAGCAGAAGTGTCCCATCTAAATTGCCAGCAACAGTCAGTATATTTTAATATTGATCCTTTAAAGTAAACAAATATATGATCATGTCAAGGTACAATAAAATGACTTATCGCTCCATCCATACCCGTATGACTGTAAGCCAGTGGCTCCTGAGAGGTTGTAAGTTCACCAGCTTCATTGATTTACTGTGCATGCCCAGGGCAGGAACATTGACATCGTTCTCAGCCAGCCCAAGAATTGTAAAGAGCTGAAGGTGACATTGCTCTAACATCAGATAGGGCCATAATTGTAATAAAAGAGAGCCGAGTGTAGAAGAAATAGGTGGCCCTCACACCGATCCATAAAAGTCCTTTATTTTGTTTGCTTAAAAACCATAGATGCAGGAGGATGCAGACAGACCTGCTTTGTCCTCCTACATCCATGATTTTTAAGCAAAAAAATAAAAGACTTTTATGGATCGGGGTGAGGTCCAGCTATTTCTTCTACATTCGGCTCTGCTACGTATGTCGTCTATTTGAAGGTTTAGCTCCACTTTCTCCAAGTGGCCAGCTAGTGCTCATTGTACTCCTTTTTTGTCCTATGATGAGAATGCTGGATTAATGTTGCCAGATCTATTTGACTGGTTGTTTGTGGTCATAATTGTAATAAAGACCCCCATCTAGGCAAGTAAGTACCGTATGTGTGTAGGGAGGGGGGCCGCATATCTGCAATTGTTTTTTGACAGCATGTAATAAAGACCATTGAGGTTTTTATTACAAATATAGTCCTGCCTCTTGACAGAGTCCATTTAAGAATAATCTAAATTTTCTGTAGGGCAACTTAAATTACATATAGTGTAATTCTGGCTTTACAGCAGTTTGGACGCTGTAATTGTGCTATAGACCTCAAGCAATCTGCACACAAACATACTTCACATTCACTTCATAGTAGGTGGGCCTGTCTGTTCTCAAATGCCAGGGCTGATTTTCAGTGCCAGTCCGGCCCTGGTGTACCCCATGTCCTGGATACGTCTGTGTGTGGTGGCTCTTGAAGCACTGACTCCAGCAGCAGTCCAATCCTTGTGAATATCCCCCACATTTTTGAATCGCCTTTCCTTAACAATTCTATCAAGGCTATGGCTATCCCGGTTGCTTGTGCACCTTTTTCTACTACACTTTTTTCCTTCCACTCAACTTTCCATTAATATGCTTGGGTAGAGCACTCTGTGAACAGCCAGCTTCTTTTGAAATTACCTTTTGTGGCTTACCCTCCTTGTGGAGTGTGTCACTGACTGCCTTCTGGACATCTGTCAAGTCAGCAGTCTTCCCCATGATTGTGTAGCCTACTGAA
Organism: Anomaloglossus baeobatrachus; assembly: GCF_048569485.1. NCBI lineage: Eukaryota > Metazoa > Chordata > Amphibia > Anura > Aromobatidae > Anomaloglossus > Anomaloglossus baeobatrachus. Next base: position 178,581,026 of record NC_134359.1, read on the forward strand.
CAAGACTAAGGGACCATATTAAACGCCCAGGAAGCCTTTGCAGGTGTTTTGTGGTAATAATTCTAATTTTCTGAGATGATGAGTTTTTGGTTTTCATTGGCTGTAAGCCATAATCATCAACATTAACAGAAATAAACACTTGAAATAAATCCCTTTGTGTGTAATGACTCTATATAATATATGCGTTTCCCTTTTTGTATTGAATTACTGAAATAAATTAACTTTTTTATTATATTTTAATTTATTGAGATGTACTTGCATTTGTAAAGGTGCTTTTGACATGAATTTCTCACCAGATGCCGGTAACAAACCATCCAATCCACACAGGCAAAGAAATCAAACCATAGATTGTCCATAAATTAAACTGTGTGTAATAATGAGAAATGGCACTGGGAAAAAGTATTGAAAACATGAAGAATGAGAGGTACAAAAAGCCGTGGAAAGTCATGACACCAGCTGAAATCTATCAGTAATTAGAAATCAATCCTGCCACTTAGTGAAAAATACATTATTAACACCTGGTTTAAATGATTGCCTATAAAAAGATGCCTCATTACCAAGGTGCCTCACAAAAAAACAACTCAAAATAGGTAAAAACCGGTGAGCTGTCTCAAGACCTTTGCAACCTTATTGTTGCAAAATATACTAATGGCATTGGTTACAGAATTTTTTTTTAATCTACTGAAGGTTCCAGTGAACACTATTGGGGCCATAATCCATAAGTGAAAAACACATAATTTCACCATAAACCAGCCACAACCAAGTTCTCCCCTACAAGATTTTAGACAGAGAGGTGAAAAAAATTATCAGGAGAGTTGTGCAAAAACCAAGGACCCCCTATGATGAGCTGCAGAAAGATAAAAAATCAGCAGATATAATTGTTTAAATGAAAAATAATAAGTTATTGTTATGCTCTCGGTCGTGGGTCCGGTTTCCAATGGGCAGGGAGATCGATGTTTTTCCCGCGCCTCTATTCTTTCTACTGGGCCGGTCACCGCTGCAGGCTCCGTATCTGCTTCACAGGGAAGCTTCTGTGCCTGTTTTCCCACACTGTTCTCTACTCACCCCGCCTGCGGTTCCGTGCATCTGTCCACCTCCTTCTCCTCCCGGAGTCTGCGTTCTCTAAGCAGGTCCTCCGGGAGCGCGCTTAGGCGGCGCGTTCCGCACTCTGGTATTTAAAGAGACATTACAGCTGTTACTAGTTAATTCTTAGCCTGTTTGCTGAGCTGCTCTGTGTTTAAAAGGCACCTGATCCCTAAAGGAGTTGCATGGACAATGTTTTCATTCCTATGGAACGTTGCAAGTGTTCAGGCTCTCAACCTGCTGCACTCTGTGCTGTAAGTGTACCTTATATTGCTGTGCATTACTCTAACCTCTCTCTCCAGAGAATCCTCCACTAGCAGTCCAGGATTCTTACTACTGATAGAGCCAGCATTCCATAGTCTTCTTCATACTATTCCTACGGTCTGTATGAGTCGCCCTCTGGTCTGTCTTCTACACCTCCTGGGGCTGTGCCAGGATAATCCCAGTATAGGGGTTCCCTCACCATTTGCTCCCCCAGGAGAGTTTGGTGTTGTGATCCAGAGGTGCCTCTCCCTCAGTCCCTTTTCACTTTGTTCACTGACTCTTTAAATAATATCTTCAGTTACTCCAAGTCACTCTCCAGTCTCTTGCTGTATCGAGTATTCTGCTGCCACTATTCTACCGGTAGTTCTGTGAGTTCACTTAAACATCTCCACACCTCGTCGCCAATGGCGTACCGTCCATAGAGGCAGGCCACGCGGCTGCTACGGGGCCCGTGACCTGATAGGGCCCGCAGCGGCTGCCCGCTGTGTGTGTAAACTTTCACTTTCCTCATCGCAGCACGGGCGGGCTTCCCCGCGACGGTCACCAAGCAGCTGGGAGCCCGCACTGTTTGAATATCTCCAGGCGGCCGCAGCACGGAGATGCAGACACTGCACACAGCGCAGCCTCTGCTGTAGAGGGGGGAGTGGCTGGGCAGCGTCTTCTTCCAGTCAGAAAGCTGAGCGAGCTGCCAGGAGGAGAACAGCCAATCAGGAGAGAGGGAGCTTGTTCAGCACAGCCGCGGGGAAAATGAAAGCTAAACAGTGCAGGAGAAAGAGCCCAGACCTGAGAAGAAGATAACAGAGCAGAATAAGCACAGACCTGACTAGAAGACAACAGAGCAGAAGAAGTAGAGACCTCATACAAGCAGAGACAACAGAGCAGAAGAAGCAGAGCCCTGACAAGCAGAGACAACAGAGCAGAAGAAGCAGAGGAAAGAGAGAGCTAAGCAAACAAGAAGAAGGGAGAGCAGAAGGACCAGAGAGGAAAAGCAGAGAAGAGGAACTGAACAGCACAGCCAGCAGGACCCACAGGAAGTGGAGGAAGAAGCCACTGACATCATCTCTCACAGCACCGGAGCAGGTGAGTATAATAATGTACAAATGTCTGCCTGTAACACTACAGAAACTGCCCTGTGTTGTGCCATCCCTGTGCGTAATATCTCTGTACTAAAAGGGAAACCATCAGCAAGCCGTATGTAAATGCTCTGTGCTACGCTGTGCAGCAGAGCATGAAGCAGAGGCAATATACCAGATGTGGCACTGCAGAGGGGTATCAGAGTAGGAGGAAGCCCCATGTATGGCAGCCATAAGCGTGCAGCTTCCCTCCTACTCTGATACCCCTCTGCAGTGCCACATCTGGTATATTGGCTCTGCTTCATTCTCTGTTGCAGAGCGCTGCACAGAGCGTTTACTTATGGCTTGCTGACAGTTTCCCTTTTACTCTAATACTCTTTTGCAGCACCTATATCAGGCTCATCAGGCCTGCTTTATGCTTTGCCGCACAGAGCGTTTATCCCAGTCCTCCACCCCCTTCTCTTAGCCCGACACATGTTCTGTTTTTTTTTTTGGCATATTTTTACACTCATTATCCCATATCTATATCTGTACAGGGATTGATCCTGAGTCAGTGGATCATCATACTGGGTATAGGATCCTATGTATTACTTTTTTCGTTATTAGATTGGATCACATGGATGCCTTGACATGTTAGCAGTGAGCTATAAGAGCCTGTAATGAAGCTATACGTATGACTCTGTGCTGGCTGTGTAGCACTACACGTATTTAATCTTTGTATTGTTATTGTGGATTATTGTTTATGGGCATATTATAATAGTGGGTTATCAAAGTGCCTTATCTGATATATTGGGTCCGCTCCATGCGCTGTTGCACAGAGCATTATTCAGGGCTATCTGACGGTCTTCTCTTCAATACTAATCCTTCTGCAGTGCCCATATCCATTTTATTACAGAATAAGTTGAATTTAGTTACGTATGTCTCTGTGCTAGCTGTGTGGCACTGCACATATGTATTCCATGTATTGAATTGTTATGTGCATTAAATGTATATGGGTATTGTATTACAGTTGGTTATCACATTTTTGCGGAGGTTGTCATTTGGGATTTGTTCATGCTTTTAAAGGGAACCTGTCACCAGATTTGGGGTCTATAAGCTGCGGCCACCCCCACCGGGCTCTTATGTACAGCATTCTAACATCCTGTATACAAGAGACCAGGCCCCTGTGTAGAACGTAAAAATCACTTTATATTACTCACTTAAGGGACGGTGCAGGCAGACTGGTCGAATAGGTATCTCCGGTCTCTGGTACCGGCACCTCCTCTTTCAGCCATCTTTGTCCTCCTTCTGAAGCCTGGGTGCATGACACATCCTATGTCATCCACACTCGCCGGCATTGAGGTCTTGTGCAGGCGCACTACAATACTTTCATCTGCCCTGCTCAGGGCAGATGAAACTGTGCCTGCGCTGGACCTCAATGCTGGCGAGTGTGGATGACGTAGGTCGTGTCATGCACCCAGGCTTCAGAAGGAGGACAAAGATGGCTGAAAGAGGAGGTGCCGGTACCGGAGACCGGAGACACCTGTCCGACCAGTCTGCACCGCACCACCCCTTAGGTGAGTATTATAAAGTAATTTTTACGTTCTACACAGCGGCCTGGGCTCTTATATACAGTATTCCAGAATGCTGTATATAAGAGCTCACTGGTGGTGGCCGCAGCTTATAGGCCCCAAATCTGGTGACAGGTTCCCTTTAAATGATTTTAGTATGTGTGTTTACTGTCCTTTTGGATTTAATGAAGATTGTTATATTTGTATTTAGCAATTCCATTTTCTGGTGTGGGCATCCACTATGTGTGAACTTTTCTCTTCTTCTGTTTTGGTCGTATTGTGATCATGCAGGATGCTGCACTCGGTTTTATTGATTTAGTCCGGGTGTGCACCACTTTTTTGTATATATATTATTTCTATACTGTGACATAACTGCGTGTATTATCCCTGTACTGTGACATCACTGTATGTATTATTTCTGTACTGTGACATCACTGTATGTATTATTTCTGTACTATGACATCACTGTGTGTATTACCCCTGTACTGTGACATCACTGGGTGTATTATCCCTGTACTGTGATATCACTGTGTGTATTACCCCTGTACTGTGACATCACTGTGTGTATTATCCCTGTACTGTGACATCATTGTGTATTATCCCTGTACTGTAACATCACTGTGTATTATCCCTGTACTGTGACATCACTGTGTGCATTATCCCTGTACGCGTCAGGCCCTGCGGTGCTCAGCCAGCGTCAGGCGCTGCGGTGCTCACCCAGTGTCAGGCGCTGCGGTGCTCAGCGAGCGTCAGGCCCTGTTGTGTTCAGCGAGCGTCAGGCCCTGCGGTGCTCAGCGAGCGTCAGGCCCTGCGGTGCTCAGCGAGCGTCAGGCGCTGCGGTGCTCAGCGAGCGTCGTGCGGTGCTGTGCAAGCGTCAGGCCCTGCGGTGCTCAGCAAGCGTCAGGCGCTGCGGTGCTCAGCGAGCATCAGGTGCTGTGGTGGTCAGCGAGCGTCAGGCGGTGCGGTGCTGTGCGAGCGTCAGGCGGTGCTCTGCGAGCGTCAGGCATCACACACAGTCACAAAACAGGGGCACAGGCTCACAGCACTGCCTAGACTGGTGCTCTGCAGACGGAGCCGCGCCTGTTAACAGTCTCCTTACTGGACTGGTAGATGTATAGCCTGGCTAGAATAAAGATTAATTCATAATGTGGATATATGCCCCCAATAACTTGTATGTTCCCCCCAGCAATGTATATGCTGTTTATTATGTTAATATTTTATTGTATTTTTTTTAGTAGGGGGGCCCCATTCAGACTTTTGCTATGGGGCCCTATGATTTCTATGTACGCCCCTGCTCGTCGCCGTGTCAGTTATGCACACAATCTCCATGGACTGTATGCACAGTCACCAGGTAAGACTCCATTGCTGAGCAAAAACCACGTTAAGTGCAATTAAAATTTACTCAACAATATTTAGACAAGCCTGTGAAATACTGGGAGAATATAGGCTGGATGTCATAATACACACCATGTTTGGAGGCCAAAAGGCAATGCATGTCTCCCCAAAAACACCTGTAGCGCTGACGTGCCTGCACTCCTCACTCTCTCTCCTGCAGAGACGCGCTCTCACTCACCACCGCCGTCAGCTTTCACCATACTGCCTGTGTGACGCCCTGGACTCCCAGGGGTCACAGGTCATTACACTCACCACATACACCCCCACCCCAGTGAGGTATCACCAGTCAACCAAAAGACCTGATTGCCTCCCTCAGAGTCAAACAGGTACACCAAGTGGGTGGAGTCAGGCGGAAAGTCTGCCAGGAGTCTGCTGGCCTGAGGCAGAAAAACACAAGCAGATGAAGTTAGGAGAGAGGGGTGGAGAGAGTTCAAGTTCAGAGTTTGGAGAGTGAGGAGCTCAGTTCTGTGTGGGGCCTGGGTTGGAGCCTAGGACCCCAGATCAGTCAGGCAGGCAGACGGTAGTGGCCGCCTGCAGGAGACCGGGAATACGACCAGCGGAACCGTAAGGGACCGGGACAGGGTAGTGGCCCACCGGAACCGAACCGGGGAGCTAACTGGATACCGGAGCACCAGGCAGGGTACTCAGACCCCGAACTAGGCCATAAGCCACCACCATAGTCAAGTCAACTGATTGCGGTCTGGACCTCAGGGGTTCATTCCCACCTAAGTCCCGATTGAAGGCAACAGCCCAACCAGTCCGGATAGTAGCCACCGCCAGAGGCCAGAGATCCAAGGGCCAGCGTCTGGGGGCAAACGGGCTCCTACGACACATATACGCCGGGGAGCGGGCTACCTGTGCCCAGGCACGGTAGCCAAGATCACATACAGGTGCAGGAGAAAGGCGGACATTACCAACCTATCTGGAGAAACTGCAGCCGGCTGCGGGCCCCGTTCGTCACCCCGTTTGGTTTACCAGTGACTCTGTGTAGTTTAATCGTGAGTACACCAGTGCCATCAGGCACTGCACCGCGCTGCACCGCAATATTGCCCTTGCACCCCGGCCCTCGCTACCGGGCCCCGGGACCAACATCCCCTACCCACCTAGCTGCGCCCCTACACCACTCCCGGGATTCCCCGCACCTTTACCGCAGTGGTGGTGTCCACCATCACCACAACCCGTGGGTGGCGTCACGAACTTTACAACATAACTACCCCCACAACCCCTGCGTGCACCGCCACTACACCCTTCCAGAGCGACGTGACCCCTGGGTCCGGAGGCACTTGAGCCCCCGACACACACACGAGCCCGGACCCGAGTGGCTCGGCGGTCGCAGCCTAGGCCGCGGGGCGGTACACCTGGAGTTCCTGCGGTCCCCTACGTGGCTACTTCCTGCTTCCCCCTCCTGGGGCCTGTGTGCATGTCCCAGGTCCTCCAGGAGTGTTCCTGGGGTGTGCACACGCACTGCGGCCCTCATCTTAAAGGGCCAGCCCACCACTCTTAAGACGTACCTCAGCTGAGAGGCACTGGGTACTTTAAGCATGCTCCCACTAGGGAAGGTGCCTGATCACTGCCTTGAGTTCAGTTAGTCAGCTGTATTCTATCTAGCTAGCTAGTTGTCAGGTCAGTTGCCTGTCTTGTCCTGCTTTACCTGTCCTGCCTGTACGTGGTTCCAGTCCTGTCTTGCCTGTACTTGGCTCCAGTCCTATCTTGTCTTGCCTGTACCTGGATCCAGTCCTGTACTTCCTGTACCTGGCTCCAGTCCTGTCTTGTCCTGTCCGTCCTGCCTTGTTGGTACTAGTGACTATGTCCGTCCTGGCTGTGCCATCTGCCTCAGTCACTCCGGTGGTCCCAGCATTGCTAGTGACTCTGCCTGTCCATCCTGTCTTTGCTGTCTGCTTTAGCTACTCTGGTACCCTTGACACTCAGCCTGTCTGCACCTGTTTCTGTCCCTGCCCTGAGAGTCAGCTGCCACAGTCCCGGTCTCTACCCTGAGAGTAGCACCTGGTGTTCACCTTCCCGTGGGTGCTGAGTCAAGCAGCTCCCACTAAAGGGTAAGCCTGGGGTTCACCTGTGGTTCAGTAGGTCCACTTCAGTTCGCCTCATTAACATCTCTGGCGGCGAGCGTTACAGTTTGATCAGGCCATGGACTCCGCCGACTCCGTTTTTTTGCCTCAGTCTGAACTATGCCTTGTGATGGAAATCTCCCGAGTGAAGAAACCTGTTTGCATGGCTCCATCCTTCCAGAGGTCTTTTGTTTTCCGGGATCCTGTTTCTGCTCCTGTTCCTGAGCCTATAGAAATGACCAGTGTCTATATGGCTGAGTTGTAATGCGAAAACCTTCAAACCAAGGTCCGGTGTTAAGCTGTGGTGCGTTATCAGACTCCCATCCAATGCCTTCTGAAGCCTTGGTTGGTGTCATGCGGGGGTGGAATGCTGCAATCTGAACCAATACGCTACGTTCCTGAACTTGTGGCAAGTCTTGTTCAACAAGCCATGCTGGTGCATTACCAGACTTCCATCCAGCGCCTCCTGAAGCCCTTGTTGGTGTCATATGTGAGTGGAATGCTCCAATCCGAACCTGAACGCTTCATTCCTGAGCCAGTGGTGCAATACCAGACTCCCATCCGATGCCTTCTGAAACCCTTGTTGGGCCCGTGCTTGGATGGAATGCTCCAATTAAAACCTGGGAAAATAGCAGAATGGGTTTTACTTATAATTATATAGACCAAACCAAACCTAAAACTTAACCTTTAATAGATGCTCATTAAGAAGTGATGAAAGATCACTGAGTAATACCGTGAAATTTAAAAACTAACACATATGTTGCTTGGTCACCAAGCTCAAACAGACCAGCATCACATGTGAGGCACACAAAGTTCAAATACAACCACTGTACCACCATATATTATGGTCAGACAGAGTCCCAAAAAAAAACCCACAAAAAAGAACCGCCTTTAGGAGGGATGAGATTCTTGAAAATGGGACAATAATGATGGAGCAAAAACAAAATATTTTTACAGCCTAAGATTCCATCTTATTCATAAATGGATCCCGCCAACAAAAAAGGAATGGTCTGGCAGTTCCCACACCTGCCCCGGTCAAATGGGAAGTGTTGAAATGAATGATCAGGGGGGTCTGCATATCTCATGGATCCAGAATTAAAAAAGAAAGTGCAAGGGAACTAAAGGAACTGTTAGCACAACTAGGCCATAAAGAAACGATAAACAAAACCAAATCCAGTGACACCCTTAAAACGGAAATTTCTACTATCCGCCACCAAATATTATCTATCCTTGACCGAAAATCACTGTGTATCAGAGATAAATTTCGTAGGAATATCTTTGAATTTGGAGATAAAAGTGGACGATTGTTGGCCAGGACCCTTCACCCCAGACAGGCACAAACCCCAATACTCGCGTTAAATTCACAGACAGGAACCCAGATACATTCCACCCCTGACATATTAGAAGAATTCAGAAACTACTATACAAAACTTTATAACATCCCATCCCCACATGCCCAATCACAAGATGCGAGACATCGCGACATTTGGGAATACTTAAACAAATATGCCCCAGACCCCCTTGAAGATGCGGTAGCCGAAGACATAGACGAGGATTTCTCAGACACAGAGCTAAGCGAAGCCATTAAAACCCTTAAAGTGCGTAAAAGCCCTGGTCCTGATGGGTTCACCCCCCGGTTTTACAAAATATGTGGAGAGGCCTGCAGCCCTATAATGCTGAAAGCCTTCAATTCCATAACCAACACATGCCAGTTCCCTAAACAGACACTCCAAGCCCGAATAACCATAATCCCTAAACCTGGCAGGGACCCACTGGCCTGCACTAATTACAGACCTATCTCACTAATAAATGTGGATATTAAATTGTACTCTAAAATGATAGCCCTGAGACTAGGCCCCCTCATACCCAAACTAATCCACAAAGACCAAGTGGGTTTTGTCCCAGGGAGGGAGGCACGGGACAACACTATTAGAACCCTGTCCCTAGTGGCCCAGGTACGTCAGCGTCAAATCCCAATGTGCCTCTTGACAGAGTCCATTGGGGTTTTTTAGAAGCCACGATGCAGGCAATCGGCGACCGTTCGCTACTACAATGGATAAAAGCATTATATCACGAACCAACGGCACAAGTGGGCGTGAACGGACGCCTGTCAGCTCCATTTAATATTAGAAACGGTACCAGACAGGGATGCCCCCTATCGCCCTACCTATACATTCTGGTAATGGAATCCCTGGCAAATGCACTCAGGGAAAACGCTTCGATAAAAGGGATACAGATAGGACAAACATCTCATAAATTAGCACTATTCGCGGACGATCTCTTGATATATGTGACGCAGCCGAAGACTAGTTTGCCCAACATACTGCAGGAGTTTGAGATGTTTGGCAAACTCTCCAATTTTAAAGTAAACCTACAAAAAACAGAGATCTTAAACGTATCGCTATCGTCCGTAGATGAGAATACTCTCAAACTTGCCTTCCCCTTTAAATGGGCCAGCAATTACATTAAATATCTGGGGATCAGGGTTTCTCCCAACCACCAAGACCTATATAATTACAATTTCCCAGACCTTTTAAAAAATATCCACAAAGACCTCATAGCATGGCATAACCTCCCCATTTCCTTGTTCGGCAGGGTCAATACAATTAAAATGGATGTCCTACCTAAAATACTATACCTGTTCAAACTATCCCACTGAACCTAGGAGAAAATGTCTTCCTCAAGTTAAAGAAGATGATCAGCAATTTTATATGGCGTGGCACCAAACCTCGACTGAAATACTCAATGCTGACTAAATCTCGCTGGGACGGAGGGGCGGGGCTCCCGGATCTTAAAGCTTATCACGCAGCGGCGGTGGGCGGTTGCATATTGGATCTCCTGCACAGTAAAGACAGAAAATTGTGGGTGGAGATTGAATGTCACCTATGCCCGAATATGGCACACGGAATCTTCTGGTTGTCATCTAGAACTAACCTTGGGACCCTGGGAGTTTCCCCAATTCTCTTGTCCCTGGCTACAGCGTGGAGGACAGCCAATAGACGATATAGACTGACAGGAGAACCGGGTCCTATGACGCCTCTGGTGGGCAACCCCGCGTTTCAATGCTGGTTTCACGAACCTCATCCCAGACTGATTTCAACGCCAATGGGAGGGATTCCACGAGTTAAAGACGTAATTACCCAACAGAGATGCAAACCACTGATGTTCCTGCTTGGAGACCGGCCACGGGAACCAGGTTACTGGTTCCAATATCTACAACTACGTAGTTTCATAGATTCTCTGGCTCCGGGATCTGACATACATAAGGATCTGACTCCATTTGAAAAACTATGCTTCCTTAAGGTGGCTTTACACACTGCAACATCACAAACGACATCGCTGTAACGTCACCGGTTTTGTGACGTAATAGCGACCTCCCCAGCGACATTGCAGTGTGTGAAACACATCAGCGACCTGGCCCCTGCTGTGAAGTTGCTGATCGCTATAAATCGTTCAGGACCATTCTTTGGTCCTTTGTTTCCCCCTGTGCAGCATGATCGCTAGAAAGTCTCAGTGTGTAAAGGGGACTTTACAGCGACTTCGTTAGCGACTTCCCTTTCAAAAAGCTGCTTTACAACGTCCCCAATGACTAGCTAGGTCGTTCTGCAGGTCCGGATCGCTGTTGCGTCGTTGGCCAGGTCTGCCTGTTTGACAGCTCACCAGCGACTCACCAGAGACTTTTTAGCGATCCCGGCCAGGTTGGGATCGCTGGTGGGATCGCTAGAAAGTCTCAGTGTGTAAAGGGGCCTTTAGAGAAACACCTCCTCACATAGTCTCAATAATCTATAACATAGCAGTGCCCGAGGGGGGTGGAGGAGACGACTTGCCTGACTACGTTAGACATTGGCAAACAGAATTGTGCCAGACTTTTCCCAAGGCACAATGGTGTAAGTCATTTAACCTAACACATAAATCCACCATTTCTTGTAGAATGCAGGAACTCAATTATAAAATCCTCTCACGGTGGTATAGGACACCCGCCAGACTACATAAAATGTTCCCAGAGGTATCAGACGCCTGTTGGTGGTGCCAGACCTCAGTGGGCACAATGCTATATATCTGGTGGACCTGCCCAGGGATACAGGGACTTTGGAAAGATGTCTTTGCTCTCTATAACTATTTACATCACACGGAAGTGACACCCTCACCGGAAATGGCCCTGTTATCAATGTATACAGGGGCAGTCTCCAAGGCGAAGAAAGGCTTGCTCTTGTACTTCATGATTTCAATGAGGCAAATCATACCGAGGCATTGGAGATCCCCCTGTACATTGAGGAGAACAGACTGGGTAGAGGCTATGGATGGTCTGCAGCGTCTGGAGGAGTTGAGAGCGTTCAATGAAGGGAAAGACTCCTTGTGTTTCTCGGCTTGGTATCCGTGGCTTCACTATAGAGAAACACAGCAATTCCAAATCTGGTTACTCACAGGCGCTCTATCACAATAAATATTCAAGAAGCCGGGATGGGCTCCCGGACACAGGAGTGGCGCGGCATCACAATACAGACCTTCTCCCCCCCCATTTCCCCATGTCTTCCCCTCCTTCTCTACCTATCTTTCTCTCCCTCTCTATATCTCTTTCTTACCTAATTGATATACATAGGGTCATGTTTTCATACCTATTGAACCAGACTATACAGAAGGAAGTTGCCTTTAACACTTTACACAGAATAAAGATAGAAGATCATTACATGTTAAAATTAAGATGTTCTATAGGATGTTATACAGATTTTACCTTCCACATGATTTGCGATACATTTCATAGTACCATACGTTTTACGGGACTTAAAGACATAGGTTATTTTATAATCTTCATATGCTGTAAAATTGGGCAACATGAAACACCCTTATGCATTTCTTATCTTCTGTTATATGAAAACTTTTGAAATAATAAAGAAATATTAAACGAAAAAAGGAATGGTCTCACCAATATTAAACAGGCTCAAAAGTACTCCAACCAGCTTCACCAGTGGCTTTCAGACAAGCTCCATAAATACCAGATAAAGCCCCTCTTCTCATATCGCTTGGTTAATTGACTGCATAATACACATACTCCCAACGCATTTCATTGTAATCACTCTTCAAGGGAGTCTTCTAGGATTTAATGCTCTGCATACTGCCAGTGCATACCGCTCCTGACAGTATATAAATAAATGCCCCCAAATGAACTGTAAATAAAGAATAATGAATATACTGTATATGGTGGTACAGTGGTTGTATGGGAACTTTGTATGCCTCACATGTGATGCTGGTCCGTTTGAGCTTGGTGACCAAGCAACATATGTGTTAGTTTTTAATTTCACAGTTTTTACTCAGTGATCTTTCATCACTTCTTAATGAGCACCTATTAAAGGTTAAGTTTTAGGTTTGGTTTGGTCTATATAATTATAAGAAAAACCCATTCTGCTATTTTCTCATTCCTTAGGTACATGTGGGTTATATTTAAGGTATTTTGCTATTATTATATTTATATATGCCAATAGATGGCAGGCTTCCTATCTTCTGATCTGGACACTAGACAGTGGGCAAGTGAGGCCAGGGATGTGTTTTCTGATAGGAATTTGGTACTTAAAAAATACAGACCGACTTTAAGTGGGGCCTTTAACCCCTTCAGCCCCCGGGCACTTTCCGTTTTTGCGTTTTTGTTTTTTGCTCCCCTACTTCCGAGAGCTGTAACTTTTTTATTTTTCCATCAATCTTGCCATATAAGGGCATGTTTTTTGCGGGGCGAGTTGTACTTTTAAATGAAACCATAAGTTTTACCGTGTACTGGAAAACGGCAAAAAAATTCCAAGTGCGGAAAAATTGCAAAAAAGTGTGATCGTACAATAGTTTTTGGGATATTTTATTCACTGTGTTCACTATATGGTAAAACTGATATATCTATGTGATGCCTGAGGTCGGTGCGAGTTTGTAGACACCAAACATGTATAGGTTTACTTGTATCTAAGGGGTTAAAAATAATTCACAAGCTTGTCCAAAAAAAGTGGCGCACGTTTTGCGCCATTTTCCAAAACCCGTAGCGTTCTCATTTTTCGGGATCTGAGACTCAGTGACGGCTTACTTTTTGTGTCTCGACCTGACGTTTTTAACGGTACCATTTTTGCGCAGATGCTACGTTTTGATCGCCTGTTATTGCATTTTGCGCAAAATTTGCGGCGACCAAAAAACGTAATTTTGGCGTTTGGAATTTTTTTGCCGCTACGCTATTTACTGATCAGATTAATTGATTTTGTATTTTGATCGGGCATTTCTGAACGCGGCGATACCAAATATGTGTATATTTTTTATTTTTTTAACCCTTTAATTTTCAATGGGGTGAAAGGGGGGTGATTTGAACTTTTATTTTTTTTTTATTTTTTAAAACTTTTTTTTTTATTTTACTAGTCCCCCTAGGTGGCTATAGCGATCAGCAATCCGATCGCTCTTATCTATCTGCTGATCACAGCTATACAGCTGTAAACAGCAGATTCAGTCACTTTTTGTTTCACCCTGCTCCGAGCCGGGTGAAAACGAAAGTGAAACTTCGTAGCTGCAGGCGTCATCACAAGACCCTGTGCTACGATGGCAACCACCGAAAGTCACGTGATCATGTCACGTGACTTCCGGTGGGGGCGGTGTAAGTAACTGTCATGGCGGCGCCCATATACATATCGCTGCCAGATTTTGGCAGCGAAATGTAAGGGGTTAATGGCCGCGGGTGGAAGCGATTCCACCCGCGGCTAGCAGGCACACATGTCAGCTGTTGAAAACAGCTGATATGTGCGCGGATCGCCGCCGCCTGCCCACGACAGGGGGCGGGAATTAACGGCACACGATCCATGACGTACCCAGTACGTCATGGGTCATTAAGGGGTTAAGGACCTAACAAAATATACAAAGAAAGAATAGTATCATGGTGGGAAGTACAATCTTTGGAAAGTTACTTAACAGATAAGATTGTATCCAGAAAACTAAGTATTACTTTACAACCAGGTTACAGATACAAAAATGCCGACTTCATAGCCAAACGGGAGAGAAAAGTCACTGAAAGTTCTCTTAAACTTATGAAACTGATGCTTGAGGAGGAAAAGAAAAACTTGACTACATTGAAGTACTCCCTAAAAGAAGATGTAGATATCACACGAAAGTTCTCTGGAGAGGCGGATTTCCTGAATAAAGAATTGGTGTTACATGGAGTAATTGAGAAATTTCAATGTAAACTCAAGGAGAGGAAACAGATTCTATGTGAGAGACTTACAGGATTTCAAAGACAATAGAGCCTATGTATTTTCAAGCAATCAGGGTGTAAGACACAGTGAAACTGACGTTTCCTCTACTGACGCAGAACTCTCCGATACTGATACTAGGGCTACTAGTTTTAGACCTCAGCATCAGTTTAAAAAGTCTTGGGGAAAAGGCAAATCAGGTTACAGAGAAACAGCACAAAATCATGGTAGAGGTGGTATGTTAGAGAACCAATACTATCTGAGAAGCAAAAATCAGTTGAATCCACAATAACTGGCAGAGCTCCTCAGGTCATCGATCTGTCCTCCACTAAATTATATTGATTTATCTGTACTAAATAAGGGACTTTCATTTGTACCAACCAATAACAGACTTTGATGAGTTTGGAGCAATAAAAGACCTGCATTTATTTGCTAGACGTGGAAAAAAAAATTTGGCAGAGAGGCAGAAAAACTTGTACTGAATTGGGTATTCCAGAAAATCTTTTACAGGATGTGCGGTTGTTGTTTCATTTGGATGACATGAACCCTAATGATATAGGGGATGGCCCTTTTACAATTTTAAGAAACAATAGCAGTAAAATGCCCCCAAACACTATGGAGGTTGATGTAGTGGATGTGTTTGTAAATATGCAATGGTGGAATTAATGTACGTGGTGGTAAACACAATCTAACGAAGGCAGAAATGGTGAGTTTCCAAGATCTAGAAAAGGATTCCAGTATTACGATAAATCCTTCCGATAAAGAGGAAATCTGATAATACTGGATTCCACTGCCTACAAAAAGATCTGTATGGATATTTTGCTAGAATATCGTCTAATCCGATTACGGCCTTTAAGAATGACTTGAAACTACTGTACTATTGGAGGAAGCCTTGAGGACTAACATCATAGATAAAAATGAATATGATTATCTTTTGCCAGCCTTTCCTATACAGGCAACCTTCTACACTTTACCAAAGGTGCATAAGGGCCTGCATCAACTGAGAGGTCGCCCAATTGTGTCAGGGGTGGGTATTCTCACAGAAAAGTTGAGCATTTATGTTGACAAGATTTTGAGACCCTTCGTGGTGTCTTATACTCCCATACTTGAGGAACACCACTGAGTTCTTACGTAAAATTGATGATGTTTTCCTGGAAGAAGGAATGATGCTTTGCAGCATCGATATTGAGGCTTTGTATTCCTCAATCCCACATGATCCAGGTATCGAGGCTACAAAATACTATCTTAATTTTAGGGGTAGCCATCTCACTAGGCATAATGAATTTGTTACTAAGGCACTACAGTTCTGTTTAACTAAGAATGTCTTCACTTTTGACGGTAAGTACTTCCACCAGCTCAGGGGTACTGTGATGGGGAGTTGCTGTGCCCCGTCATATGCAAATCTATTCCTGGGCTGGTGGGAGGAAACCGTCGTTTTTGGGGGACATTTGGACACTGAAGATGTTGTACTACGGGTCAGGTATATTGATGACATCTTTGTGATTTGGAAAGGTCAGGAGGATGGGTTTTGAGTTTTTTAGGTGCACTAAATGATAACAATGACTCGCCCACCCCAGGGCCTTATGTGACTCTGTGTTGGGCTGGACTAGTCCGGGGTAGTCAGCGGTGGTGGGGCACGATTTCGTGACCCTGGTGGGGTCAGTTAATGTGGTGGCGATATTGGGGGTGATGATAGTGTTAAAGTTTATATAAGATTCGTGATGCCACTTGTGGTAATTTGCAGCTATGGAGCCGAAACTGCTGGAAGGGACCTCCGGGGCTGATGTTATGGCAGCTAAGTCGTTTCTTGCTCTCCACAGGTAGAGCGGGTACCCCGGGGCAACCTTTGGTGCTTGGTAAAGTCTATGGTATTGTAGATGCAGTGCAGGATAAAACAGACGACACAGGGCTTGCTGTTAGGTCCTTTACTCACTGTTTCTGAGTCCAGGTGTCGACAAACCAGTTGCCCGACAGTATCCTGGGATCCACTGTCAGGGACCTCCGCCGATCCCGGGTAGTTCAGAGGTCAATACCGGTGCACCCTTCCTGTGTCTCTCTCCTGACTGTCTTCTTAGCTTTGACTCTATTAGTTGAACTGGTCTCGGCCTCCACCACAGGGCCTGTACAAAGGGAGCTAACCGCAGTTGTATCTTGCTCCCTTCACCGGGGATCTGTGGTGGGTTGTGGCCCGGAGCGCTTGCAACCACCCTCAGCCTTCGGTGTTACTTTATGAGGAATTGTCTCTCTTCCCTCTGTCTGGGGACCGTCCCCGAATGCAGCCAGAGCCCTCCACCCGATCTTCCTGTGGAACAGGTCACGAGCCAATATGCCCTTTCGTGGCCCTGGAATCCTTTCTTTTCTTTCTTTAGGTGTCACCTGGGCCTAACTAGACCCCAGGATCTCCACCAGGAACTTCCTTCTGTCAATTTCTCCTGAGGTAACTACCTCCCTCTCCTTCTCCCTCTCACACTCTAGACTGACTGACTTTGAACTTCCTGGTTGCCTTGTCTACTCACACTTTCTGACTCCTCCCACACACCCACTGACTAGGCCCCACCCACACTATTGGGACCAGAAATGGGACTTATGGCTCCATGAATACATCTATGGGGGTTGCTGCCACTATCCCTGACCCAGTGTATGCCTACCAATTGGTGTGTGCAAGTTTAGTCTGTGGATCGGCATATGACCTCATTCTTACCTAGGATGGGACATCACACCTCTGGCTGAGGTGCATATCTCTGTGGTGACGGAAGCCTCAGGGGCGCCACACTAACATCGGTCTTCATTTCACCTATAAGAGGAGCAATGAGAAATTGGCCTTTTTGGATGTTCTGATGGAAAAGGGACCCAAGGGTAGGTTGGTGACGAGTACATTCAGAAAAGAGACATCATCAAACTCATTACTAAGTCGGGAAAGTGCACACCCAGGATCCCAAAAGAAAGGAATTCCTAAAGGAAAAGCCAATTTATCAGAATGAAGTGCAATTGCTCATTGGAGGATGGTTTCAAAAAACGATCTTTTGACCTGATGGGTAGGCTAAATGAGAGACGTTACCCTAAGAAAGAAATCAGAAAAGCCTATGAGTTTGTTTGTAGAATGGACCATACGAGTGTGCTGAATCCAAAATTTAGGTCAGAAAACAGCACGGACATTTTGAGGTTCATCACCACTTATAATAACGGTGTGATTGAGCTTAGAAGGACTCTCTCCAAATATTGGCCTATTTTGAAAAGGGACCCTATTATTGGAAAATGTATAACTAATCATCCTTCAATCACTCTCCGCAAAGCAAGATCTCTAAAGGATAGGCTTGTTCGTAGCCATTTTAGGGAGGACAGACCAATGTGGTTAACAAGTCATTTAAAAGGGTGCTATAAGTGCCATGACTGTATCAACTGCCAATTTGTTGAGGAGGGTAAGGAGTTTGTGAACCCAATGAATGGAAAGAAGTTTGAAATAAGATCATTGATTACTTGTAAAATGAAACTAGTAGTGTATAGGGTGATGTGTATTTGTGGAAAACAATACATAGGAAAAACGATTAGAGAACTGAGGAAGTGGATTGGTGAGCATAAAAATGATATTAGAAAGAAGAACGACACACCAGTAGCCAGGCACGTAAATGCATTTCATGGTGGAAATGAGAAATGCATTACACAGTGTTGGGTATAGACCATATTAGACCTCCACAAAGGGAGGGGTAATTGGGATAAAAAAATTCTGCAAAAGTAGTGTTTTTGGATTTATAGTCTGAATACAATGGCACCAACCAGTTTAAATGAAGAATTGTCCTTCATCCCTTTTCTAGATGCAACTTAGTTTATAGGGTTGGTTAGGAGGGACAACCGACGAGGAGTGGGGGCGCCATTGGCATAGGTGTAGGGTGGCGACCTCCTCTGGATAGGTAGGGCCAGGAATTTAATGTTAAGGTTATCTGGTAGTGGGCACCATAGTTTCCTTTCTTCCCCCCTCTTTTCCCTTTCTGTCCCTTTTGAGGAGTTATCCTATGGATGACTTTATATTCATTCCCCTGTATCCAATTTTGGTCTGTTCTCCCTATAAATACTTTGAGTTCTTTATTATATCGGACTAATAATATGACATCACCAATAATTGAATTAATAGTGATCAGATTTCTTTTGGATCACCAAATAAGTAATTATTGTTTATGGATTATGATTTTTTTGTATTCAAAACTATTTTCCTATCAGAATAACATTGTATATATGGTACCGCTGTGACTATAGTGTAGGTAATAGAAAGAATTAAACCTTACATTGTGTAGGTAAAGTATATACCAACATAATTGGGTTTTATACCCTTATGTAAGTACTGTTTTATGGACATTAAGCAAGTTGAGCGCAGTGGTAGTGTATTGGGATGGAGGAGATGCTGATTAAGCACTCATGGTTGTAAGCTTGCGTTCCAGGAACCTGATGATTTGTCATCTGGTGAGGCCGGCGGCGCATTGTGAATGACGCAGCCGGTTTCTGTAGTGACATGTAAACTTCTGGTATGGGGGTTTCTGGTTGAATACGTCACTCGCGTGATAGGTGTGAACTGTGCATGCGCGCGTGATATAAAATGGCGCTGCCCATAAGCGGACAGCGCGGTACTTTTGAATTTGTCCGGTCACATACTACGTGTGTGGTAAGTGTTAACATGAGGCACTGTTTCTAAATAGGTTTATGTGATCTGTTTTTGGGCCTATATTTATTCATTATTCTTTATTTACAGTCCGTTTGGGGGCATTTATTTATATACTGTCAGGAGCGGTATGCACTGGCAGTATGCAGAGAATTAAATCCTAAAAGACTCCACTGAAAAGTGATTACAATGAAATGCGTTGGAAGTATGTGTATTCTGCAGTCAATTAACCAAGTGATATGAGAAGAGGGGCTTTATCTGGTATTTATAAAGCTTGTCTGAAAGCCATTGGTGAATCCGAAGCTTGGAGTACTTTTGAGCCTGTTTAATTTTGGTGAGACCATTCCTTTTTTCTTGGCGGGATCCATTTATGAATAGGAGTGGAATCTTAGGCTGTAAAAATAGTTTGTTTTTTTTGCTCCATCATTATTGTCCCATTTTCAAGAATCTCAACCCTCCTAAAGGTGGTTCCTTTTTGTGGCGGGTTTTTGGGACTCTGTCTGACCATAATATATGGTGGTACAGTGGTTGCATGGGAACTTTGTGTGCCTCACATGTGATGCTGGTCTGTTTGAGCTTGGTGACCAAGCAACATATGTGTTAGTTTTTAATTTCACGGTTTTTACTCAGTGATGTTTCATCACTTCTTAATGAGCACCTATTAAAGGTTAAGTTTTAGATTTGGTTTGGTCTATATAATTATAAGAAAAACCCATTCTGCTATTTTCCCATTTCCTAGGTATACGTGGGTTATATTTAAGGTATTTTGCGTTTATTAAATTCCAATTAAAACCTGGACACTTCATTCCTGAACCCGTGGTGCATTACCAAACTCCCATTCAACGCTAAAGCCCTTGTTGGTGTCCTCCGTAAGTGGAATGCTTCAACCTGAACCTGAACACTTCTTTCCTGAGCCTGTGGTGCATTACCAGACTCCCATCCGACGCCTTCTGAAGCCCTGAAGCCCTTGTTGATGTTGTGTAAGGGTGAAATGCTCCAATCCGAACCTGGACGCTTTGTTGCTGAACTTCTTGAATTATGCTTGGGAGATTCACATTCGGAGAGGATCTCCTTCTTTGTTCTGCCCTGTTTGTCTTGTCTGTTTTTTCTAGGTTTGGCTTGGATCCGTTCTCCTGAGTGTGTTCTGGACTGGTGGTCCACTGGTGCCTGCTATGCCACGAGAACTATCTGGTTGGTTTTCTTCCGTACCGGTCTTTGGTGAATTCTTTTTGTCTGCCTGCCTTGATTTCTGCCTGTCTACCAGCTACCATTGACTTCGAGGAGAGAAAACCTTCTTCACTCCTCGCTCTCCCTCCTGCAGGGATGCGCTCTCACTCACCGCTGCGGACGGCTCACTACATGCTGCCTGGCATTCCCGCGGTCCTCCACGTGGCTTCTTCCTGCTTCCCCCTCCTGGGGCCTGTGTGCGCATCAGTACTCCTTGGCCATGTGCGTGCACTGCGGCCCTCCTCTTAAAGGGCCAGCGTGCTACTCCTAGGAAGTGCCTATCGCTGAGAGGCATTAGGCCCTCACCTTAAAGGGCCAGCCCAACACTCCTAAAAAGTGCTTCTCAGCCTATCGCTGAGAGGCACTGGGTACTTTAGGCCTGCTCCCACTACGGGAATTGCCTGATCAATGCCTTGAGTTCAGTTAGTCAGCTTTGTTCTGTCTAGCCAGCTAGTTGTCAGGTCTCCTGCTCGCCTTGTCCTGCTTTACCTGTCCAGTCCTGTCCTGGCTGTACCTGGCTCCAGTCCTGTCCTGCCTGTACCTGGATCCAGTACGTCCTTTCCTGTTGGTACCTGCTATCTGTCCATCCTACCCTGTTGGTACTAGTTGACTGTGCCCGTCCTGGCCGTGCCATCTGCCTCAGCCACTCCAGTGGTCCAGCCTTACTAGTGTCTCTGCCTGTCCATACTGCCTGTACTGTCTGCCTTAGTTTCCCTGGTGGTCCCTGTCTACACTAGATACTCAGCTTGTCTGCACCTGTGTCCATCTCTGCCCTGTGGGTCAGCTGCCACAGTCACAGTCTCTACCCTGGGGCGAGTAGCACCTGGCATTTAATTCCTTTCCTACAGAACCCCAAAATGGGCACCTATCCGTGCCTCCTCTGCCACCAATGTAATAATGTCCTAAGGGACAACGTAGTTCACCAAACCCCACACAGGTAAGAGATATTACATTAAGGATTTTTTTTACCTTTGACTCATCAGAGGGAAGGAGTCTTGCGAGGATAATTTGCATATTCCCAGTGCCTTCTGGGATAAGTGAAGAGTCACCGCGAGCTCAAGGAGAACCGGGTTTTGGCCGTTACAGCCGGAAGGAAGACTTCTGAAAGCCAGGGAAGGAGTCTTGCGAGGATAATTTGCATATTCCCAGTGCCTTCTGGGATAAGTGAAGAGTCACCGCGAGCTCAAGGAGAACCGGGTTTTGGCCGTTACAGCCGGAAGGAAGACTTCTGAAAGCCAGGGAAGGAGTCTTGCGAGGATAATTTGCATATTCCCAGTGCCTTCTGGGATAAGTGAAGAGTCACCGCGAGCTCAAGGAGAACCGGGTTTTGGCCGTTACAGCCGGAAGGAAGACTTCTGAAAGCCAGGGAAGGAGTCTTGCGAGGATAATTTGCATATTCCCAGTGCCTTCTGGGATAAGTGAAGAGTGACCGCGAGCTCAAGGAGAACCGGGTTTTGGCCGTTACAGCCGGAAGGAAGACTTCTGAAAGCCAGGGAAGGAGTCTTGCGAGGATAATTTGCATATTCCCAGTGCCTTCTGGGATAAGTGAAGAGTCACCGCGAGCTCAAGGAGAACCGGGTTTTGGCCATTACAGCCGGAAGGAAGACTTCTGAAAGCCAGGGAAGGAGTCTTGCGAGGATAATTTGCATATTCCCAGTGCCTTCTGGGATAAGTGAAGAGTCACCGCGAGCTCAAGGAGAACCGGGTTTTGGCCGTTACAGCCGGAAGGAAGACTTCTGAAAGCCAGGGAAGGAGTCTTGCGAGGATAATTTGCATATTCCCAGTGCCTTCTGGGATAAGTGAAGAGTCACCGCGAGCTCAAGGAGAACCGGGTTTTGGCCATTACAGCCGGAAGGAAGACTTCTGAAAGCCAGGGAAGGAGTCTTGCGAGGATAATTTGCATATTCCCAGTGCCTTCTGGGATAAGTGAAGAGTCACCGCGAGCTCAAGGAGAACCGGGTTTTGGCCGTTACAGCCGGAAGGAAGACTTCTGAAAGCCAGGGAAGGAGTCTTGCGAGGATAATTTGCATATTCCCAGTGCCTTCTGGGATAAGTGAAGAGTCACCGCAAGCTCAAGGAGAACCGGGTTTTGGCCGTTACAGCCGGAAGGAAGACTTCTGAAAGCCAGGGAAGGAGTCTTGCGAGGATAATTTGCATATTCCCAGTGCCTTCTGGGATAAGTGAAGAGTCACCGCGAGCTCAAGGAGAACCGGGTTTTGGCCATTACAGCCGGAAGGAAGACTTCTGAAAGCCAGGGAAGGAGTCTTGCGAGGATAATTTGCATATTCCCAGTGCCTTCTAGGATAAGTGAAGAGTCACCGCGAGCTCAAGGAGAACCGGGTTTTGGCCGTTACAGCCGGAAGGAAGACTTCTGAAAGCCAGGGAAGGAGTCTTGCGAGGATAATTTGCATATTCCCAGTGCCTTCTGGGATAAGTGAAGAGTCACCGCGAGCTCAAGGAGAACCGGGTTTTGGCCGTTACAGCCGGAAGGAAGACTTCTGAAAGCCAGGGAAGGAGTCTTGCGAGGATAATTTGCATATTCCCAGTGCCTTCTGGGATAAGTGAAGAGTCACCGCGAGCTCAAGGAGAACCGGGTTTTGGCCGTTACAGCCGGAAGGAAGACTTCTGAAAGCCAGGGAAGGAGTCTTGCGAGGATAATTTGCATATTCCCAGTGCCTTCTGGGATAAGTGAAGAGTCACCGCGAGCTCAAGGAGAACCGGGTTTTGGCCGTTACAGCCGGAAGGAAGACTTCTGAAAGCCAGGGAAGGACTCTTGCGAGGATAATTTGCATATTCCCAGTGCCTTCTGGGATAAGTGAAGAGTCACCGCGAGCTCAAGGAGAACCGGGTTTTGGCCATTACAGCCGGAAGGAAGACTTCTCAAAGCCAGGGAAGGAGTCTTGCGAGGATAATTTGCATATTCCCAGTGCCTTCTGGGATAAGTGAAGAGTCACCGCGAGCTCAAGGAGAACCGGGTTTTGGCCGTTACAGCCGGAAGGAAGACTTCTGAAAGCCAGGGAAGGAGTCTTGCGAGGATAATTTGCATATTCCCAGTGCCTTCTGGGATAAGTGAAGAGTCACCGCGAGCTCAAGGAGAACCGGGTTTTTGCCGTTACAGCCGGAAGGAAGACTTCTGAAAGAATTTTAGCCTGTCTTCTTCATTGTGAGCGTGAGTGAGCAAAGTGTGAGCAAAAGTAAGTGTGAGTAGAATTGTTTGTATTTAGTTGTTTAATTACTTAACATTTGTTTAGTGCTATCCCCATTAGAAAATGTGCTCCACTATTGCTAATGCGATCCAGTGTACATCTTGTCTCATGTATGCAGTCCTTGAAAAGCCGTTCGAGGGTGCATACTGTTGTTCGAGATGTGAGCAAGTTGCACATTTGGAAGCCCAGATACTGGATCTAAATGAGCAGCTGGCAACTCTGAGATGCATAAGCAATATGGAAAGGAGTGTGCTGCTCACTGAGCAGCAGCTTGCTGGGTCAGATGTGGGGGAGGATCGTAGTAGGGAGCGGCAGGACGGTGAGGTAGGTAGCTGGGTGACAGTTAGAAAGGGGGGTAAAGGGAAAAGTGCTAGGAAGGCTAGTCCTGAACTGACACACCCCAATAGGTTTGCAAACTTGGCAGATGAGGGGGATGTCATTACAGGGGTAGCATTGCTGCAGCAAGGCATGACCTCTGAACGCCAGAGGAGTGTCTGCTCCAGTAAGGGGGGGAATAGGAGTGCAGGGCAGGCAAGACAGGTACTGGTAGTGGGGGACTCAATTATTAGGGGGACAGATAGGGCAATCTGTCACAAAGACAGGGATCGCCGAACAGTGTGTTGTCTTCCTGGCGCTCGAGTTCGGCACATCGCTGATCGGGTTGACAGATTACTGGGAGGGGCTGGGGAGGACCCAGCGGTCATTGTACACATTGGCACAAATGACAAAGTTAGAGGTAGGTGGAAGGTCCTTAAAGATGATTTCAGGGAATTAGGTTGTAAGCTTAAAGCATGGACCTCAAAGGTGGTATTTTCGGAAATACTACCTGTGCCACGAGCCACACCAGAGAGGCAAAGAGAGATCAGGGAGGTTAACAGGTGTCTCAGGAATTGGTGTAGGAAAGAGGGTTTTGGGTTCCTGGAGAATTGGGCCGACTTTTCAGTTGGCTACAGATTCTATGCTAGGGATGGGCTGCATCTTAATGGGGAAGGTGCAGCTCTGCTGGGGCAGAAAATGGCTAGAAGGTTGGAGGAGTGTTGGGGGGCGAGGGTATTCACTTTATAGAAGGGGAATGTAGTGCAGATAGTGACCAGGGCACAAGTAATGAAATTGGGGGTGGTACGGGGGGAAGGGTTAGGACAGTTAATACAGTAAGCAGGAATACAGGTACAGAGTCATACGTAACGTGCATGTACACTAATGCCCGAAGCCTCACAAATAAGGTGGAGGAATTAGAATTAATATTGTTGGAAGAAAATTATGATATAGTGGGGATATCAGAGACATGGCTGGATGAGAGCTATGACTGGGCTGTTAATTTACAGGGTTATAGCCTATTCAGGAATGACCGTACAAATAAGCGAGGGGGAGGTGTGTGTCTATATGTAAAATCATCCTTAAAACCCATCCTGCGTGACAACATATGTGAGGGTACTGAGAATGTAGAGTCCCTATGGGTGGAGATAAGGGGGGGGAGAATGAATAATAAAATACTGATAGGGGTGTGTTATAAGACACCGAATATTATGGAAGAGGTAGAGAATCTCCTCATAAAGCAAATTGATAAAGCAGCGAGTCTCGGAGAGGTAATTATTATGGGGGACTTTAACTATCCTGATATAAATTGGGGAACAGAAACTTGCAGTTCCAGCAAAGGAAATAGATTTTTGATAACAATGAAAGATAATTACCTTTCACAAATGGTACAGGACCCCACAAGAGGGGGAGCACTACTAGACCTTGTACTAACCAATAGGCCAGACCGCATATCAAATATACAAGTTGGGGGTTACTTGGGGAATAGTGATCACAAAATAATAAGTTTTCATGTATTCTTTAGTAAGATGTCTAGTAGAGGGGCTACAAGGACACTAAACTTCAGGAAAGCAAATTTTAAACGGTTGAGAGATGATCTTAGTGCAATAAACTGGGATGATGTACTAAGTAATAAAAGTACACAAAGCAAATGGGAGACTTTTATGAGCATCCTGAATAGGGCTTGTGCAGAAAATATACCCTATGGGAACAAACATGCTAGAAATAGGAGGAAACCCCTATGGCTAAATAGAGCTGTAAGGGAAGCAATAAAAGAAAAACAGAAAGCCTTAAAAGAATTAAAGAGGGTAGGTAGTGATGAGGCATTATATAATTATAGAAAATTAAATAAAATATGTAAAAAGCAAATTAAGTTAGCTAAGTTTGAGACAGAGAGACTCATTGCGAAAGTAAAAATAATCCTAAAATATTCTTTAACTACATAAACAGTAAAAAACTGAAAAGCGATAGTGTTGGCCCCCTTAAAAATAGTCTTGGTGAAATGGTGGAAGGGGATGAGGGTAAAGCCAACCTGCTGAATGACTTTTTTTCTACGGTTTTTATACAAGAAAATGCCATGGCAGATGACATGACCAGTGATACCATAAATTCACCTTTGAATATTACCTGCTTAACCCAGCAGGAAGTACGCCGCCGCCTCGAAATCACTAAGGTTGACAAATCTCCGGGCCCGGATGGCATACACCCCAGAGTACTACAGGAATTGAGTTCTGTGATAGATAGACCATTATTTTTAATCTTCTCAGATTCCTTAATAACAGGGTCGGTACCGCAGGACTGGCGCATAGCAAATGTGGTGCCAATATTCAAAAAGGGGACAAAAACTGAGCCGGGAAATTATAGGCCGGTAAGTTTAACCTCTACGGTTGGTAAAATTCTTGAGAGATGCTATACTGGAGTATCTCAAGAAAAATAACCTTATGACAGAGTATCAACATGGGTTTATGAGGGATCGATCCTGTCAAACTAATTTGATCAGCTTCTATGAAGAGGTAAGTTCAAGTCTGGACCAGGGAAATGCAGTGGATGTTGTGTATATGGACTTTTCAAAAGCTTTTGATACGGTGCCACACAAAAGGTTGGTACATAAAATGAGAATAATGGGGATAGGGGAAAATATGTGTAACTGGGTTAATAACTG
Source organism: Anomaloglossus baeobatrachus (assembly GCF_048569485.1). Classification (NCBI taxonomy): domain Eukaryota; kingdom Metazoa; phylum Chordata; class Amphibia; order Anura; family Aromobatidae; genus Anomaloglossus; species Anomaloglossus baeobatrachus. The sequence goes on from NC_134359.1 coordinate 178,607,723, forward strand.
GCTCAGTGATAGGAAACAAAGGGTGGTTATTAATGGTACGTACTCGGACTGGGTCTCAGTTCATAGTGGGGTACCACAGGGGTCAGTATTGGGCCCGCTTCTTTTCAACATATTTATAAATGACCTTGTTGGGGGCATGCGGAGTAGAATTTCAATATTTGCAGATGATACTAAACTCTGCAGGGTAATCAATACAGAGGAGGATAATTTTATATTACAGGGAGATTTATGTAAATTGGAGGATTGGGCTGAGAAGTGGCAATTGAAGTTTAATGTAGATAAATGTAAGGTCATGCACTTGGGTAGAGGAAATAACATTTATGATTATGTACTTAATTGTAGAACACTGGGTAAAACAGACACAGAAAAAGACTTGGGTGTATGGGTGGATGGTAAACTTCACTTTAGTCGACAGTGTCAGGCAGCTGCTGCCAGGGCTAATAAAATAATGGGATGTATTAAAAGAGGTATAAGTGTTCATGAAAAAAATATAGTTCTACCTCTGTACAAGTCACTAGTGCGACCGCACTTAGAATACTGTGTACAATTCTGGTCACCGATATATAAGAAGGACATAGCTGAACTGGAGAGGGTGCAGAGAAGAGCGACCAAGATTATTAGAGGAATGGGTGGGCTGCAATACCAAGACAGGTTATTAAACTTGGGGTTATTTAGTTTGGAAAAACGAAGGCTTAGGGGGGGATCTAATCACAATGTATAAATATATGAGGGGACAGTACAGAGACCTTTCCAAAGATCTTTTTACACCTAGGCCTGCGACTGGAACACGGGGGCATCCGCTACGTCTTGAGGAAAGAAGGTTTAATCATAATCACAGACGAGGATTTTTTACTGTACGAGCAGTGAGACTATGGAACTCTCTGCCGCATGATGTTGTAATGAGTGATTCACTACTAACATTTAAGCAGAGCCTGGATGCCTTTCTTGAAAAATTTAATATTACCAGTTATGTATATTAGATTTTATGACAGGGTATTGATCCAGGGAACTAGTCTGATTGCCGGATGTGGAGTCAGGAAGGAAATTTTTTCCCCATTGGAACTTGTTTGCCACATTGGGTTTTTTTTTGCCTTCCTCTGGATCAACATGTTAGGCTACGGGTTGAACTAGATGGACTTAGAGTCTCCCTTCAACCTTAAAAACTATGATACTATGATCATATGTTATCTATCTTATGAAATGCCCTTGTGGTCTCATATATGTGGGAGAGACCATTCAACCGATCAAAGACAGAATCTTGAAACACACCTCGCTTTCTGTCCCCTGTCATCTCATGACACAGGGTCACACAATTGCATAGTTACGCTTTCAAATACTGGAACAGGCCCTACCACCATGGAAGGGGAGGCAACTGTATTAAATTCCTCAAACAGAGAGGGTATAAAATAGCAGGTTACCTCCTGTTGGTATGAATGTACCCAGTATGCATAATTTTTTTCACTAAGCACTTTAGTATGAAGTTTTGGTGATGGGTATTGATCTGTGTTAGGGAGGGACAGTTAAGAGGCAGCCACCGTGGAATGGGGGCACCACACACCTAGGGTGCTTAAAGCTCCATTGTTAGGCAGTGTTCAGTGGAGGGACAGTATTATCCTTATCCTCAATTGCTAGTGGACAATTATATCTAGCTACTAGTGTATCACTGCACCTGTCAGTCCGTTAATCCCTGGACACGTGTGTTACCCAGTGTGCACTATTCACACAAACACTGCTTATGTGTTATTTGCATGTTTGTCATTGATTTTAGCATAATTAATTAATAAAATATTATTTTTAGAGGGAGAATACATTTTGGTAGATCCGTAAACATACGTTATATACGATGGATACAGAAAGGTCAAAGAATCTCATACATGTCCCATGAGCTAAGAAGTCTGGGTTAGCACTGTCCCTCTATGGACTACAAGTGAAAAATGCTCATAATATTCAGAGTTTAGCTGACCTGTTTGATAGTGTTACTTGCGATTAGTGATGGGCGGATCTGGACTGTGAAAGTGCGGATCCGCGAGGTTTCAAACGTACGCAAGTGCTGGACCCGGGCACGGAATTCTCAAGGAACTCTGGCTAATGATTGGGGTATGGCAACTTGGGAAATAAAAAAAAATAAAGGAAAAATAAAGAAAATAAGAATGAAGCAAGCGCTGCATACTTACCGAGTCTCAAGCGGTGCTATAACTGCTTCCGGGTTGCTTATTCTACTTCTGGGGCTGCTCATTATCACTCATCTATATGTACTGCTTCCCCCACCCACTGACAGTCCTGGAGTCTGTGATTGGTTGCAGTCAGACACACCACCAACCTGTGTGACAGCATCACACGGCAACCAATCACGGACCATGTCTGTGGGTCCCTATCATGATGTAAAAATAAATTAATTTAAAAAAAATTGACACAGGGTCCCCGTATATTATGATACCCAGCACAGATAAAGCATATGGCTACAGGCTGCAGCCCCCAGGAGTGTGCTTATCTTGGTTGTGTTTCAAAATAAGAGGAACCGCATGCGTTTTTTTTTTTTAATTATTTAAATAAGTAATTTTAATAAAACGGCGAGCGGTCCCTCCCTATTTTGATACCAAGCCATGATAAAGCCCGACAGCTGGTATTCTCAGGCTGGGGAGACCTATGCTTATTGGGTCCCCAGCCTAAAAATAGCAGCCTGCAGCCACCCAGGTACGGTGACAATCAGGGTAATAAGGGGTTAATTAATACAGTAATCATCTGTGACACATGTTCTCCATCCTGATCACCATACAGGCTCCATCCTAGTTCCTATGTTTCTCATTCTGATCATCAGATATGCTCCATCCTTGTCCCCATATGTGCTCCATCCTGGTCCCCATATGTGCTCCATCCTGGTTACCATATGTGCTCCATCCTGGTCCTCATATGTGCTCCATCCTGGTCCCCATATATGCTTAACCAAGGTCCCTATATTCCTCCCATCCTGGTCCCCATATGTCCCAATACTGCCACTTTTTTGTAATAAGAAGAAAAAAAGAAAAAGATTCTTCTTACCTGTCTGTAGTCCAGCATCCTTTTTTTGCTCCATATGCGGTGAGAATGGGCTGCCATATGGAAGTAGTGACGTCATACGTCAGCGACATGTGTGCCGTTGACAGCTGCTGGCCTCTGATAGGCTGGCAGCTATTTTAACTGATGTACTGCAGGAAGCCGATGGCACACAGGTGAAACCGACGGGTCCCCAGAATCGGATCAGTGAACCGCTTCTTGCCGGTTTTGGGGAACTGGCTGCAATTTTGACAATTGGTTCCAACAAACCGGAGTGAAGCGGCTGAATCCGACCCATGTTCTGTATGTATTACTGCACAGTACCCTACTTCATGTCCTATATAAAGATTAGGGATGTGCGAATGTATTCGCCACTATTCGGTCTCTGACGGCTAATGGGTTATTCGAGGTATCCGACGGCTAATATGGTATTCGCTCCGATACTTTAATTTTCATTTCTGAGTTCCTGGCACCTTTTTCCAGCCAATGAACACATCTGATGTTGCTTGCCCTCACAGTAACGCCGCAGACATCTTTGTTGTGGTCTTACTGTGATTGGCTAAAGCGGGCTTTACACGTTGCGACATCGCTAGCCGATGCTAGCGATGGCGAGCGTGATAGCACCCATCCCTATCGTTATGCCGATATGTGGAGATCGCTGCCGTAGCGAACACTATCGCTACGGCAGCGTCACATGTAATTACCTGCTTGGCGACGTCGCTGTGACCGTCGAACCGCCTCCTTTCTAAAGGGGCGGTTCGCTCGGCGTCACAGCGACGTCACTAAGCGGCCACCCAATCAAAGCGGAGGGGTGGAGATGAGCGGGACGAACATCCCGCCCACCTTCTTCCTTCCTCATTGCTGGCGTGTGGCAGGTAAGGAGAGGTTCCTCGTTCCTGCGGCATCACACGCAGCGATGTGTCCTTTTAAGGGCTGAAGATAGTGTGCATTAGGTGCTAGCAAGTGAAGAAATCGCAGAAATAGATATAGGGTCAGTTGTAGTGCATTGCTTTTCTCGGTGAGATCCGTTCCTGTTTTAAACCGCAAAAAAAGAAAAATCCTCTTATTAGTGCTGCATACGGTCTGTTACTGCAGTGTGTGATATAGGGAGAGCTTTTTCACAAACAGGGAGAGATTTAAAGCTGTCCTGACATCTGCTACAAATAATCAACAATCCCAGCACTGCTACATTCCTTGTATGTGTTCTACTAGAAATAAGTATTACAACTTCCTAAAAAACGTTCCAAAATTGACAAAACAATGGGTTCAGGTGTAGTGTAGTGCATGTCAGCCACAATCCAAATTCATACCAGCACAGTTGTGTCCTTGTGTTGGCTTCATAGCGTACATAAACTCCATAGTACCCTACTGCTAAAAAAAAATAGTGTAAGTTTAAAAAAAAAAAAAAAAAAAAATTGCTGTCACAGACTGTAGTTCTGCCTGAAGCCAAATACCATAATACATAGCACTCTGGTGGTGGCTTCATATTTTACAAAACTTAGATACTGGCCTGCTGCAACAAAAACACAGTGTCAGTGTTCCAAAATTTTAATTAATACTCAGTGTTAGTGGCTCTACTTCTGCCTGAAGGCCAATACCTTACTACTGTGTTTTTTCAAAAATAAGCCCTCCCCCAAAAATAAGCCCTAGCATGGATTTTCAGCATTTTCAGAGCAAGGCTCAAATATATGCCCTCCACTGAAAATAAGCCCTAGTCGCGGTTCAGTAATGAAGTGTCCGTGCAGCTAAAAAAGATACAGATACTGCAGGACACTTCATTATAGACAGTGGCACCCCGCAATCACTCACGCGACGCTGAGCGGCAGGACCTGCTGTGATCGCACACCCGCACACATCCGATCGCACACACACACACAATCAGATCTCACACACAAACATCCGATCTCACACACACACACACACACCAGATCTCATACACAAACATCGGATCGCACACATAATCAGATCGCACACACAAATGTGGCGCCCTGGCCTAGCCAGGTCATCACAGATAACATCCAAACACCCCACCCCCATTAGACAGGGACACCAGCCAAACACAAAACCCTTGTTGCCTCCCTCCAGTGACTGATGTCCACACCAGGTGGGGCGGGGCTAAGTGGTTGGCTCCACCCACCGAGGAGTTCACAGGCCTGGAGGCGAGAAAAGTGTCAGTTAGAGCAGTGGAGTTGAAGTGTGAGGAGTGAGCATTTTGGTGTCTGTGTTTGTGGCCCAGGCACTGACAGCAAGGTTGGCAGACGGTGGTGGCCGTCTGCAGGAGTGGTGGAGCAACGCGGAACCGTAGGACCGGGGTCGGGCGACGGCCCGCCGGTACTGTCCTGGGAGCGAAGTGAAGCATACACAGGCAGGGCCATCGCACCCCGACCAGGCTTGGAGCCGCCGACAATAGTCAGATCCAAATGTGACTGGTACCCCAGGGGTTTCACAACAGCAAAAGTCCCGATTGAAGGCAACCGCCCACACCGTGAGGGTATACAGCTACCGCCTAAGGCTAGAGACCCAAGGGCCAGCGCCTGCGGGCAAACGGGCTCCATCGATACCCATACACCGGGGAGCGGACTACCGTTGGGAATCCATTGTAGTCAGAAGAGGAACATCAAGGTGCAGGGAAAGACAGCTGCCATCACCTGTCCGGGGAGAGACACTGCAGCCGGCTGTGGGACCCGTCCATCCAGCCGTTTGGTTTACCGAGGACTTTGTACCTTTCTTGCTGAGTGAGTACACCCGTGCCATCCGGCACTGTGCCGCGCTGTCCCTGCAACCCTGCACCTCGCCAACCCTGCCTCCCCGTCACATCATCGGGCCCCGGGACCACCGACCCCTACCCACGGAGGGGGACAACAACATCCCAGCTGCTCCCTACCATCGCTCCCAGGATCCCCGTCACCAGCAGCGGTGGTGCCCATCTTCACCACGACCCGTGGGTGGCGTCAGACTAAATCCCCCAAACCAACCACCCCTTTCACTCACGGGCGAGGAGCGCCGCTCGAGTCCCCGGATCCAGCCCATCGCTCGAGCCACCGAGCAGCCATCGCAGCAGCGCCGGACCCGAGCGTTAGCGAGAGCGCAGCAGCGACGGCGTCCGCCCTGCCCGCGACACAAACATCGGATCACACACACATCGGATCGCATACACACTCACCTTATCCAGCGACACCAATATCTTGTCGCCGGCAGAATCCTGATAGGCAGTGTGGTGGAGCACAACGACCTGCAGAACAGGACCTGCGGCCGGACACGTGACTTGCTCTCATCATTCCATCGCTGGATGTGATGTGATGTGTGCGATTGTCTGTGTGTGCGCGATCGGCTGTGTGTGTGTGTGTGCAATCAGCTATTTGTGTGTGCGATCTGCTGTATGTGTCTGCGATCAGCTGTGTGTGTCTGCGATCTGCTGTATGTGTGTGCGATCGGCTGTGTGTGTCTGCGATCTGCTGTATGTGTCTGCGATCTGCTGTATGTGTCTGCGATCTGCTGTATGTGTCTGCGATCGGCTATGTGTGTCTGCGATCTGCTGTATGTGTCTGCAATTGGCTAGGTGTGTCTGCGATCTGCTGTATGTGTCTGCGATCGGCTGTGTGTGTCTGCGATCGGCTGTGTGTGTCTGCGATCGGCTGTGTGTGTGTGTGTGTGTGTAGCGCCTGCCTGGATCAACAGACTCAGGGGGATGTAATGGACAGACTAGAGGGAAGCCACTCACCAAGCAGGACCCCCAGAACCCTGAAACCCTTTAACCCCTATACAGGGATTTGAAATTACACAGGGCCCTGGAGATCACTAACTGTGGAAGGCTGCAGTTCGATGAGAGTAGTCGTCAGGCAGGGTCAAACCAGGAATAGCAGAACGGGGACAGAATCGGCAGACAAGGACGTAATCAGAAAACGGAGCAGAGGTCAAATCCGGATCGGGCAGCGAGGTACAAAAACAGCAGGCAGAAGGGTAGTCAGCAAACACGCAGAAGTCAGCACACAGAAATCACAAATCAGAATAGGGCGGACCAGGAGCCAGGAAATTAGAACTATCTCTGGCAGTGGTCATGTGACAGGAGGGGGAATAAGTAGGGTGTGGTGTCTTCCCATTTGCTGTAGCTGAATGCTGGCAACTTCAGCTGGAAGACACACGCCACCCACAGTCAGCCAGTGGTACTGCAGATCCCAAGATAACCCAGACCAGTGGATGATCGGAGCCTGCGCTCACCGGTGCCGCTGGCATCGACTCCTCTCCCATCACCAGCACCATCCACGGCAGGAACACGGCGTCGCCTGGTGATCGGAGCAGAAGTCGTTGGAGCAGACTCCGGCGGTGACGTAACAGTGTGTCTGCGATCGGCTGTGTGTGTCTGCGAATGGCTGTGTGTGTGATTTTCTGTGTGTGTCTGCGATCTGCTGTGTGTGTGTGATTTGCTGTGTGTGTCTGCGATCGGCTGTGTGTGTCAGTGTGTCAGCCAGCAGCTGGGGAGAATGGCGTGCAGCAACCACCGGAGATTACAGGAGGACCTGGGAACCACGCAGACGTCCGGGACTGGTGAGTATGAGTCTCCTGGGAATTGGGGGGGTCTGCTTTTTTGGGGGTAAACTTCTCCCCCAACCATGTTTCTCCAAGAATAAGACCTCCTCCAAAAATAAGCCCTAGTGCTTTTGTGGAAGGCAAAAATAAGAAAAGACAGTGTCTTATTTTTGGAAAAACATGGTAGCGCAACCTAGCATACTGGTGGCAGCTTCATATCTTACAGAACCTACATAGTGTCCTGCTCTTACTAAAAAACAGTGTCAGTGTGACGGGGTCCTTCTCAAATATCACACAAACAGAGCGAGAAATGGCTGTAGAATCCAAAGATCATTTATTCCAAGCAAATCAAATGGTCCATAACATAATCCACAAAACCGAGGGTAAAATTAGTAAAGAAAACACGAATATAGTCCAGTAATGGATAAATGTCCAGGTCTCTCTGAAGAGCCGTACCTTCAGCCCTGAGGTTCAATCTTCGTCCTTCTCTCTTCAAGTTCTCAAACAGACTGCCTCTTCCCCCCCAGGTAAGCAGAGAGTTTACAGTAGGTGGATCCCAGGCCCCCTCCCCCAGACTTAAGCTGGGTTCACACATAGTGATAGCGACAACGACGTCGCTGTTACGTCACCATTTTCTGTGACGCAACAGCGACCTTATAAGTCGCTGTTATGATTGCTGCTTAGCTGTCAAACACAGCAGACGCAGCAGCGATCATAACGACACGTGTCGCTTTGCTACATGTGCAGAGAGCAAGGAGCCGCGCACACTGCTTAGCGCTGGCTCCCTGCACTCCTAGCTACAGTACACATCGGGTTAATTACCCGATGTGTACTGCAGCTACATGTGCAGAGAGCAGGGAGCCACGCACACTGCTTAGCGCTGGCTCCCTGCACTCCTAGCTATAGTACACATCGGGTTAATTACCCGATGTGTACTGCAGCTACATGTGCAGACAGCAGGGAGCCGGCAGTGGCAGTGAGAGCGGCGGACGCTGGTAACGAAGGTAAATATCGGGTAACCAGGGAAAAGTCTTCCCTTGGTTACCCGATGTTTACCCTGGTTACAGCTTACCGCAGCTGCCAGATGTCGGCTCCTGCTCCCTGCTCGCTTCATTTCGTCACTCTCTCGCTGTCACACACAGCGATGTGTGTGTCACAGCGGGAGAGCGACGACCAAAAAATGAAGCTGGCCATTCAGCAACGAGCGGCGAACTCATAGCAGGGGTCAGCTCGTTGCTGGATGTCACACACAGCGACGGGACGTCGTTGCTATGTCACAGAAAATGGTGACGTAGCAGCGACGTCGTCGTCGCTGTGTGTGACACCACCCTTAGGGACAGGAACACTACAGGGGCTAATTACCTACAGACAATACAATGTACACACAAGTAGTACAAATAATGGACCGTGAACCAAGCTTAAAATAGGAATCTACACAACATGATACACCTCCCCCCATATCCCACCATCACAACCTCTCCCTCCTTCTGAATAAGTGAGTATGTCATGAGGTCTACACAGACCTCTGGCCCTCTCAGTTAAGTCCATGTTGCACAGCTGTGGATAGTCTATGATTCTTCTTGACAAAGCCAGTCCATCAGCATTCTCCACGCTTGTATTGGATGGAGAAGCTGTAGGTAGCCCCTTGTTCAGCGATAGGGTTGGAAGGACAAGCTTCCCTTTGTGTCCTCCTTCACTCAAACTGTGTTTCCTGAACCCACAAATCGGTATTGTAGATCTCCCACATCATTTGCTAGGAGAATATCTGCAGGCAGGCTGCTCATCACCCTAACCACAAGAAATTGTTCTATAAGAAATACTTGTATAACGTCTTCCACAGTGAAGGCGTCTTCGGCTTCCAGCCATCTCCGACATGCCTGGGACATCTTATGGGCATACATCCTAAACGATCCACCCGTGGTGCATGGGAGGTCTCGGAACTGTGCCCTATGTGAGTCTGGGGTGATGGCATGGTAATCCAGGCAGGTCCGCTTTACAATGTTGTAATCCTGATTCTGCTGTGAGTCAATGGTGTGATAAGCCTCTGCCAGGCTTCCATTCAGGAGTCCCACTAATAAACGCATCCAGCCAGAGTGGGGCACCTCCACCACAGCACACTGCTGCTCAAAGTCCTTGAAGAACCCTTCCACATCTCCAGAAACCTTATCAAATGGCTTGAAGTCCGCCCGGATGTTCCGTGAACCTACATAGTGTACTGCTCTTATTAAAACACAGTGTCAGTTTTAAAAAATTTTAATTAATACTCTGTGTCAGTGGCTCTACTTCTGCCTGAAGACCAATACCTTACTAGCAGCAACCTAGCATACTGGTGGCAGCTTCATATCTTACAGAACTTACATAATGTCCTGCTCTTACTAAAACACAGTGTTAAGGGGGCTTTACACGGTAGCGATATCGCTAGCAATTTGTAGCGATAGCGAGCGTGTAAGTACCCGCCCCCGTCGTGCATGAGATTGTTTGTGATCGCTGCCATAGCGAACCATATCGCTACGACAGCGTCACACATACTTACCTGGTCGGCGTCGTCGCTGTGACTGCCGAACAATCCCTCCTTCAAGGGGGAGGGACGTTCGTCATCACAGCGACGTCACCGCAACGTCACTAAGCGGCTGGCCAATCAAAGCGGAGGGGCGGAGATGAGCAGGACGTAACATCCCGCCCACCTCCTTCCTTCCGCATTGTGGCCGGCGGCAGGTAAGGAGACGTTCCTCGCTCCTGCGGTGTCACACACAGCGATGTGTGCTGCTGCATGAGCGATGAACCACCTGGATAAACAACCCTTACCGATTTTTGAGTTTGGGACGATTTTCACCATTTTTGAGGTCGCTTAAGGTCGCTGGTCAGTGTCACACGCTGCGATATCGTTAATGACGCCGGATGTGCGTCACTAACAACTTGACCCCGACGACCAAACATTAACGATATCGTAGCGTGTGACACTGACCAGCGACCTTAAGCGACCTCAAAAATGGTGAAAATCGTCCCAAACTCAAAAATCGGTAAGTGTAGTGTTACCAAATTTTTAATTAATACTCGGTGTTAGTGGCTGTACTTCTGCCTGAAGCAAAATACCTTCATAGCACCAAACTAGCATCCTGGTGGTGGCTTCTTCCTATCTTAATCCTGCTCGTACTAAAACACAGTCTGAGTGCCAAAAACCAATACTAAAATAAAAGTGGTGTCAAACCCTGTTTTCTTTTAGGGCTGAAAGACATTCACATCTTTGTCGACTCATCCAAGTGGTACTTTGTCCAATAAAGGTACCTTGCGATTTTTAGACTTACAGAAACAGCTATCGTGGGAAACTATTAACACAGGTTTAACAATCCGGCATCAGTGTTGTTCCACTGCCTGTACAAAAGGACACGTTACAATATTCACCTTCAAATAATCAAATAAAAAAAAAAAAAATGGGAAAAAGAGAGGGTAAGGGCCATGGACGAGGTGGTAGTGACAGTGGTGGTCGCCCAAGCAGTGTGACCGAGCCAAAGAAAAAGGTTCCTGCTTTATCTACCTCTGCCTTCCTATCCCAATTTTCTTGTCCACGTGGGAAACCACTCTTGCGCCCTGAAAAGTGCGAACAGGTAACGAGTTGGCTAGGAACAAATGCCTCCACTTACTTGTCGAGTAGCAAATGCCAAGGGTCCACACAGACAGACTTGAGTAGCCCAGAGGCTGGGCCATCCAATCCTCAGCCTGGTCCTCCTTCCTCACATCATCATTATTCTAAGGAAACATATGAACCCAAAGTAGGTTACTCTGAGGAACCGTTTACGGGACCCTTTGACCTTTCTTGCCTTTCACCGCGCAATACCACCAACGCAGGTGGTGTGCAGTGATGCACAGATCTTTGAGCACCCAAGGCCACAAGAAAGCCATGTTGTTGGCCGCGACATGCTGGGCAATCAGGTGGAAGTGTTGGAGGATGATGAGACACAGTAGCCCTCAGGTCAGCCTGAAATCTCCATTACCGAAGATGTTGACCTTCAAGAATTTGAAGACGACCTGGTCGATGATGAGGTGACTGATCCAACATGGACGGATGGCATGGATTGCGAGAGCAGCAGTGCAGAGGAGCATGTGCCCATAGTCCACGAAAAGGCTGTAAGAGATAGGGTTTCGACCACTGCCAGAGGTCAACCAACTGTGCACATGACACCACCACCCGTGGCATCTCAGAGTCCAAGGGTCCATGCACCACCTGTGTCATTTCAGAGTCCAAGGGTCCGTGCACCACCTGTGCCATCTCAGAGTCCAAGGGTCCGTGCTGCAATTGTGTGGGAGTTTTTTTCCAAGAGTCCTTCTTGACCAATTTGCCATTTGTCAAATCTGTCAGACCAAGTTTAGCAGAAGCAGAAGTACTTCCAGCTTGGGCACCTCCAGCATGAGAAACCATATGTTATCCAAGCACACCACTAGGTGGTTGAAAGCTCTAGGTTAAAAACACGATTTCCAGACTCAAAACACTGCCACTTCCCCTCGCCCCCTGCTTCCCAAACTGATGTGCAAGAAGGTGGCGCTGATGCATGGTTCTCCCAATCTGATGTTGGCCAAACTCAATCATCAATGACCACATCCGCTTCGGTGTTCCAGCGTTCCGTTCAGTTGTCCATACCGCAGACCTTCGAAAAGTAGCAAAAATACCCCGTTACGCACCCAAGGGCAGAAACCATAACTGCACACATTGCACGATTGATAGCCCTTGAGATGTTGCCGTATTGGCTTGTGGGAACAGAGGCTTTCCGCGACCTTTTGGCAGTGTTAGTACATCGGTACTCTGTGCCTAGCCGCCACTATTTTTCTCGTTGTGCCGTCCCCGCGCTCCACAATCACGTGTCCGTAAACATCAAACGGGCTCTCACCAACACCATAACAGGGAAGGTCCCCTTAACCACAGACACGTGGACAAGCGGAAGTGGACAGGAACGCTACATCTCACTGTTGGCACACTGGGGAACCTGGTGGCGGCTGTTACAGAGTCTGAGCCGGCAACATCCCATATAGTTCCCAGATCCAGAATAGCGGGCCCCACTTCAATCACAGTTTCATTAGCCCCCTACACAGCAACAACTCCCTCCTCCTCCTACTCTTCATCTGGCTCCTGTGCATCTTCCTCAACATCCGCCGGTGTTCAACCGTCGACATCATTCCCCAGCTGGGATCTCTGCAGCACTGCCTCGGCTAAGCGGCAACATGCTCTACTGAAGCTCATCTGTATCAGTGACAAATTGCACACAGCACTTGAGCTTTTAAAAGCCATAACTGAGCAGACAGATGAGTGGCTTGCGCCGTTGGACCTCCGTCCAGGGATGGTAGTGTGCGATAATGGTCGTAATCTGGTGGCGGCTTTAAAGCTTGAAAAGCTTGTGCACGTTCCTTGTATGGCCCACGTTGTAAATTTAGTAGTTCAGCACTTTCTCAATAAATACCCTGGGATACCAGACCTACTTACCAAGGTACGATGTATTAGCACCCATATACGCAAGTCATCTCCCTCTGTTGCTGGCCTGGCAGTTCTGCAGCAGCGCTTACACTTGACTCGTCACAGACTAATATGTAACCTCCCTAAGAGATGGAATTCAACCTATCATATGTTGGCCAGGATCCATGAGCAGCAGAGGGCAGTATCCCAATTCCAGCTGGAACATGCCCGTCAAATGCAGCTGCCAGACATAAGTACTGCAGAGTGGGTGTGGATTGCAGACATTTGTCAGGTCCTAGAGAATTTTGATTACTGTACCAACATTGTGAGCAGTGATGATGCTCTTATGAGCATTACTATTCCACTGATTTGTTTATTGAAACGCTCTCTGGATGGTCTGACTGACCAAAGTATTAATGCACCCTTGGTGTCTGTGGATCCAGACTTCACAATGGTTGCTAGTAATCTGAACAACCTCGGCCAACAGGCTCAAGCCACCTTTGGTCAGCATCATGAGGATGAGGATGAGGAGGATGATGAAGAACAGGAATGCTTTGAAGTTGGTAACCAAGGGATTGACAACCCAAGCTTCAGGGCTGTCCAGCATGGATGGCCTGAGGAGGAGCAGGAGGAGGAGAGAGAGACTGAGGAGGATAGGAGGTTTAGGGAGACAGAATGTATGCCTAGCAGTGACACACAAAGTTTTCCAGTTTGGAGTCTGGGACACATGGCACAGTTCATGTCACACTGCCTTTCTCATAACTGTCGGCTAGTCCACATTTTGGCAGACAACAAATACTGGTTATGTACCTTCCTTGACCCACGCTACAAAGACAAATTCGCTTCGCTACTTGTCGAGGCAAATAAGGATTGTACTACAGAAAACATTCAAGAAGGCTGTAGTGGAGCAGTTGATGAAACGATTACCCTCAGATCATGCTGGCGTCAGAGGTAGCGTGTCATCTCACGCAACACTATTACAAGAGAAGGCTACGCATAGTAGGAGCAACACAGGCGGGGGACTAATGTGCCAAAACTGGTTCATTTTCCACAAACCGTCAACTTCAAATCAGATACCGGTTGGGGGAACTATGACAAGGAGGGAACAGTTAAATAAGATGGTGAGGGACTGTATCAGCGTGCTTTCACAGTCTACAGTCTCCTTTAACTATTGGGTTTCCAAGCTCAACACTTGGCCAGACCTTGCCTTATACGCTTTGGAAGTGCTAGCTTGCCCTGCTGCGAGTGTGTTGTCTGAGCGTGTTTTCAGCTCAGTGGGGTCAATAATATCAGATAGTCGCACACGACTATCCACGGAAAGTGCAGACAGTTTGACGATGATCAAAATGAACCATAGATGGATTGCCCCAGAGTATCTCATGCCGCCTGTTAACAAGACCCAATAATAAGTGTAGCCCCAAAAATTGTATTTCTTAAGTAGAGTTGAGCACGGTTCATGGTTCGTGGTTCTCCAGTTCGTGGTTCGAGTGATTTTGGGGGCTGTTCTAGATCGAACTAGAACTCGAGCTTTTTGCTAAAGTTCTAGTTACGTTCAAGAACGGTTCTAGCAGCAAAAAGCCAAGCTAATTACTAGCTGGCTTTCCGCTGTAATACTGTAAGTCACTCTGTGACTCACACTATTATGACATTTCAGCGTATAGTCTGCGGGAACAGCGCGTTCAGATCACTGCTGCTGGGATAATGGCGATCGCCATTTTTTTTTTCTGTTCTTCCTTCCCTCCCTAAGCGCGCGTGTAGTGGGGCGGGCCAGCATGTCAGCCAATCCCAGACACACACACAGCTAAGTGGACTTTTAGCCAGAGAAGCAACGGCATGTGTGATAGGATGTCCATGTCACATGTCCCTGCATTATAAATACGGGCATCTGCCCGTCTAAACGCCATTATCTGCCGTCTGGGTGTCAGTCACCGCAGGTGCAGCGCCTGTCTCCGATACTGCTGTGTACGCTCTACACACAGCGCTATACAGAATAGGGATAGAAGTTTCTTTCAGCCCTTGTAAGGGCTAATTACAGCAGGCTCAGAGCCATAGGTGACAGTTAGGTCCATGGAAAGAGGTTTTAACAGCTACAGATACGAGCGTCTGTGTAGCTAAGGTCAGGGAGTTCCTTGCTGCATTTCACCATTAGGAGGGATAGAAAGTGAGGCTTCCTTTCCTCTTCACTGACCCACAACCCGGCCACTGTACCCTCCTGCTCTTTGCACACTCAAGCTCATTGTTACTAAGCCATTATACTAGCAAACACTGAGGAAACTTAGTGGCATCCTAAAAGTGGCTGTTGGACTTCCATTAGTGTCCCACTAGTGCAAATCTATTTGCAGCACCTCTGCATTGCACACTCAAGCTCATTGTTACTAAGCCATTATAATGGCAAACACTGAGGAAACTTAGTGGCATCCTAAAAGTGGCTGTTGGACTTCCATTAGTGTCCCACTAGTGCAAATCTATTTGCAGCACCTCTGCATTGCACACTCAAGCTCATTGTTACTAAGCCAATATAATTCCAAACACTGAGGAAACTTAGTGGCATCCTAAAAGTGGCTGTTGGACTTCCATTAGTGTCCCACTGGTGCAAATCTATTTGCAGCACCTCTGCATTGCACAGTCAAGCTCATTGTTACTAAGCCATTATAATACCAAACACTGAGGAAACTTAGTGGCGTCCTAAAAGTGGCTGTTAGACTTCATTAGTGTCCCACTGGTGCAAATCTATTTGCAGCACCTCTGCATTGCACACTCAAGCTCATTGTTACAAAGCCATTAGAATACCAAACACTGAGGAAACTTAGTGGCATCTTAAAAGTGGCTGTTGGACTTCCATTAGTGTCCCACTGGTGCAAATCTATTTGCAGCACCTCTGCATTGCACACTCAAGCTCATTGGTATTATAATGGCTTAGTAACAATGAGCTTGAGTGTGCAATGCAGAGGTGCTGCAAATAGATTTGCACCAGTGGGACACTAATGAAGTCCAACAGCCACTTTTAGGATGCCACTAAGTTTCCTCAGTGTTTGGTATTCTAATGGCTTTGTAACAATGAGCTTGAGTGTGCAATGCAGAGGTGCTGCAAATAGATTTGCACCAGTGGGACACTAATGAAGTCCAACAGCCACTTTTAGGACGCCACTAAGTTTCCTCAGTCTTTGGTATTATAATGGCTTAGTAACAAACACTGAGGAAACTTAGTGGCGTCCTAAAAGTGGCTGTTAGACTTCATTAGTGTCCCACTGGTGCAAATCTATTTGCAGCACCTCTGCATTGCACACTCAAGCTCATTGTTACAAAGCCATTAGAATACCAAACACTGAGGAAACTTAGTGGCATCCTAAAAGTGGCTGTTGGACTTCATTAGTGTCACACTGGTGCAAATCTATTTGCAGCACCTCTGCATTGTACACTCAAGCTCATTGTTACTAAGCCATTATAATAGCAAACACTGAGGAAACTTAGTGGCATCCTAAAAGTGGCTGTTGGACTTCCATTAGTGTCCCACTAGTGCAAATCTATTTGCAGCACCTCTGCATTGCACACTCAAGCTCATTGTTACAAAGCCATCATAATACCAAACACTGAGGAAACTTAGTGGCATCCTAAAAGTGGCTGTTGGACTTCCATTAGTGTCCCACTAGTGCAAATCTATTTGCAGCACCTCTGCATTTCACACTCAAGCTCATTGTTACAAAGCCATTATAATACCAAACACTGAGGAAACTTAGTGGCATCCTAAAAGTGGCTGTTGGACTTCATGAGTGTCCCACTGGTGCAAATCTATTTGCAGCACCTCTGCATTGCACACTCAAGCTCATTGTTAATAAGCCATTATAATAGCAAACACTGAGGAAACTTAGTGGCATCCTAAAAGTGGCTGTTGGACTTCCATTAGTGTCCCACTAGTGCAAATCTATTTGCAGCACCTTTGCATTGCACACTCAAGCTCATTGTTACAAAGCCATTATAATACCAAACACTGAGGAAACTTAGTGGCATCCTAAAAGTGGCTGTTGGACTTCATTAGTGTCCCACTGGTGCAAATCTATTTGCAGCACCTCTGCATTGCACACTCAAGCTCATTGTTACTAAGCTATTATACTAGCAAACTGTGCTGCCATTTTAAGGGCCATAGTTTCATTGTCCGGGATAGTTATTGTTGTTTATTCTGCTGTCAATAAAGGTAGACCACCGCTGCAATCTACACCACCTCTCAATTTTTACTACCACATTTTAAGTGGGCATTCTTGTCGCTAGCAAAATGAGTGGCAAAATGACAGAGGCTGGTGGAAAGGGGAACAGGCATGTTGGAAAAGGAAAAAAAGTTTGTGTCCGTGGGGAAGGTGGCAAAGCTCCATTAACATCTGCTGAAGATAGGCCATCTTCCAGCAAAAGTAAGATGTCTACTACTTACCGTGGACAATCCGATGTGCTCCCTTTTTTACGGACACGAACAACTGGAAAAAAAGGTAGATGATGGCCAAAAAAAGAAAATGCTTGAATGGATCTCAAGTGGTTCAACAAGTGCCCTCTCCGCCACCTCAACTACCGCATCCAAAAAACACCAGTCCTCTGAGTTTTCATCCCAATCACACTTGCTTTCTCCCAGCTCTGAAGTCTCCATCCACCCTGCACAGTATGGTGGAACTGAGATGGCTGAGTCTGCAGAACTTTTCAGTCACACTATAGCCTGGGAATCAGAGGTGTGCTCCCAAGCTACAGTGAGTACAGACCAGGAAATGGTCTGCAGTGATGCCCAGAACCTTTGTGACTCTGATTCAGGCCGTGAGGACCAGACCAAGTTTCTGAGCATAATGTTGACCCTTATTCACAAACTGAAACACCTGTTGTAATAGACAATGAGGAACATACTGATGAAGATGAGACGCAGATACCAGATTCGGATGACAACTTAAATATTCGTTCAGGGCAGGAAGAGGCTCGGTCTGAGGGGGAGGGGAGTGCAAACACAACGCTTGATGAGGAACTTCTAGATCCCACCTACTGTAAACCCACAGTCAGGTACTCGAGGAGGTCAACAGAGGCGGTGGAGGGGGATGCTACTGACGACGAAGTTACCTTGCGCCTTCCTGGACAGAGGAGGAGTACTGGTAGCACGTCTACAACTGCATCCTCAGCCACCACTCTGCCTCTGAGCACTATTCGGGGTGGCTCAGCAGGTCGCATGCCCTCTAAGCCTTGCCTAGCCTGGTCCTTTTTTCACATAGGAAAAGATCGCCCAAATCATGTGATATGTAAAATTTGTTGTGATTCTGTTAGTAGAGGGCAAAACCTCAGCAGTTTGACAACTTCTTCCATGAATCGTCACATGAATAAATATCATATGTCCCAATGGGAAGCTCACCATGCTGCAATGCGGCCTAGCGGAGTGGACCATCCACCGCCTGCCCCTTCCAGTGCACCCGCGCGCTCTTCATCTTCTAGGACTGTGGGGACAGCTTTCACACCTGGTTTTCCAAGCACAACTTCCACCACTGTAACCGCAACAGGCAGTTTGCTTGGTAGGTCGTCAGTTGGTTTGGAAGGGGAAACAAGTGCGTGTGTACAGCTCTCTCAGACATCGATAGTGTGGCGCCCTGGGCAAGCCAGGACGTCACAAACACTACACCAACACACCCCACACTCCCGGTCAGGCACACCAAAGTCAGACAAAAACCCTTGTTGCCTTCCTCCAGGGGCTGATGTCCACACCAGGGGGTGGGCCAGGCGGTTGGTCCCGCCCACCGAGGAGTTCACAGTCCTGGAGGCGGGAAAAGCAGTGCAGTTTAGGAGAGATTAGTTTGGAAGTGAAAGTGGAAGGAGGGAAGTAGCAGTTGAGCAGACAGAAAGTGGTCCGGGTGTGTGGCCCGGACGGAACAGCAAGGTTGGCAGACGGTGGTGACCGTCTGCAGGAGAGGCCTATTGCAGCTAGCCGTAAGGACCGTGGACGGGCGGTGGCCGGCGGTACCGGACCGGTACGCAAAGAGAAGCCAGCATCATCCGGCAGGGGCTTACGGACCCCGACAAGGCTAGGAGTCGCCGTGAATTTGTCAAATCCGTTAGCGAAGGGAACCTCCTGGGTTTCCCAGCAGCCAAGTCCCGACAGAAGGCAACCGTCCAACCGAGAGAGGGAAACACAGTCACCGCCAAGGCTAAAGTTCCCAGGGCCAGAGCCTGCGGGCAAAAGGGGCTCCTTCAGCACCTATCCAAGCTGGGGAGCGGGTTACCGGTGGGATCCCATTGGAACCGTACACACTACACAGGTGCAGAGAAAGGCAGTCACCATCAACCTGCCGGGAGGAGAAACACCGCAGCCGTCTGTGGGAAGCGTCCATCCAGCCGTTTGTTTCATCAGAGACTCCGTGTGTGTTACTGGCTCAGTGAGTACCACCGTGCAGTGCGGCACAGCGCTGCCCCCGCGACCCTGCACCTCACCAGGCCCCGTAACCCGCCTGCCATCCATCCCTACCCCATCACCGGGCCCCGGGACAACCAACCCCCTACCCACGGAGGGGAGAACTAACATCCAGGCTGCTCCCTGTCATCGCTCCCGGGATCCCCGTCCAGAGCAGCGGTGGTGTCACCAATCTCACCACAACCGTGGGTGGTGTCACGGACAATATCAAATCCCCACAATCAATCCCCACCCTTTTCACTCACGGGCGAGGAACGCCGCTCGAGTCCCCGGGATCCGGCCCACCGCTTGAGCCACCACCGAGCAGCAGCCGCAGCGGCCGGACCCGAGCAGTGGGAGAGCGCAGCGTCCCCTCCTCCGCCCGCGACAATAGCACCAACGTTGGATGAAGGCAACATCATGTCTACGCCTGCACTTTCCTCACAAACCTGCATTTTTCCAGGGACACCCTACTCACCACCGTCTACACACAGCAGCCAGATCTCTGTCCCTCAGATGTGGACAAATAAAAGGCCATTTCCTGCGACCCATGACAAAGCTAAGAGGTTGACTCTATCCCTCTGTAAGCTCTTGGCTACGGAAATGCTGCCTTTCCGCCTGGTGGACACACAGGATTTTAGAGACCTTATGTCTGTCGCTGTGCCCCAGTACCAGATGCCCAGTCGCCACTACTTCTCTAAGAAAGGTGTGCCTGCGCTACACCAGCATGTCGCACACAACATCACCGCTTCCTAGAGAAACTCTGTGTGTGAACGGGTGCATTTCACCACAGATACAGTTAGGTCCAGAAATATTTGGACAGTGACACAATTTTCGCGAGTTGGGCTCTGCATGCCACCACATTGGATTTGAAATGAAACCTCTACAACAGAATTCAAGTGCAGATTGTAACGTTTAATTTGAAGGTTTGAACAAAAATATCTGATAGAAATTGTAGGAATTGTACACATTTCTTTACAAACACTCCACATTTTAGGAGGTCAAAAGTAATTGGACAAATAAACCAAACCCAAAAAAAATATTTTTATTTTCAATATTTTGTTGCGAATCCTTTGGAGGCAATCACTGCCTTAAGTCTGGAACCCATGAACATCACCAAATGCTGGGTTTCCTCCTTCTTAATGCTTTGCCAGGCCTTTACAGCCGCAGCCTTCAGGTCTTGCTTGTTTGTGGGTTTTCCGTCTTAAGTCTGGATTTGAGCAAGTGAAATGCATGCTCAATTGGGTTAAGATCTGGTGATTGACTTGGCCATTGCAGAATGTTCCACTTTTTTGCACTCATGAACTCCTGGGTAGCTTTGGCTGTATGCTTGGGGTCATTGTCCATCTGTACTATGAAGCGCCGTCCGATCAACTTTGCGGCATTTGGCTGAATGTGGGCTGAAAGTATATCCCGGTACACTTCTGAATTCATCCGGCTACTCTTGTCTGCTGTTATGTCATCAATAAACACAAGTGACCCAGTGCCATTGAAAGCCATGCATGCCCATGCCATCACGTTGCCTCCACCATGTTTTACAGAGGATGTGGTGTGCCTTGGATCATGTGCCGTTCCCTTTCTTCTACAAACTTTTTTCTTCCCATCATTCTGGTACAGGTTGATCTTGGTCTCATCTGTCCATAGAATACTTTTCCAGAACTGAGCTGGCTTCATGAGGTGTTTTTGAGCAAATTTAACTCTGGCCTGTCTATTTTTGGAATTGATGAATGGTTTGCATCTAGATGTGAACCCTTTGTATTTACTTTCATGGAGTCTTCTCTTTACTGTTGACTTAGAGACAGATACACCTACTTCACTGAGAGTGTTCTGGACTTCAGTTGATGTTGTGAACGGGTTCTTCTTCACCAAAGAAAGTATGCGGTGATCATCCACCACTGTTGTCATCCGTGGACGCCCAGGCCTTTTTGAGTTCCCAAGCTCACCAGTCAATTCCTTTTTTCTCAGAATGTACCCGACTGTTGATTTTGCTACTCCAAGCATGTCTGCTATCTCTCTGATGGATTTTTTCTTTTTTTTCAGCCTCAGGATGTTCTGCTTCACCTCAATTGAGAGTTCCTTAGACCGCATGTTGTCTGGTCACAGCAACAGCTTCCAAATGCAAAACGACACACCTGTAATCAACCCCAGACCTTTTAACTACTTCATTGATTACAGGTTAACGAGGGAGATGCCTTCAGAGTTAATTGCAGCCCTTAGAGTCCCTTGTGCAATTACTTTTGGTCCCTTGAAAAAGAGGAGGCTATGCATTACAGAGCTATGATTCCTAAACCCTTTCTCCGATTTGGATGTGAAAACTCTCATATTGCAGCTGGGAGTGTGCACTTTCAGCCCATATTATATATATAATTGTATTTCTGAATATGTTTTTGTAAACAGCTAAAATAACAAAACTTGTGTCACTGCCCAAATATTTCTGGAACTAACTGTACTTGGACCAGTAAGCATGGACAGGGACGTTACATGTCGCTCACTGGGCACTGGGTAACTATGGTGATAGATGGTGAAGGGTCTGCTGCACAAGTCTTGCCGTCCCCACAACTTGTGTGTCAATCCTCTGTCTGTCCAAGTTCCTCCACTGCTTCTGCCTCCTCAACCTCGTCTGGGTCCTCCACCTCCACCCCAAGCCTGCCTGGTCAGGCCACCAGCGTTCTCACTGCGCAGAAGGAATCACACACCTCATTACTATGCTGGCAGCAGAGCGCAACGGCATCAGGCGGTATTTATCTTGAAATATCTTGGAAATAAGAGTCACACAGCGGCTGAGTTGTGGGCAGCTCTGGAGACTGAGTTTGGTAAATGGTTGTCTCCTCTCAACCTGCAGCCTGGTAAGGCCGTGTGCGACAATGCTGCAAACCTGGTTGCGGCCCTTCGCCTGGGCAAGGTGACACACGTGTTGAACCTTGTTGTCCAGAAATTTTTAACACACTATCCTGGCCTAGATGGCCTTCTGAACAGGGCACGAAAACTGTCTGCTCACTTCCAACATTCAACCGCCGCAGCTGAGCGACTTGCATCGCTCAAGAAGTCTTTCGGCCTGCCGGTTCATCGCCTGAAATACGATGTGCCGACACGCTGGAATTCGACTCTCCACATGTTACAGCGACTGTGGCAGCACCGCTGAGCCCTGGTGCAATACATCATGACGTATAGCCTGGGCCAACGAGATGCAGAGGTGGGGCAGATCACCCTGATGGAGTGGTCTCAGATCAAGGACCTATGCACCCTTCTGCACAGTTTCGACATGGCGACGAATATGTTTAGCGCTGACAATGCCATTATCAGCATGACGATTCCAGTCATTTACATGCTGGAGCACACGCTAAACACTATTCGGAATCAGGGGGTGTGACAACAGGAAGGGGAGGAACTACAGGAGGATTCATATGCGCAAGAGTCACCAAGGCCCAGGCATGGAACCATGGGGGACAGGGATCAACAAGGGCGCATGGTAGCAGGCGAAATGTTGAGGAAGGTGCAGGAGAACATGAAGAAATGGAGGACGAACTGTCCATGGACATGGAAGACTCAGCGGATGAGGGAGACCTTGGTCAAAGTTCAGTTGCAAGAGGTTGGGGGGAGATGTCAGAGGAAGAAAGAATGGTTAGCACCTCTATGCCACAAACACAGCGTGGACTTGGTCCGCATGGCTGCGCAAGACACATAAGCGCCTTCTTGCTGCACTACCTCCAACATGACCCTCGTATTGTCAAAATTAGAAGTGATGATGAGTACTGGCTTGCCACACTATTAGATCCCCGGTACAAGTCCAAATTTTGTGACATAATTCCAGCCATAGAAAGGGACGCACGTATGCAGGAGTATCAGCAAAAGCTGTTACTCGATCTTAACTCGGCTTTTCCACAAAACACCCTTGGTGCACGGAGTGAATCTCCCAGTTGTAACTCGACAAGCATGGGACGGTCTCGTCATTTTCAACAGTCTAACCGTACCAGCAGCACCATATCTGGTGCTGGTAACAGCAATTTTATTGAATCTTTTCATAATTTTTTTAGACCATCCTTTGCAAGGCCACCAGAGACAACAAGTCTGACACATAGTCAACGGCTGGAGAGGATGATACAGGAGTATCTCCAAATGAACATCGATGCCATGAGCCTTGCTCATTTTGGGCTTCAAATCTTGAAAAATGGCCAGAGCTCTCCACTTACGCCTTGGAGATCTTGTCGTTTCCAGCTGTCAGCGTTGTCTCTGAACGTGTCTTCAGTGCTGCTGGGTGTGTGCTGACAGATAAGCGCACGTGTCTGTCGAGTGACAATGTGGACAGACTAACATTCATCAAAATGAACAAGTCATGGATCCACAAGGAATTTACTACCCCTGTGTTATCCTGGGGAGAGTAAATGCTTGTGTATTTTGAATATGCTTGATGCAAATCTACCTGTGAAGTGTACAACTGGGGCACAAGTGCTGCCACTGAAGGGGTGGGTGTCTGTGTGGCCCAATTTTTGGAAAAAAGGGAGACTCCGCTTGGAGTAACCCTTGCTTGCAGTGTTTTTAAAAAAGAGCCAAGATGAACAAGTCATGGCTCAGCAAAGACTTTGCTACCTACCCCGGTGCAATCCTGGGGATGGTTAAGGATGGCGTATTTTTGAATGTGCTTGATGCAAATCTACCTGTGAAGTGTACAACTGGGCCACAAGTGCTGCTACTGAAGGGGTGGGTGTCTGTGTGGCCCAATTGTTGGAAAAAAGGGAGACTCCGCTTGGAGTAACCCTTGCTTGCAGTGTTTTTAAAAAGGAGCCAAGATGAACAAGTCATGGTTCAGCAAAGACTTTGCCAACTACCCCGGTGCAATCCTGGGGACGGTTAAGGATGGCTTATTTTTTAATGTGCTTGATGCAAATCTACCTGTGAAGTGTACAACTGGGGCACAAGTGCTGCCACTGAAGGGGTGGTGTCTGTGGGGCCCAATTTTTGGAAAAAAGGGAGACTCTGCTTGGAGTAACCCTTGCTTACAGTGTTTCTAAAAATGATCCAAGATGAACAGATCTGGGATCAGGAAAAACTTTGCTACCTACCCCGGTGCAATCCTGGGGACGGTTAAGGATGGCGTATTTTTGAATGTGCTTGATGCAAATCTACCTATGAAGTGTACAACTGGGGCACAAGTGCTGCCACTGAAGGGGTGGGTGTCTGTGTGGCCCAATTTTTGGAAAAAAGGGAGACTCCGCTTGGAGTAACCCTTGCTTGCAGTGTTTTTAAAAAGGAGCCAAGATGAACAAGTCATGGTTCAGCAAACACTTTGCTACCTACCCCGGTGCAATCCTGGGGACGGTTAAGGATGGCGTATTTTTGAATGTGCTTGATACAAATCTACCTGTGAAGTGTACAACTGGGGCACAAGTGCTGCCACTGAAGGGGTGGGTGTCTGTGTGGCCCAATTTTTGGAAAAAAGGGAGACTCCGCTTGGAGTAACCCTTGCTGTGTTTTTAAAAAGAGCCAAGATGAACAAGTCATGGTTCAGCAAAGACTTTGCTACCTACCCCGGTGCAATCTTGGGGACGGTTAAGGATGGCATATTTTCAAATGTGCTTGATGCAAATCTACCTGTCAAGTGTACAACTGGGGCACAAGTGCTGCCACTGAAGGGGTGGGTGTCTGTGTGGCCTAATTTTTGGAAAAAAGGGAGACTCCGCTTGGAGTAACCCTTGCTTGAAGTGTTTCTAAAAATGATTCAAGATGAACAGATCTGGGATCAGGAAAAACTTTGCTACCTACCCCGGTGTCATCCTGGGGACGGTTAAGGATGGCGTATTTTTGAATGTGCTTGATGCAAATCTACCTGTGAAGTGTACAACTGGGGCACAAGTGCTGCCACTGAAGGGGTGGGTGTCTGTGTTGCCCAATTTTTGGAAAAAAGGGAGACTCCGCTTGGAGTAACCCTTGCTGTGTTTTTAAAAAGGAGCCAAGATGAACAAGTCATGGTTCAGCAAAGACTTTGCTACCTACCCCGGTGTCATCCTGGGGACGGTTAAGGATGGCGTATTTTTGAATGTGCTTGATGCAAATCTACCTGTCCAGTTTGCAACTGGGGCACAAGTGCTGCTACTGAAGTGGTGTCTGTGGGGCCCAATTTTTGGAAAAAAGGGAGACTCTGCTTGGAGTCCCCTTGCGGTGTTATACAGGATTTTAGAAGGGCATGCCATGCCTATATCTGTGTCTCGTCCTCTTTTTCCTCGTAATGCTGTTTTGTTTTCGCATGAGAATTTGTTCTTGTCACTTTCCCATGTGTTTGTGTTGTGTTGTGTTGTGAGTTGTTTGTCACCTTTTGGACACCTTTGAGGGTGTTTTCTAGGTGTTTTTATGTGTTTGTGATTGCTTCCCATTGTTTCCTATGCGGTTCGAGCGGTTTGCCGAACCGGTTCGCCGTACCGAGCTCGAACGAGACCTCCGTTCGGCGAACCGAACTCGAGCCGAACCACGACCGGTTCGCTCATCTCTATTCTTAAGTTCAAATAAGTTCCATTGTTTCTCATTCAAGACTATTTTGTCTTCTATCATCTAATGAGACCACATGACTAATCTAACTTGTTATGCAGCTGCGATGAAATTGTTTAGCCCAATCACCCACGGCAATATTTTTCAAGCCTTTGTACATTATGCACTGACACAACCACTGTCGAGGCTACACTGTCTAGAACAGTTGGTCAGGCAGTCTCTATTTTTGTTCTTTACTGATGCTGTGCTCCACATGGCCCCCTGCGGAATCAGAATTTTTTTTAGCTCCTTGGCATGTTATGCCCTGTTGCTTATCCTACCAATTTTAACAAAAAAAGCTGTTGGGAGTACCATTGATGCTTTGCTACATGGTGTCTGAACCATCATACCCTAGGGCAGGGGTGGGCAATTAATTTTCCCATGGGGCCGCATGAGAAATTGGGATGGTTTTAGAGG
Organism: Anomaloglossus baeobatrachus; assembly: GCF_048569485.1. Lineage (NCBI taxonomy): Eukaryota > Metazoa > Chordata > Amphibia > Anura > Aromobatidae > Anomaloglossus > Anomaloglossus baeobatrachus. Next base: position 178,634,065 of record NC_134359.1, read on the forward strand.
GCCGGACTAATATAATTAACTCGGTTCTACATATATATATATATATATATATATATATATATATATATATATATATATATACACACAAACACGCATATATACTGTGCGTGTATAATATATATACACATGCACACAATGTATACATACACACACAATCCCCATATACTACATCACTACACCCGCCACATACTACACCTGTAATATACATCAGTATACACTACACCTGTAATAAACTACACCTCTATATACTATACCACTATATATTACATCACTACACCCCTATATACACCTGTAATATACTACACCCCTATATACACCTGTAATATGCTACATCACTATATACTACACCTGTAATAAACTGCAGCACATCACTATATACTACACCTGTGATAACCTACATCACTACACCCCTATATACTACACTTGTATTATACTACATCACTACACCCCTATATACTGCACTTGTATTATACTACATCACTACACCCCTATATACTGCACTTGTATTATACTACATCACTACACCCCTATATACTACACTTGTATTATACTACACTCCTATATACTACACCTGTATTATACTACACCACTACACCCCTATAAACACCTGTATTATACTACACCACTACACCTGTAATATACTACACCACTACACCCCATATACACCTGTAATATACTACACCATTACACCCTTATATACACCTGTAATATACTACACCACTACACCCCTATATACACCTGTATTATACTACACCCCTATATACACCTGTATAATATAGGTGTATATAGGGGTGTAGTGGTGTAGTATAATACAGGTGTATATAGGGGTGTAGTATAATACAGGTGTATATAGGGGTGTAGTATAATACAGGTGTATATAGGGGTGTAGTGGTGTAGTATAATACAGGTGTATATAGGGGTGTAGTATAATACCGGTGTATATAGGGGTGTAGTATATTACAGGTGTATATAGGGGTGTAGTGGTGTAGTATAATATAGGTGTATATAGGGGTGTAGTATTATACTACACTCCTATATACACCTGTATTATACTACACCACTACACACCTATAAAACTACACCACTACACCCCCCCATATACCACACCTGTAAAACTACATTCCCATATACTAAACCACTACACCCCAAATATTTGTCAAAAGTTACCCCTCTCCCCCAGCCCCCCGCCTGCCCGCCCCCATTGTCCCTGCAGGTTACTAGTAACCACTCACCTCTCTTCTTATCGTTCCCGTCCTCAGACACCTCCGTACGAGCCCCCCGCTGAGCTGCTTCTCCTTCACATGGCCAGGCTGCGCCGACGCTGTATTCCTAGGAGCCCCCGCCGCTGCCTCTCTCCATACGGCCCCCGCCTCTGCAGCTTCTCCTGCCAGGCGGGAACTTTTCAAATGACACACGCGCGCCGTACTGACGATATCAGGGCGCGCGTGTGTCACAGAGAAAAGTGTTGGGCAAGGAACAGAGGAGAGATTCCTGCGTTCCGCTGCCTACACTGTGCGGAGCTTCAGGATCTGTCCTCTGTGTCCTGCCCGACACGCAGCGTGTGATGAGGGTCAGGGCCGGCTCCAGGTTTTTGTGGGCCCCGGGCGGAAGAGTCCCAGTGGGCCCCATCAACACGCAGACACACATACGTACACATACATATTTAAAGACAAACTCACAAAAATACATATAGAACGGACACATCTATACAGCCATATACACTGACATACATAGATACACATTATACATGCCTACAGACACACAGCTCTGCTGCATACATACAGACACACATAGCTCTGCTACAGACACACATAGCTCTGCTACAGACACACATAGCTCTGCTACATACACACATAGCTCTGCTACATACATACACACATAGCTCTGCTACATACATACACACATAGCTCTGCTACATACATACACACATAGCTCTGCTACATACATAGCTCTGCTACATACATACACACATATCTCTGCTACATACATAGCTCTGCTACATACATACACACATAGCTCTGCTACATACATAGCTCTGCTAAATACATACACATAGCTCTGCTACATACAGACACACATAGCTCTGCTACATACATAGCTCTGCTACATACAGACACACATAGCTCTGCTACATACAGACACACATAGCTTTGCTACATACATACACACATAGCTCTGCTACATACAGACACATAGCACTGCTACATACAGACACATAGCTCTGCTACATACAGACACACATAGCTCTGCTACATACATAGCTCTGCTACATACAGACACACATAGCTCTGCTACATACAGACACACAGAGCTCTGCTACATACATACACACATAGCCCTGCTACATACATAGACACACATAGCTCTGCTACATACAGACACACATAGCTCTGCTACATACATACACACATAGCACTGCTACATACACACATAGCTCTGCTACATACAGACACACATAGCCCTGCTACATACATAGACACACATAGCTCTGCTACATACAGACACACATAGCTCTGCTACATACAGACACACATAGCTCTGCTACATACAGACACACATAGCTCTGCTACATACAGACACACATAGCACTGCTACATACACACATAGCTCTGCTACATACAGACACACATAGCTCTGCTACATACAGACACACATAGCATATACATACAGACAGACAGACACACACGCGGCTCTAGGGCCCAGCATATACGGCACGGGGGGGGGTTTGCAGGGAATACACCTAGGGGGGAGAAGAGCCCATACAGCTCACCAGGGCCCATAAATCGGGGGGTGGGGAGGGCACATACAGCTCAGGTCACGGTGGAGAGGGGGCCCACACAGAGCCGGAAAGAAGCACTGTGCTGGGGGTCGCTGGCTGGCCCTGCAACTCTCATCTGTGGGATGAGCAGGACGCCGGCCGGTAGCTCCGCCCACAGATTAAGTTCAACCAGGAAGTCTTTGCTCCTTAAAGGGACGGCGCCGCAGATTCCTGCCGAGGACTGCGGTCCCCGGAACTCGGCCCGGGGGCAGCAGAACTAAGGCGAGTGGGCCCCGGCCAAGGGGCACCAGAACTGACGAGGCCGAGTGAGCCCCCCCGGGTAGTGATGAGGGCAATCTGACCACACGCCTCCCGGAGCCTGGAGCTCCGGACAACAGGTCAGATTGCTCTCATCAGTGACCGGCCAGCAAGGACGCCCTGAGCCAGGCGGGCCGGTCACAGAGAGTAGGCGGGCCGGATGTGGCCCGCGGGCTGCCCCTTGCCCAGGTCTGCCCTAGGGTAAACTGATTGTATTAAACTCCTTGGCATGTTATGCCCTGTTGCTTATCCTACCAATTTTTTTAAAAAATTGAGAGCTATTGGGAGTACCTTCTGATGCTGTGCACATGGTGTTTGAACCCTTCCCCCTGGGGAAACTGAATTTTTTTAAATCCTCGGTGTTTGCTAGTGGAATAAAGCCTGAGTTCCAGAGTGAAACAACTGACACTTCCACGGTGCTGCATGCTTCACAAACTGCGGTCTAGGAAGCAGGCGATGATGCCTCCTGCTCCCAACTTGATTTTGGTCAGATGCAATCATCATCAACGACATCAGCTTCGATGTCCCAGCATGGCTTTCATTTGTCCATAAAACGTACAATTACTGAACCATTTGAATAGAATTTGAATAGAGGGCCACTTTAGCCGGTGATGTTGGTGGAGGAGGAGGAGGAGGAGGGCAAGGCCAACACCCAAATGGCCACATTGGCAATAGCACTGTAAAGTGTTATGGAGTACGTATTCCATCTTTCACACTAATGATATAGGGGACGCAGAAAACTACAAATGACTTCCATCCCTCACCAATATATGTTACAGGGCCCAACTGAGAGCCCTAAGAAGTCTGAGATTTGAGGACAGCCAGTGGCCCTTTCTACATTTGAATAGAGGGCCACTGGAGCCAGTGGTGTTGGTGGAGGAGGAGGAGGAGGGCAAGGCCAAAACCCAAATGGCCTCATTGGCAATAGCACTGTAAAGTGTGATGGAGTACGAGCCCTTTATGGGCAAGTAGTCCCTGACTGAGGGCCTAGGTTGGAGGAGAAGGAATGGAGCGGTGTCC